>NC_089278.1:16773822-17137321 GCF_963678975.1 Dysidea avara
TGCTAAAGAATCATATATTATTATGAAAGAACCATTTAATAGGAAACTTAGATGCACATGTCTCATCATAGATAAGCAACAGTTTGCATTTCCTCAGATGACAAATATACTACACAAGGCCTAGGATTAGCAAGAAAAAACATTGATAAATTTGTTTAGCAAAGCAGATTGTATTAGATGATTGTAAGTTAATATTTTAGTTTTGAAAATTCAAATTCACTAAACATCCTGCCATATCTTTCCTGCTATCATAAATGACAAAAGTTTGGTGAATCAGCATGTGAAGCAAGTTGGTGGATAAAAGTTCAGTGAATTTACCACACAGTCAATGTTGAGCAATATAGACTTCGACAAATTTTATTTGATTCACAAACTTTAGCCACACCAAACTGCAGTCATTTATAGTATATGTATCATAAATGCTGCTTGTGTACGTAAGATGATAAGCTGCCACTTATTCTTTTGTTGTAAAAGAAGTCACTGTATGTAAAATCAAATTAAAACCTTATAATTATTATAGTACAAAGAGTATGTTCATTGCCACTAAACTGTTCTCAGCATGGTCTTGTATGTTTATTCATATTATCCCAACATATGGTGATGTGTATTATCAGGCAAAGCACTTATGCTTGTGTTGGAACTTTTGTACCTACAGTTCCTCTTCCCACAATCACCACATCACCAAGTGGTACAGTACAAGGAGCTATGGTTGGTGATCCCTTACTTGTCCAGTGTATAGTTGATACTGTTGATGGAGTGGAATCGAGTTTAGTAAACATCAATTGGATGGGACCTGGAGGAGATTTAATAGTGAATACTAGCAGAGAGACTGTCAGTCAAATCACATCTAGTAATAATACTTACAATAGCAGCCTTCACTTTACCTCCTTATATGAGGATGATACAGGAGTGTACATGTGTTTTGTGATGATACTTGAAACTAATGAGTTATCTTCATTTGAAATTCAAGCACTAGCTGGTATGTGTAATACACATTAGTCAAGTTTTATACGGTATAGCTACATGTACATAACTGTAGTATGCCAAAGAATTGTGCCTAAGCAGTGTTTCAGTATTAAATTTAGCCATATTGTAAAACCTTAGCATAAATGGCATGATAATCATATTTAGAGGGGCCTAATGTATGTAACACATACAAAGGAAAGTAAAGGTGTAACAGTTTTAGATTTCACACTAAAGCAAATAATCAGTAATCAAAAGTTATACAATAATATGTACTTTTTACTGATAAACTGGTTTTGGCTGTACCAAATTTAAAATACATACTATTATGGTTATTAGGCACATGCGCTTGTAATTTTTGGAGAAATTATTTGTGAAATTATATACATATTCTTATAAGGGACAGTAAGGCATTATTTGTATCCATCATACTGCATCTGAAATGTTGCCATGCGCTCCAATTATCATCTGAAAAGTGAAGTATCCTTTATACTTTGTTGTCAGCTATGTTCAACGCATTACGCAGCATTTCAAATCAAGAACTGTTTGAAAAGCACCTCTCCTATCAAAATAGCCACTATGAAAAATACGGACAATTTCCATTATGAAGGGAAGCCATCACGTGCTACCACCAAATCAACACTTTTTGCTGTCAGCAAAAATGAATGGGACACAAAGGAGGACACTGGTAAGTCCATGAAGAATGCATTGTATGTACTGCGTGTGGTATGGCAAAAGGCACCTGTCAGGCCAAAGCGACGTCAAACAGTGAAAAAATCTAGCCCGTAACCTTAGCTGTTATCGAGTTACGCTTTTCTGAAGGAATCAGTCAGTCAGTCAGTTACTCAGTCAGTCAGTAGGTAGAAAATTCCGTTAAATAATTTTTTTTTAAATTTCGTAGCAACATGTTGAAAACGTTTCAGGTTGAGATCTGAGAAACTTGTTCGGGCTTAGTTTTACCTAAACAATACTGCCTCATCGTCATCAGGGAAAATTGAGGCTGGTTTTTTGGGTGATGTTATCCTGTGGGCCACGCCTACTCCTTTGTGGTATATACATTTGTTTACCTAGCTATCCACCCTTCCACCTTACCAAGCTCTATATTGTCTACTCTGTTTTCCTAATGCTAATCACATAACATTGTTCCACAAAGCCAGTAGTGTACATGACAATACACAACAATCATGCAACAAGAACAAATTGACACCATAATAGCAAATGAGATTATATGTACATGAGATCATGCATGACATGACAACATATAGATCATAAAATATACGATATAGAGAAAATGAGTTTGGATGAATAATGGGCAACTGAGGGAATCATAGGGTGGGCAGTAAACTCTTCCATAAATAGGGTAGATGAATGAACGTAGCATTTGTGACTTAAAACAAGTGATGATAGCAAATTGCTAAGACACATCAAATCACAGCAATTGATCACTAGCAATCAAAATGACAGACAAAGCTATGTCATGAACATTAATAATATTGGCATAAATTGATAAAGTATTACAGCTACATAACTAGCATCTAATTCACCCAAATTCCTCCAAATTTCCCCAGTTGCCTAAGCTTGCCATACTCCACATAATGATAATACACAGACAGTAATATTATTATAGCTAGTTAGACATAGCACAGATATATGCATGGAGCAGATGACACATCCAGATGGTATATAGCAAATTATGACAATAGTAAATGAGCATACAACTAAGTGAGCCTGTATGTGTACCAATAGCGGTAAGCAACATACTTAGCAGAGTTGTTGCAGGACCAGCAGGGACTAATTCCCGAGAACCTATGAGTACCAAGGAGTGTGCAAATATAGCATGAGTATAAAGGAGTTTGTAAATATAGCATGAATGTACACAGTAGGTCTGCCAATTGGTTGTATGCAAGTGTCAACTACCTGTATGCAGTAACAAATGTACACATGCATTAGTGAGCATTAAGTGAGTCTGCAAATATCGCTACGCACTGTATTTTGTGCAAGCATGTAAGCAGAACATAACATAAAAGCCCATAAGCAGCAGCAACAGTTGTATTCAAAGTTTGAATACAGCCAAGTACTATACATACAGACATTGGTAAGCACGAGTAAACTTACAACTAGAGCTAAAGAGGTTACATATGTAGTATATAAGACTGCAATGATTTTAGACGTTGGTTATGGCTTTATGCCTACTGATCACACAAACTCGCATAGAGATATAGCAGTTTATAGTGTATGCATACGCTTTTCAAGTTTAAAGTACAAGAGTACTCTTGTACACACAAACACTATGCACTGATGAAGGCAAGTGCAACTGAGGACTGGAGGTGTGTACCCCCAAAACAAGCTGGTAAATATTTAATTGTATAAGAAGAATGTAGATAGGTTGCAGAGGGCATGGAAGGCTTGCAAAGAATCCTAGACAATGACACCTATACTACAGGGAAACACTATAGTAAGGTATTATTATATGTATATGGAGAGGGGGTGTGCAACCTTGGTATGGATATACACACCTAGCCTCCTACCTACATGCAGCCACCAATGAACATGCATATGCACGAGCATTGAGCACACCTGCAGAAAGCAACAGCCATTGAGCTATATAGGTATGCAGCAGTTGATGTATACTGGAGATATTACAAGCTACATGAGCAACCAAACAAAATATTTAATTGCATAAGAATGAAGATAGGTTGCAGAGGCATGGAAAGCTTGTAAAGGGCCCTAGACAATGACACCTATCCTACCGTTAAACCAGGAAAACACTATAGTAAGGTATTATTATATACATGGAGAGGGGATGTGCAACCTTGGTATGGATATATGCACCTCCTACCTACATGTGGTGTGTGTGTGTGTGTGTGTGTGCGTGTGTGTGTGTGTGTGTGTGTGTGTGTGTGTGTGTGTGTGTGTGTGTGTGTGTGTGTGTGTTTAACAAATAGGTGTCTAGCATAAACAGGCATTTAATAATCAAGTGTGACTAATAACTGGAGTCTATAGTAATTAGAATAAGTAGTAGTTAGCTCCTTTCCGAAATAAGGGTTCATCCTTTGAACCCCATGATTCTGCCAATGATGCATAGAAAGTTGTTTTTACAGTTCCCACTCCCACCATCACTGTTACTGCCCCCAGTAATCAGACAGTTGGTAAGCCATTAACTCTGGAATGTAATGTGACTACTGTGAGAGGTATCACCAGTAGAGTGGACATTGTGTGGAGTAGTGATGGTACAGAACTGGAGAGAGTGGAAGGAGTTAATATTAGCTCAATGACAAGCAGTACTGCAATGTACACAGACACTTATACTATATCACTACTAACAACATCTGATGATGATAAAGTATACCAGTGTGAGGTGGTGATTAATTCTAACTCAACAGTGACAACTAACAACAACATCACACTGGATGTGACTGGTGAGTAATGAATAGGGATTACCATAATAGTGGGAAATTTTCAAAAGGTTAAATTCTACAAAAATTCAAAAATAACAATGTATTTTGGAAAATATGCGACCAGATTTGCAAAAAGGGATCTTCCACACACAACCAATTCTGTGAACTTGGAAGACCATAACTTAGTGTTCAAGAAAGATACAAAGCTGAAATTTTCTCCATCCATTAACCTATAGTGGTGCTGAATTCTGACCAAACTTAGTCAATATCTTTTTCTAATCAATTGTCAAAGTTTGTAAATTGGATGTGTGTGCCGCTTTTCGCAAATCCGGTCACATATTGTTTTGGAATTTATCAGAAATGGCTAGCTTGTCACAAGGACCAATACTGGTATTACATCTTAGAGGTGATAATCAAGGAAGTATAAGCAAAGTTTCGTGTCTTCTATTTCAATTAGCCAGCAATAAACCTCAGTATAGCTAGGCACTAGCCACTGGAAGGCAAACACAATTCAATTTCATGAGTGATACCACAAGTCTTGAAGCGTAAGACAAAATCGTTATCCTAGCCTGAGTTAAAACAGCTGGAAGGGCTAAGAAAGCCAACTAGTTGCGGATCAATTTGCAGTCTGTTTGGATTTACATTATAAGGCCAAACAATACAGTTCAAGCTAGTAAAGAGGAAGGGGTAACTAGATGCACCATAGCCAGATGGGTATTTATCTATACTTATGCTTAACTGGACAATCAAAGCAGCAAATTCTACTGTACGTGATCAATACAACCATTATTAGCTTCTTCCTATTACTAGTGCTTGGAGTTCACAAATCCTTCTGGTTAATTATCTAAGGTGTGACACAGTAAAGAAGATCCATTTTGAAAATGTATATTTGAACTTACAATCAAGCACTGTTTTTTGAAAATTTAACCTTTCAAAAAATTCCTGCTATATGGTACATTGAGAAGTGCTAGTGATAAAACCTTTTGGTATAAATAAATAGCACTTTAGTGTGGGAATTCAAAGGAGCTGATTGGGGTTTAACTGCATATTGCCCGGGCAATATCATGAAAAAGCAGCTATAATTCCCGGCTAGTTCAAAGATATGAAACATTTTGACTCGTTTTATTGAGCGACACAGAACTTTACATTGCGGGTTTTAATTTACGGGTCTACCTAGGTTCAGTGTAGTTGCTAAGTTTCAAGTAGTTGATTGTTACCAAACTGTATTCTATGTATGGTGAATGGTCACTGAAATAATCGTTTGGGTGGTATGTGGGTGTGTATTTCTACCCACTACGTGTCAACCATTGAGCAGACCATGGAATGATGCAACTAAGACTACATGCTGCATTAAAATAGGTTAGTCACTGGTTATTTTATATAGTAACTTACATGCTGTCCCAATTGTCCCAACAACAAAGTTAATACACCTCATAGTAGACTTAATGTAGTACAAAATAGCAAATTTATAAACTCCTTACCACAATCATATGTGACCAGATTTGACAAAACCAGGCTTCCACACACATTCAGATTTGTGAATTTAAAGGACCATAATTCAATGTAGGAGTATGCTGTCACTTTCACATTTTGACCTGTTATTGCGTTGTGTGTTGAAGCATAATGAACAGTCTGAGTGCTGTTAGCCTACGCTATTAAAACCATGATCAATCATTATATACTGGTGTATAATAAACATGGTGAGCTCTCGTTAGTTCTTTCATCTATTAGGTGAGTGCATGCAGAATGATATATATCATTCATACCATGGCTGCTCTGGATATATACACCCACAGCCCTCAAGCCTATGACCCTCAGACTTTGGGTGAATATATAATTCCTCACAGCCATGGTATAACTATTACAAGTAGACTCAAGGAATAAACATGCTTTGCAATTGCATATTTAGTCTATATGCACATAATACACATCTACAATACATTTCCAGCTAAATGCAAAGATTGTCCTAATATTTGTCATACTTACAGTTCCTCCTCTCACCATCACCACATCACCAAGTCGTACAGTACAAGGAGCTATGGTTGGTGATCCCCTACTTGTCCAGTGCATAGTTGATACAGTTGATGGAGTGGAGCCCAGTTTAGTAAACATCAGTTGGATGGGACCTGGAGGAGATTTAATAGTGAATACTAGCAGAGTAACTGTCAGTCAAATCACATCCAGTGATAACACTTACAATAGAAGTCTGATCTTTACCCAACTGTTTGAGGATGATGTAGGAATATATACATGTAGTGTATTAATATTTGAAAACAATAGATCAAGCTCTTTTGATCTACAACCCTTTATTGGTAAGAATTAACATATCAATGGCATGTAGCACCTGTACATCATGTGACTGTATGTAAAATAAATTTGTATGTGGACAGATCAAAAGCTGCTACTAGCTAGACTAAGTGTGTTACAAATCAGTTGTTTACAGTAGGTCTGGAACAAAGCTTCAGAAGATTTGCAATGTTCAAAGTTTTGCAAACTTTTGTAACATGGATACTAGCAAATCTAATCAGTCAAAAAGCCATGTGCTTTCTGGAAGCATGCAGCTAACCTTATTATATTTGCAATCTACACAGTTGTACTAGAGACTGTACTGCAGCTGCAACAAAGTGTGAGACCATATGGGTGTACACCCATCAGCTATGATAATTATTTACTAACACGACATATTCAACAAAGCTTCCAAGCTCTTGCAAGAATCTTCGGAGACCTTCATTCCAGCCCTAGTTTACAGCACACTTTACAACAAAGTTATGTGCCGTGTATAAGCCTAAAAGGCACAACTATTAGCCAATCTATATACTAACTATGTATCACAAAAAAAAGTTTTTAAAGGTTTATTTTATTGTAGATTACAAATTTAGTGATTACTGTATATCCGTGTGTCAGAGTTTCTATACAGTAATAAAATAAGTAAATAAAATAAATAAAAACAGTAAGACTGCTTCCTACATGGCAATGGCTATTGCAGAGTATGTGCTCAACATAATGCAAACCAACACAATAATATTATTTCGACCAAAGTAGCTCAGGTAAAAATTCGACATTGATACTTTAAACAAGAGTTCATGATATTTCTATATGGCCATACGAACTCTTGCTTTAAACATATAATTATTAGTATGAATTCCGAGCTCAAGAACTACCCTAGTCTTTATAACTTTCTCTCTGCTACAATCAAGTACCTTTGATTCACACACACACATGCATGCTATACCACAAAATAGATATAACATGAGCATTTGATTGTAATTAAACATTCTACCCTTTGGCTGGGCATCATGTTCACAAACCAGATATAAACCTCTTGTGCGTGTTACAACTTTAATTTGTGTCTTTACAGTGAAAAATGCATGTGATAACTTATTCAGATTTATGAATTAATAATATTATTTTTATAGTTCCCACACCCAGTGTAACTGTTACTGCCCCCAGTAATCAGACAGTTGGTAAGCCATTACCTCTGGAATGTAATGTGACTACTGTGAGAGGCATTACCAGTAGAGTGGACATTGTGTGGAGTAGTGATGGTACAGAACTAGAGAGAGTGGAAGGAGTTAATATTAACTCAATGACAAGCAGTACTGCAGTGTACACAGACACTTATACTATATCACTACTAACAACGTCTGATGATGATAAAGTATACCAGTGTGAGGTGGTGATCAATTCTAACACAATAGTGACAACTAACAATAGTATCACACTGGATGTGACTGGTTAGTTTATACCACTTACAATACTGATAATAATATTAGTAAATTAACTTTGCAAAAGCAGCTTTTGGGGCACAGTGTGAATTCATAAATTATAAATGATAAAAGAAAATTACAGACCAACCTAGGCAGCTACATACATGAATAAAATGTTCATTAAATGAAGTCATTTAAAGCTTTTCATATTTTGGAGAACCTAAAGTACAATAAAGCAATCTCTACAACCCTGCTATTTTATACAGGTTTTCCACCCAAGTGTGATTGAATCACAATGCTTACATTATGGGTTAACAAGTTGTGCACCATCTGGGGTTCAAGATGTACAAGGGGTATTAACAGTATCGTCCAGGTTAGAATACATGCCTATAGGAGCACTGCATACATAAGATAGTAAGTATGCCACATACGCTGTTGTAGCAAAATAATTCACTCTATGTGCCAGTTACTAAATATGATTTTGAAAGTTTATATTTTCATGCTGCATGCACGTTAAGTTTCTCAGCATGGTCTTATGATGTTTGTTCACATTATCCTAGACAGTGTTCAACATTTGGTGATGTATATTATCAGGCAAAGCACTTTTTGCTTGTGTTGGAATTTTTGTATCAATTTTTATCTTTTATCATTCATACAGTTCCTCCTCCCACCATCACCACATCACCAAGTGGTACAGTACAAGGAGCTATGGTTGGTGATCCACTACTTGTCCAGTGTATAGTTGATACAGTTGATGGAGTGGAATCCAGTTTAGTAAATGCCAGTTGGATGGGACCTGGAGGAGATTTAATAGTGAATACTAGCAGAGTGGCTGTCAGTCAAATCACATCCAGTGATAACATTTATAATAAAAGTCTTCACTTTACCTCCTTGTTTGAGGATGATGCAGGAGTGTACATGTGTTTTGTGATGATACTTGAAACTAATGAGTCATCTTCATTTGAAATCCAAATACTAGCTGGTATGTACGTATGTATATACGTATGCTATAGACATTAGTCAAGCTTTATACAACATAACTGGCTACATGCATGTAACTGTAGAATTATATCTAAACAGCATTTCAGTATTAAATATAACCATGTAGTAAAACCCAATGACACGATAATCATTTTAGACGGGTAAAGGAAGATTATAGTGTGGTAGTTTCAGAAAACAAAACAGTTTTATAGTAATCTTATCATATGTATTTCTTTATGTGATAAGCTGTATTTGGCTACACCAAATTTAAAATAACGAGATGGTCTTGTAAAAAATACTATTAGTGACAATTTATGTTTGACTAATTTCAGTTTTTCAGTTTCCATTTAGTTAAAGTTTCAGTTTTCAATTTATGTTGTTTCCAATCTCCCCTTGGATACCATGTCAAAACCAGTCGTGTGTGTCTGTGTGTGTTAACTTTTATCTGTGTCTGAATTTATGGAGAAAAATGCATGCAATAAATTATTCAGAGCTATGAATTAATGATATTATTCTTACAGTTCCCACTCCTACTGTAACTGTTACTGCTCCCATTAATCAGATAGTTGGTCAGCCATTACCTCTGGAATGTAATGTGACTACTGTGAGAGGTATCACCAGTAGAGTGGACATTGTGTGGAGTAGTGATGGTGCAGAACTAGAGAGAGTGGAAGGAGTTAATATTAGCTCAATGACAAGCAGTACTGCAGTGTACACAGACACTTATACTATATCATTACTAACAACATCTGATGATGATAAAGTATACCAGTGTGAGGTGGTGATCAATTCTAACACAACAGTGACAACTAACAATAGCATAATACTAGATGTGACTGGTGAGTAATGAACAACTATGAAGTACTAGTAATAACTCTTTTTGATTTGCAAATAAAATGATAGTTATTATTCATACTTTAGCTCAATATTTACGGGTAAGTAGAAATGGAGGGATATATATAATCGTACATTGTAATTGCTTATCTAGTCTTCTTGCACACTTACACTAAATATGCATCTACACTGAATATGGCAATCATACTAATTCTTGCATATGTACAGTTCCTCCTCCCATAGTCACCACATCACCAAGTGGTACAGTACAAGGAGCTATGGTTGGTGATCCTCTACTTGTTCAGTGTATAGTTGATACAGTTGATGGAGTGGAGCCCAGTTTAGTAAACATCAGTTGGATGGGACCTGGAGGAGATTTAATAGTGAATACTAGCAGAGTGACTGTCAGTCAAATCTCATCCAGTGATAGCACTTATAATAGAAGTCTGATCTTTACCAAATTGTTTGAGGATGATGCAGTAAAATATACATGTAGTGTATTAATACTTGAAACCAATGGATTAAGCAACGTTGAACTACAACCACTTGTTGGTAAGAATTAATATATTATTGGCAGAGGTGTAAATAATGGCATCCAGTACGTATGTAAATTCTAGTACATAATACATTGTGTGTCTGTTAGTAAAATAAAATAATCTGTAGTATAGTGTAGTGAAAAGTCATCAAAAGTAGGCTTGAGTCTATTATGCCAGCATAGTTTAGGTAGGCAAAAGCATCAAGCATAATGCTAGCATAATAGGCATTATTTGAGCATTATTTTGGAGAAGCTCCTCTAGAGAGATAGAAATTACAATAAAATTGCCTATTCAATCTATTGCATACCAATCTCTATCAAAGGTAAAATAAACAATGCAACTGTTGTGATAATTGCTAATTTAAAGTTTTATAGAAGTTTGAATAGCAGATTTTTTTGGATAGCTACCAAAGAAAATTTGTGATTTATGTGTCAATTATGGTTTCGTATGGCTGTTTTAACTTAAAATTTGAGGCTTAGTAAGAAAAGGAACAGCATAAAAATGAGCATAATTGACTAATTTTGCAAAAAGCAAAATGGGTAAATTCAAATGCATAATAGACTCAAGCCTAATCAAAAGTATCCATACACCACATAACCATAGGAGTAGCCACTGCAAAGTGGTGAATATGACAATAGTTATATTATTATTGATGCTTTACAGTGAACAGCACTGAGGGTACATGTGCTGCAGCCTTAGGATTACCTAACCTAGCAACGGTTACAATATTAAATAGTAATAGTTAAACTGCTCCCTGACTGCTGCAATATCCATTATAATTTGTAATCACATTGTACTACCACAAAATACCACGGTATTTTGCCCAAACTAGCATAGATAGCAATTTGGCATCAATGAATACATTGAACAGGCGCATATTTAGGATGTTTCCTGGGGTTCTGGAAACCTTTTAGCTTGTGGGGGGACACCAGACTATCTTAGTTACTAAATGGGAACATGGCAGGTTAAGATATCGCTACACTGTAATAGGAAACCTACATTGGTTCCTTAAAGAATAACTAGGTTTTGTATTGAAAAACTTTTTGAAGATCGAGATACTCTAATAAAGTAGTCAAAACTACTCTAATAAAACATTCATAACAGAATATGACATCAAAATGGAATAATGTAAATGTAAGACTAATCTGAAATTTAGAGATACTTAGTATATAGTTTTTAATTTCAATTAGATAATTTGGAAATGTATTTGGATCACTGATCAACCATAAACCATAATGACATTTAGCACTAACTAAGCATAATATAATTTATTATGTTGAAAATAGTTTATACTATTCATGAGGCCAATCTAAAGCATTTTAAATTGTGTCAGTGGCTGGGGGCTGAGTCATTAGCATCTATTATATACTCACTAGCAAACCTGGAAACCACCTTGGAAACATCCTGGATATGTTCCTGTTGAACAATTGTGAATCCCAAGATCACAAACTAGTTTTATAACTTCCTCTGCACTACAAATAACCACCTTTGATCCATGCACACACTATACCACAAAACAGCTGTATAGGAAACATTTGGTTAATAGCCCTTAGATGCCATGTTCACATGTACAAACCTTGTGTGTGTGCGTGCGTGCGTGTGTGCGTGCGTGCGTGCGTGCGTGCGTGCGTGCGTGCGTGTGTGTGTGCGTGTGTGTGTTATAATTGATCATTTATTGTGTCTTTATGGGAAAACGCATTTGATAAATTATTCAGAGCTAAAGGAAAATTATGAATTAACATTTTTTCTTACAGTTCCCATTCCTGTTGTGACAGAGACTGCCCCCAGTAGTCAGATAGTTGGTCTGCCATTACCTCTGGAATGTAATGTGACTACTGTGAGAGGCATCACCAGTAGAGTGGACATTGTGTGGAGTAGTGATGGTGCAGAACTAGAGAGAGTGGAAGGAGTTAATATTAGCTCAATGACAAGCAGTACTGCAGTGTACACAGACACTTATACTATATCACTACTAACAACATCTGATGATGATAAAGTATACCAGTGTGAGGTGATGATCAATTCTATCACAATAGTGACAACTAACAATAGTATCACACTGGATGTGACTGGTTAGTTTATACCACTTACAATACTGATAATAATATTAGTAAATTAACTTTGCAAAAGCAGCTTTTGGGGCACAGTGTGAATTCATAAATTATAAATGATAAAAGAAAATTACAGACCAACCTAGGCAGCTACATACATGAATAAAATGTTCATTAAATGAAGTCATTTAAAGCTTTTCATATTTTGGAGAACCTAAAGTACAATAAAGCAATCTCTACAACCCTGCTATTTTATACAGGTTTTCCACCCAAGTGTGATTGAATCACAATGCTTACATTATGGGTTAACAAGTTGTGCACCATCTGGGGTTCAAGATGTACAAGGGGTATTAACAGTATCGTCCAGGTTAAAATACATGCCTCTAGGAGCACTGCATACATAAGATAGTAAGTATGCCACATACGCTGTTGTAGCAAAATAATTCACTCTATGTGCCAGTTACTAAATATGATTTTGAAAGTTTATATTTTCATGCTGCATGCACGTTAAGTTTCTCAGCATGGTCTTATGATGTTTGTTCACATTATCCTAGACAGTGTTCAACATTTGGTGATGTATATTATCTAATCAAAAACAGCCAAGCTGTAAAAAAAGGTGCGGCCCCCATAAAGGCCATGGTGAAAAAAGATGTGAAATCCAAGGTGGCGGCCAAGAAATGGCTGTGATGGTAGGTTAATGGTTACATTTTAATAACAACAATTCAGGTGAATTTGGTGCCAAGACCAAGCGGCACAAAATTCACCTGAATTGCCGTTATTAAAATGTAACCATTAACCTACCATCACAGCCATTTCTTGGCCGCCACCTTGGATTTCACATCTTTTTTCACAATGGCCTTTATGGGGGCCGCACCTTTTTTTACAGCTTGGCTGTTTTTGATTAGATATCACTTCTTTTTGTATTTGTATACTGCAAAGCCAGCCTATGGCTGGTTTTGGGGCTTTTTTAACCCATGTGTTTTTTTCTTTACCACAGGAAGAAGAAAAGAACTTAAAGAAGAATTTTAGTACTTCAATTATTTTTGATTTTATTAGTAATTATACAAATTATATGCATATATTTATTACATGCTCATTATTCCCCACAGGATTTTTTTTGCAGTTGATCTCTCTACTGGGTGACTTGAAATGTAGCTGAACTATATACAGGATGGTTTCTTTGTAGCTGAACTCTCTGTAACAGGTGATTTGTTTGCAGCTAAACTCTCTACATGGTGGTGTCTTTATAGCCGAACTCTCTACATGATGGTTTCTTTGTAGCTGAACTCTCTATAAGGTGACTTCGTCTAGCTGAACTCTCTACAGGGTGATTCTTTTGTAGCTGAACTCTCTGCAGGGTGATTTGTTTGCAGCTGAACTGTCTACATGATGGTTTCTTTGTAGCTGAACTCTCTACAAGGTGACTTCGTCCAGCTGATCTCTCTACGGGGTGATTTGTTTCTAGCGGAACTCTCTACAGGTGATTTGTTTGCAGCTAAACTCTCTACATGGTGGTTTCTTTGTAGCTGAACTCTCTACAAGGTAACTTCTTCTCTACAGGGTGATTTGTTGTAGTTGAATTCTCTACTATGTGGTTTGTATGAGGCTGAACTCTCTACATGGCGGTTTCTTTGTAGCTGAACTCTCTACAGAGTGATTTGTTTGCAGCTGAACTCTCTACATGATAGTTTCTTTGTAACTGAACACTCTACAAGGTGACTTCTTCTAGCATGATCTTTCTACAGGGTGAATTGTTGCAGCTGAACTATCTACAAGGTAACTTCTTCTAGCTGATCTCTATACAGGGTAATTTGTTTGTAGTTGAATTCTGTACAGGTGGTTTCTTTTTAGCTGAACTCTGTACATGATGGTTTCTTTGTAGCTAAACTCTTTACAAGGTGACTTCTTCTAGCTGAACTCTCTACGGGGTAATTTCTTTGTAGCTGAACTCTCTATATGATGGTTTCTTTGTAAATGAACTCTCTACAAGGTGAATTCTTCTACCTGATCTCTCTACAGGGTGATTTGTTTGTAACTGAACTCTGTACAAGTGCGTTTTTGTGGGTGATCTCACTGCAGGTTGATTTTTATTATTATTTTATTATTATTGTGATTTTGCTGCTGAAAGACATGGATACAAACTGGGGGGTTGGTATAAAACTAAACTAGACTATAAAATACAGCAGCTGGTGTGCTGATAAGAGCTATCAGCACCCAATTATAAGTTAAGATTACAAGGGAGCAACTAAAAATTACAAGTAAACTAATTAATTAACAAAGGGGTAATTGGGGTGGAACTACACCTATGACAAGGACATACAACATGATAAGTACAGTAATTATTGTCATCAAAGTTTGAAGTGAACATGGCCCAGAAGATGTTGTTTAACTGTCTCTTTAGTGTTGCTATAGATAGATCTAGATTTAAAGGTGGCAGTACATTCCATAAACGTGGTAAACGGTTAAAATAAAAGTGGCGGGAGGTGCTATATTTCGTATAATTATGAACTAGCTTGGAATGGGTTGATGATCTTGTAGAACTGTTGCTGTTAAAATGGACCCACTTGGAGATGTCAAAGTGTAAAGATGGATTCTTGATGGATTTAATAAAAAATAACAAGTCATTTAGTTCGTAAGTAAACATGAGGGGAAGCATCGACAACTTTAATAGTCTAGTTTTATAGGATGAAGTATAATCATTAAGAATGTACTTTGTGGCTCTCCGCTGAACCCTTTCCAAAAGCTGGATATCTTGAACAAGATTGGGTCGCCAGATTTGGGAGCAGTACATAAGTTGAGAACGCACCAAGGAGATGTATAATTGTTTCTTTGTCAAGATACAGTTGGTTGTAAAACTACGACGGATTAAGCCTAGCTGTTTGTAGGCTCTGGACACAACCATATTACAATGGGCAGACCAGGAGAAGTCAGTAGATATCATGATCCCAAGGTCTTTAATCAGTTCTGTCGATTCAATATTGTTATTGTTGAGGAAGTACTGAGCAGTACTATTATTGTTGCACCAAAAGTGTAAAACAGCACATTTGGAGCAATTAAATGATAAATTACGCAACACGGACCAGTTGCTGGCTATGTTAAGGTCCTCTTGTATAATGTTGAAGTCTTCAGCAGTCTTAGCTGTATGTATACACTTGGTGTCGTCAGCAAATAAAAAGGGCAGTAATTCTTTTAATAGCGAAGGAAAATCATTGATGTAAAGAATGAACAAAAGAGGACCAAGGATGCTGCCTTGTGGTACTCCTGATAATACAGGTAGCACCTCTGAAATAGAATTGTTAATACGTACTCGTTGTTGTCTGTTGAGAAGATAAGCCTGAAACCAATTCCACAGGTCACCGCGAATTCCCAGGGACCATAACCTGGTCAATAAGTCATTGTGGGGAACAGAGTCGAATGCTTTTCTTATATCAAGATATATTACATCAATGGGAGTGGATAATTCATGAGCTTCAATTACAGAGTTGATAAAGAGGAGTAGTTGTTGTAATGATGACCTGCCTCTAACAAAACCAAATTGTAATGGTGAAACAAGCTTGATTACTTTGTCAACTATCTTGTTGTACACTAATCTTTCCAAAATTTTTGAAAGAATACAAAGCAGTGAAATTGGACGATAATTTTTTATGTCTGTCTTCGGACCTGACTTGTGTATGGGAACTATAAGATGAGTCTGCCACTCACTAGGAAGAGAGCATGAAGTGATGGACAAGTTAATTAAATGATGGACAATAGGAGTAATTGGACCAGCACACTGTTTCAGTACCTCAGGGCTCATGGCATCAATCCCAGCTGCTTTACTAGCATCCAAGGAAGACAGACATTCAAAAACTTCCTCAGGTTGGATATCAATTGAGGACATAGCAGGTATGTCAGAAGGGTTGTCTGCAGTCTGTGGTTGGTCCATAAAACTTTTGGTAAAAACTGAGTGAAAGTATTTATTAAAACCATTGGCTATACCAAGATCATCATCACAAGAATCAGAGTCAAGCGACATGGCTGCTGGAATAGACCGATTGTTTTTAAGGCTTGAGATAAATTTATAAATTCTATTGGAGTTTGATGAAGAATATTGTTCCACTAGAGAGGATTCATAGGCTTGCCTTGAAGATGTTATGAGCTGTTGTAGGTTTTCCTCAGCTGATTTCAGAGTAGATTTATTGTGTTCTGTTGGATTACGTTTAACCTTTTTACGTATTGTGTGTAATTTGTTCAGATAGTGTTGTATTTCCGAAGTAAACCACTGGGGCCTATTGGGCGGACGTTGTTGTTTCTTTGGGATGTACTTGTCCATAGATTCATGTAATAGGTCCTTCAACCTTGCCCAAGCAATCTCAATGTTATCAGAATAGAAAATGGCATCAGCATTATTGAATGCAATAAATTGATTTAGGCCCAACCAGTTTGCTTTATTCAAGTTGTATGTAAGTTGCTTTCCATTTCTAGAGCTATGATGGTGAACAGAAGCACAAATAGAAAATGTTATTATAAAATGGTCAGATTGTAGTGGAAAATCAGTGAGGGGATGAACGACTAAGTCATTGATCAAGTCAGTATCACTGGTAATTACTAAATCCAAAATATTTCCATGAATGTGTGTGGGCACAGCAACATGCTGGAACAAGTTGTGATCAATTATAAGATCACAGAGGCGGTCAGAACTGTCAGCAGTAGAGGCAAAAGTTTGCCAGTCTATATCTGGAGCATTAAAATCACCGAGCAAAATGACATCCCCTGAGCAACTTAATGTTGTGATATAGGAGTAAAGGTCTTGAACATGATCAGTTTTGTAATTGGGTGGCAAATAGACAGCACAGATAATTAAGTTATGATGGGAGTGAACTGAAATTGTTACTATTTCTAGATTATCTGGAGAAGCAAGTTCAGTGGTTTTAAAGGTAGATTTCACTGCTAGCATGACACCCCCACCTTTGGATTTGTTTGTAGCTGAACTCACTAAAGGGTGATTTTGCTTGTAGCTGAACTCCTTGCATTGTATCTAGTTTCTAGCTGATCTCTCTACAGGGTGATTTGTTTGTAGCTGATCTCTCTACAAGTTGATTTGTGTGTAGCTGATCTCTCTGCAGGTTGATTAATTTGCAGCCGATCTCTCTACAAGGTAATTTGTTTGTAGCTGAACTGTCTATAAAGTGATTTATTTGTAGCTGATCTCTCTGCAGGTTGATTTGTTTTAGCTGAACTCTCTACAGGGTGATTTACTTGTAGCTGAACTCCTTACATTGTGACTAGTTTCTAGCTGATCTCTCTACAGGGTGATTTGTTTGTAGCTGATCTCTCTACAAGTTGATTTGTGTGTAGCTGATCTTTCTACTAGTTGATTTGTTTGTAGCCGATCTCTCTACAGGGTAATTTGTTTGTAGCTGAACTCTGTACAAGGTGCTTTTTTGTAGGTGATCTCACTGCAGGTTGATTTGTGTTGATTTGTTCATTGCTGATCGCTCTAAAGGTAATTGATTTGTTGCAGTTGAACACCCTGCAAAGTGTTTTGTTTGTAGCTGATCACTCTAAAGGGTAATTTGTTTGTAGCTGAACTCTCTCCACAGTGACTTGTGTGTAGCAGAATTCTGTGTAACTGAATTCTCTAGAGAGTGACTTAATTGTAGCTGAATTCTCTACACAGTGCATGACTTGTTTATAGCTGAACTTTCTTCAGTATGACTTGTAATGTTCTGAATCTCTATAGTGGTATATTTGCTTAACTCTCCACATGGTGACTGTCTTCTTGCTGAACTGTCTATAAGATTAACTGTTTGCAGCTGAACTCCCTACAGAATAACTTGTGATGTAATAAAATTCTATAATGGAGTAAATAAATTAGCCGAATGCTCTATTAGGGTGACTGTTCTATTAGAGTATCTCGATCTCGCATTTGCTACACGGAGTTGGCTTTGGAATCATAACTCAGTGGTTTGTAATCCGATTCTTCTGTACTACTGCAAGGACTTTCTATGAAGATTATTCCAGCTATACACCGATTTTCAGCTCATTGCTCTAAGCGGTTTGCCTAGTAAGCGTGAAAACTAATACATTTTTATTCATAAAAATCGATCGCGTAATTGTGACACAGGTTGGGATTTGTGTCATATCTCCGTGGTCTTTATCTCGATTCCTTTCAAACCACCAAAAGGCACTCCTACGATGGTTACTCCATCTACATAGCAATTTTCAACTCATTCCATGAAGCGGTTTACCCTGTAGGCGTGACAACAAATCGATCTTGTTTTACGCGAATAATCGATCATAACTCCTGAACCATTCATTGGATTTGTACCAAATTTGATGCTAGGATTCGCCTTTGGACTCCCTTTCTGTGTACCAAATTTCAAGGCGATCGGAGTACGCGTTTGCTTGTTATAGCAATTTTTGCAAGTGTGCGAAAAGACGAAGAAGAAGAAAAAAAAAACGAAGAAAAAAAAACGAAATTTTGGCAGCTCGTATCTCGGATATGGCTTGAGCGATTTCCTTCAAATTTGGAATGTAGACTCCCTCAGCTGGCGGGCAACTGTGTAGCAAATTTGGTTCCAATCAGATAAGTTATCACCGAGATACAAAGGTGTGAAAATGACGTTTTCGTTCTTCCTGTCAATATACTCACGGTGTGGCGCGCCGGCTTCTTGGGCCGCACGACACACTACCGTGTGTCTTGATCAGGCAAAGCACTTTTTGCTTGTGTTGGAATTTTTGTATCAATTTTTATCATTCATACAGTTCCTCCTCCCACCATCACCACATCACCAAGTGGTACAGTACAAGAAGCTATGGTTGGTGATCCACTACTTGTCCAGTGTATAGTTGATACAGTTGATGGAGTGGAATCCAGTTTAGTAAATGCCAGTTGGGTGGGACCTGGAGGAGATTTTATAGTGAATACTAGCAGAGTGGCTGTCAGTCAAATCACATCCAGTGATAACACTTATAATAGAAGTCTTCACTTTACCTCCTTGTTTGAGGATGATGCAGGAGTGTACATGTGTTTTGTGATGATACTTGAAACTAATGAGTCATCTTCATTTGAAATCCAAATACTAGCTGGTATGTACATATGTATATACGTATGCTATAGACATTAGTCAAGCTTTATACAACATAACTGGCTACATGTATGTAACTGTAGAATTATATCTAAACAGCATTTCAGTATTAAATATAGCCATGTAGTAAAACCCAATGGCACGATAATCATTTTAGATGGGTAAAGGTAGATTATAGTGTGGTAGTTTCAGAAAACAAAACAGTTTTATATTAATCTTATCATATGTATTTCTTTATGTGATAAGCTGTATTTGGCTACACCAAATTTAAAATAATGAGATGGTCTTGTAAAAAATACTATTAGTGACAATTTATGTTTGACTAATTTCAGTTTTTCAGTTTCCATTTATTTAAAGTTTCAGTTTTCAATTTATGTTGTTTCCAATCTCCCCTTGGACACCATGTCAAAACCAGTCGTGTGTATGTGTGTGTGTGTGTTAACTTTTATCTGTGTCTGAATTTATGGAGAAAAATGCATGCAATAAATTATTCAGAGCTATGAATTAATGATATTATTCTTACAGTTCCCACTCCTACTGTAACTGTTACTGCTCCCATTAATCAGATAGTTGGTCAGCCATTACCTCTGGAATGTAATGTGACTACTGTGAGAGGTATCACCAGTAGAGTGGACATTGTGTGGAGTAGTGATGGTGCAGAACTAGAGAGAGTGGAAGGAGTTAATATTAGCTCAATGACAAGCAGTACTGCAGTGTACACAGACACTTATACTATATCATTACTAACAACATCTGATGATGATAAAGTATACCAGTGTGAGGTGGTGATCAATTCTAACACAATAGTGACAACTAACAATAGCATAACACTAGATGTGACTGGTGAGTAATGAACAACTATGAAGTACTAGTAATAACTCTTTTTGATTTGCAAATAAAATGATAGTTATTATTCATAATTTAGCTCAATATTTACGGGTAAGTAGAAATGGAGGGATATATATAATCGTACATTGTAATTGCTTATCTAGTCTTCTTGCACACTTAAACTAAATATGCATCTACACTGAATATGGCAATCATACTAATTCTTGCATATGTACAGTTCCTCCTCCCACCGTCACCACATCACCAAGTGGTACAGTACAAGGAGCTATGGTTGGTGATCCTCTACTTGTTCAGTGTATAGTTGATACAGTTGATGGAGTGGAGCCCAGTTTAGTAAACATCAGTTGGATGGGACCTGGAGGAGATTTAATAGTGAATACTAGCAGAGTGACTGTCAGTCAAATCTCATCCAGTGATAGCACTTATAATAGAAGTCTGATCTTTACCAAATTGTTTGAGGATGATGCAGTAAAATATACATGTAGTGTATTAATACTTGAAACCAATGGATTAAGCAACGTTGAACTACAACCACTTGTTGGTAAGAATTAATATATTATTGGCAGAGGTGTAAATAATGGCATCCAGTACGTATGTAAATTCTAGTACATAATACATTGTTTGTCTGTTAGTAAAATAAAATAATCTGTAGTATAGTGTAGTGAAAAGTCATCAAAAGTAGGCTTGAGTCTATTATGCCAGCATAGTTTAGGTAGGCAAAAGCATCAAGCATAATGCTAGCATAATAGGCATTATTTGAGCATTATTTTGGAGAAGCTCCTCTAGAGAGATAGAAATTACAATAAAATTGCCTATTCAATCTATTGCATACCAATCTCTATCAAAGGTAAAATAAACAATGCAACTGTTGTGATAATTGCTAATTTAAAGTTTTATAGAAGTTTGAATAGCAGATTTTTTTGGATAGCTACCAAAGAAAATTTGTGATTTATGTGTCAATTATGGTTTCGTATGGCTGTTTTAACTTAAAATTTGAGGCTTAGTAAGAAAAGGAAGAGCATAAAAATGAGCATAATTAACTAATTTTGCAAAAAGCAAAATGGGTAAATTCAAATGCATAATAGACTCAAGCCTAATCAAAAGTATCCATACACCACATAACCATAGGAGTAGCCACTGCAAAGTGGTGAATATGACAATAGTTACATTATTATTGATGCTTTACAGTGACCAGCACTGAGGGTACATGTGCTGCAGCCTTAGGATTACCTAACCTAGCAACGGTTACAATATTAAATAGTAAAAGTTAAACTGCTCCCTGACTGCTGCAATATCCATTATATCTTTGTAATCACATTGTGCTACCACAAAATACCACAGTATTTTACCCAAACTAGCATAGATAGCAATTTGGCATCAATGAATACATTGAACAGGCGCATATTTAGGATGTTTCCTGGGGTTCTGGAAACCTTTTAGCTTGTGGGGGGACACCAGACTATCTTAGTTACTAAATGGGAACATGGCAGGGTAAGATATCGCTACACTGTAATAGGAAACTTACATTAGTTCCTTAAAGAATAACTAGGTTTTGTATTGAAAAACTTTTTGAAGATCGAGATACTCTAATAAAGCAGTCAAAACTACTCTAATAAAACATTCATAACAGAATATGACATCAAAATGGAATAATGTAAATGTAAGACTAATCTGAAATTTAGAGATACTTAGTATATAGTTTTTAATTTCAATTAGATAATTTGGAAATGTATTTGGATCACTGATCAACCATAAACCATAATGACATTTAGCACTAACTAAGCATAATATAATTTATTATGTTGAAAATAGTTTATACTATTCATGAGGCCAATCTAAAGCATTTTAAATTGTGTCAGTGGCTGGGGGCTGAGTCATTAGCATCTATTATATACTCACTAGCAAACCTGGAAACCACCTTGGAAACATCCTGGATATGTTCCTGTTGAACAATTGTGAATCCCAAGATCACAAACTAGTTTTATAACTCCTCTGCACTACAAATAACCACCTTTGATCCATGCACACACTATACCACAAAACAGCTGTATAGGAAACATTTGGTTAATAGCCCTTAGATGCCATGTTCACATGTACAAACCTTGTGTGTGTGTGTGTGCGTGCGTGCGTGCGTGCGTGCGTGCGTGCGTGCGTGCGTGTGTGTGTGTGTTATAATTGATCATTTATTGTGTCTTTATGGGAAAATGCATTTGATAAATTATTCAGAGCTAAAGGAAAATTATGAATTAACATTTTTTCTTACAGTTCCCATTCCTGTTGTGACAGAGACTGCCCCCAGTAGTCAGATAGTTGGTCAGCCATTAACTTTGGAATGTAATGTGACTACTGTGAGAGGTATCACCAGTAGAGTGGTCATTGTGTGGAGTAGTGATGGTACAGAACTAGAGAGAGTGGAAGGAGTTAATATTAGCTCAATGACAAGCAGTACTGCAGTGTACACAGACACTTATACTATATCACTACTAACAACATCTGATGATGATAAAGTATACCAGTGTGAGGTGGTGATCAATTCTAACACAACAGTGACAACTAACAATAGCACCACACTGGATGTAACTGGTGAGTAACACTTACAATACCGATAATGTTATGGACAAATACCCTTGTCACAGATTTCTGGTTTTTAATTCCAGATTATTTACTGTAGGAACCTTTTAGGGACACCTACAATATTGAAATTATTTCTACCATCAGGGGTGTTTCTAAGGTTTCCAGAAACTGTCCAGCATGACTGAGATACTCTAATAGAACAGTCCCTCTAATAAAACAGTGTCCCCAATACATGAGCACATACAAATGTAACAGACTGCTGAAATCACTCTGTAACTTTCTGGAGGCATGCCCCCCACCTGCTAGATTGCATGCAAGTGTGGAATACTTTTCTTTCTACATAATTATGCAATGTAACTATGCTTTGACACCATAAAAAATCTGAACTGGAAACCAGTTATCAAAATATTTGGAGTTGCCCATTATTAAACTTTCTAGTTGAATAACCACATTTTAATTAAATATTTAATGAATCGGTTTTACAAGTATGAAAGAAAAATTAAAGTTTAAAATTTGATTAGGGATCATAGAAATAAAAAGTTGTGAAACAAGGGAGGTCGTCTACACCTGAAGATATACTAGTAGACATTTAATATATAATTCAGTTTTATAGATTGAATTAGGGGATCAGATCTCCACTAGTATATTAACTAAATTAGGAATTAAATGTCCACCAGGTGTAGGCTAAGTTTGAAGTTTGATTAGGAATCATAGAAATAAAGAGTTGTGAAACACGAATAAATATGAGGGTGAACATTAATTGGGATATGCATAATTAAAGTTATTAGAACGATCTTTCTCAGCCATAACTTTATCTAAGTACACAATCACTGCAATCTCAAGACATTTGCTACAAGACAATCACTAGCTAAATTGATCAGAGACCAAATTTATTTGAGTCATAGCTACTTCAGTACAAATTAATGAATTGTGATGAGTTGGCACAGTACTAGCTAGAAGCTGCATTGTCTTTCAAAGGTTTTTAAATCACAGTTAAGGGGATGGAGTGTAGCTGAGATATCTAGGTTGTGTTAGGATGCACGTATGGTTACTTGCATCCCAATTAATGCTAACTTTCCTGTGGATTTATCGTGTACCCCGCAGATTTGCTACAAGTAAGGATAAAAGAGCGTATTATCAAACAAATTTTGTTCATTCCACCATGGAGTCTTTATAATCTGTAGCATGCTACGTGATTCCAGTCACAAAAAATAACATTGTTCTGGGTTGTTCCAGCTTTTCCATACTCCAAACCTGTAAGTTCAAGTGATGATAATTTTAATTATAAACAAAGTATACATATGCATCACTAGTAAAAATCTGCAGTGTTCCTCATTTCTGCAGAGCAAAGAATATGACAATTACAAAGAAAACGCCATGGGCTGGCTTTGGGGTATGTAATTGCAAAAAAAAAAGATATCTAATCCAAATAGCCAAGCTGTAAAAAAGGGTGCAACCCTCAAAAAGTCAGTGTGAAAAATATGTAAAATCCAAGGTGGTGGAGGTGATGGTAGGTTAATGGCAAAAATTTTAATGATGACTCAGGTAAATTCAGTAGCAGAGGAAGTAGTTGGTGTTGGGGAAGGGGGAGGAGGGCAGAGTATAGAATCTCTGGTAGCAGAGGGGTCTGGGAGGCTGTGATCCCCAGAAGCTGTCACCATTTTAACTTTCACGATGTCTTAAAGTTACCAGAATTGATTTATAGGTACAATTTGAAGTATTTAAAACTAAAACACCAACTTTTTAAAGTCAAAAGTATTTTAAAAAGGCTATTTGCAGTTAATAAAAAACCTCTTTTGGCAAAGCTTTTAGCTGTTGACTACAGGGTTAATGAACATAGCATAGCATTTATAAACAATATAAACAGCCCTTAGACACCTTGGTACAGTGGTAAGACACCAGCTCTCAAAGTAAGTGATCATTCCTGCTGTGAGCATTTTTTGTGTTTTTTCAATACTTTTAGGAACACGTTTTTATAAAGCGATTTGACTGCTCTATTAGGGTATTTTATTATTTTATTTTACTGAAAGGCTTTTAGTATATCAATCTTTCAGCCCACTACAATAAGGATAATTTCATTGAGACATCACTTCAGCAGAGCAAGGGGGCCTCAGTCCCCCCCAAACACTTTCTGCCATCTATGGGTGAATTTGATGCTGAATCCCAGTGGAACATGTAGGCAAAACAAATTCATTTTATTACATTAACTGCAGCAAGAAGCATATAGCTATGTGACATACTACCTTTAAAGCAATCATCTTAATGCCACTAATTTTTTTAAGTTGTTAAAAAAGGTCCTTAAAGGTTTAATTCAAATGCAGAAGGTGTTTAACATGTGGTGAGTATGTGATAACAGGCAACACACTTGTGCTTGTGTTGGAACTATTATTGTATTGCACACACAGTTCCTCTTCCTACAATCACTACGTCACCAAGTGGCACAGTAGAAGGAGCTATGGTTGGTGATCCCCTACTTGTCCAGTGTATAGTTGATACAGTTGATGGAGTGGAGCCCAATTTAGTAAACATCAGTTGGATGGGACCTGGAGGAAATTTAATAATGAATACTAGCAGAGTGGCTGTCAGCCAAATCACATCCAGTGATAACACTTATAATAGAAGTCTGATCTTTACCTCCTTGTTTGAGGATGATGCAGAAGTGTACTTGTGTTTTGTAAGGATACTTGAAACTAATGAGTCATCTTCACTTGAAATTCAAACACTAGCTGGTATGTGTATATAATATATACATATGTTAAGGTTTACTAAATGTAATAGTTGTAACATGGGAATACATATCAGGCAATTCCTGAATGCCCTGTGTTACAACTAATATGTAACACTTCCCATCCATATCAAGCTGATGGCCTGCATAGGGTGATCAATCACCCAAGTGCAACCACTGGATATATTATATATGGATGCCTAAAAGTTTTGATTATGGTTCAACAGCTAGTACTTTCTGGTTATGTTGTTACGATCAATGGACAAATCCTAGAGATATCAGAGACAATTTTGGTTATGCGAGTTTAATGTTTTAATCAGTGCTATTGAATCATTTATGGAATAATTATGGAGTTTACAGGCCTGTAACTGGGAGGTTTCGGAGGGTTCTGAAGAACCGCCTCTTGGAAAAAAGGTCCACAATTTCAGTAAATAGGTCCACAATTTTACCAAAAAGATCCACAATTTTAGTATACAAGTCCAAATTTTCAGTAGCAAAAGTACATTAGCTACAGTTTACTAATTACCACTAATAAGAACCTAAATTAAGTGCTCTGAGTAGCTCATTCAGTGCTTGTATTAAATGCAATGCACTTTACAGTAGCAGTAGAGATGTTTTTCCAGATGTCATCCATGTAGCTAGTCTTGAGCTTTCCTAAAAATATTGTCACTTTTATTGACTGAAATGCTACTAAATTCAACCTTTTAGTATCTATTTTCAAAACATGTCCTGGGGAGCATGCCCCAGGCCTCCTAGTTTCAGCATGGAAGCATGCTAGGTGCACACACTATAATATAATCTGAATCATACAATTTAAATGGTCCCCTTTTTTTCTAAAACAACCTACCCAGATAAAAAGTCTGGCTACAGCCCTGGTTTACTAAAGGCCTAGATAGGTAAACTTGCTTGTAGAGTGGTTACTTCATGCAAAGTGGTAACTTCATGATGGGGATGTGGTCCATATTCGGATACTTGTGGATACAATTGGTGAATAAACTTTAGCACTAGTTTTCACCTTAGCCCAAAGTTTTTCAATTTGTAGGATGGCGAAGATAACAAAATGGTTTCTGTCTGAGTGGTTTTCATGGTGAAATCCAAGTCAATTTTAACCTTAACATCTATATAATTGCTGCCCACTTGTAGCCTGGTCTACATTCAGATGTATCTCGGCTAGTACATATGAAATGTAGCCTGGGCGGCTCCTTTGATCTGAGGTGTGAAAGTGTTACGCATATGTATATACACTTATTAATCTGTAATCAAGACTCATAGTAGTGAGTCACATGTCTAAGAAAATATAATGTGCATGCCACAAAAAATAAACCTGATTACTATAGTGAGTTATACACATGCAGCAATGGTTATAAGCAAGCACTAATGTTTTCAACTCAATATTAGAGGCAACAAATTCTTGTATCTATACTTATTAAGCATGATTCAAATCAGTACTGAGAAATTTGGATACTAATAAAGCATGAGGCAAAGTCAATTGTTTTATTAGCATAAAGGCCATGCGCTGATTACTTTATTATTCATATAGCATGAGGAAGGCAAGGTTTTAGAACATTTATGGAAGTTTCCTATCCCAGTACATGACAAGCACTAACATGGCAGCTCCATACGTTAGCTAGCTAGCTTATTGTACACTGGCATGTCTTCATAAACTATTTCAGATGTTTGCTAGTTTCTCAGCTTCACACAAGTGAGGGTCCGCAACCCAAAAAATCAACTTTTACAAATCAATCCCCCTACCATTGTAGAATGTTCATTGTGGTATCCCACTGCTAGATCCACCATAAAACCAGAGGCACAATTGTTGTCTTGACAAAAATATTGTTTTTAGTATCTCGCAAGACACAAAACTTATTTGTAAAATTTCGTGCTCAACACAAAAAACTGAATAAAGGTTGCTACTCATATCTAGAGTTGTTGTAGTTAAAAATTATGCACAGTAATAAGCAAACAAATTGCTGGGTGCCTGGCACAGGGTAGCTTTCATTGAAAAAACAGGCAAAGAAATACGAACTTTCGATTTCAAACTGCCCTGCTACCCAGGGCAAGAGAAGTCAACTCTTCCTCATAGTGTTTCAATACGATTGGGTGCATAGTCTGTCTATGCTGTTAGTTTTGGAAAAGATCTGAGACTTCTCACCATCTGGGTGACGAGCGTCAAAATTTTCTGCAGGATCAAAGAATTGTCTTGCACTTTCTAGCCATTTCCAGCACTTCTGAAGCCACAACAATCATTAATTATTGACTAAAACTATTCAAAAGATGTCCCTGGATGTTTGGTAGCAGTGGTTGTCAATTATTGTTCATCCACAGCTTCCACACCTGGCTCTAAGCTATGCACCACAGGAGGCAGCTAAATCGTCCAAATTTGACTTCACTTCTCACGCTCCACAGCAGCTTCAAATCTTTACTAGATCGCCCTACATCACCATTATGCTGCAAAATATCCCAAAACAAACCAAAAAAAAAAGCACGAATTTTTCATTTTCGATTTGAGCTGGGTGGAGCTCCTGGTGAGCTGCTGGTGAGCTGCTGGTATACTGCATCATATGAAATCACAGAAACACCAACTGCTACTACTACCAAACGTTTTGGACCATCATTTATCATCATTCTAAACAAAATTAGGTGACCAGTGTGGCATCAGAAGTACTGGAAAGAACTTTTGAACCATTGAGAGAATCCCTTGGAATGACTCATGAAAATTTTGATGCTCTTCACCCAGATGGTGAGAAGTCTCAGATCCTTTCCATCCAACCTTATCACATCACTATGAGGAAGCGATAGGGCAGTTTGTATTCGAAAATTTGTGTTTCGTTTCCTGATTTTTTAAAGAAAGCAACCCTGTGCCAGGAACCCAGTGAATCATTTGCTTATTACTGTACATACTTTTTAAATTACAATAACTCTAGCTAAGTAGCAAGTTTTATCCGGTCTTTTGTGTGGAGCACGTAATTTTAAAAATAAATTTTGCATCTTGAGAAATACTAAAATCAATGTTTCTGTGAAGACAACAATCATGTCTCCGGTTTCATGGTGGATCTAGCAATGGGATAGTACAATGAACATCCTACGATCGATTTGTAAAAGTTGATTTTTTGGATTGCGGACCCTACACAAGTATTTTGATTTATGAAAAATAAAGTACATTTTCCATTTGATCTCAAAGTTTTATAAAATGATTTATCATTAGCAATCTTGATGTGTTTCTAATTAATTCCTATTTACTTTCATTAGATAGTAGTTTTACTTTGGCTATCTGCAGACTAGGTGATATGCCTCACATGTTTTGAAAATAAAATAGGTTGCATGTATGTACTTATTTCTACAGGTGAATGATGGGATGATCATGATGTGAGCATGTGAGCATAGACAATTTAAAAGATTGTTGAAATTGGCTTGTTGTGTCTGTGAGAACTTTAACAAACTGACTCATGGCACTATCCAATGTTTACTCTGTATGCTTTACCACACTTATCACAATTATGCTCACAGCCTGATCAGAATCTTTCTAGTTTGAGCTATGTATGTACACAGCATGTGCCAAAAGTGGTGTAATAATGTCTAACATAATGTACACACCAATTCTAGTTAAGTACAGCAGGAAAGCAGGTGACAGGTGCTTTAAGCTAGATGTTTTGCAATGAATTTTCATGCATCCCGCAAGTCAAAGGTAACATTGAAAATCAGGTTTTAAATTATTTTGCATTGTGAAGCACAAGTGGCTGGCATTGTAACCTTAAAGTTTGTTTGAGGTAAAGTCTTGTGGTCACCACGGACCATCACAAATGTCACTGGCTGCTCTCCAGCCGTGGTGTGGTGTTCTGAGTTATCCACACACAGTATCCAAGGCTCCAAAGACCCATCACATATTGAATTGCACAACAGATTCCACAACAACCTTTGCTGCATTTCCTCATTCACTTCATTGCACAACACCTTACATCATGTACTTCCGTTGCAGACAAATACACAAATAAATAAATATACAGAAATTTCAAAGAAGATTGCTTGCCTAACATTAAGGTGCTCAGCAATAAAAGGTGATGTAAATTACTAACCAATTAGAGTTAAATGGGAATGCACCAAGACTGCACAAGTCAGTGATGTTAAATCTTTATTAGTTGTATTCTTTGCCATGCCAATATCAGCTTTTGTATAGTCATCAGCTATATTACTTCACTGAATTACTCTTTTTGGATAACCAAGCCATTTTTACATGGGTGTATTATTATGTTAAATGCTAAGAACATCATAACAAACGGTAGTGTGTTGTGTGGCCAAGAAAGTTAGTGCATCACACAATGTGTATATTAACAGGAAAAAGATATCACGATTTTTACACATGCATAGCTCCATTTTCCCTTCTCCAAAGCACACTATTTTTGCTTTATAGCTGTGTACTAGGTAGGGTAGGCCACACTCCAAATTTGATGAAATCTGCTTGAGCCATTTGTGAGATAATAGGTGGCTAAAGCTTTAATTTTTTCTTCTTAGTCTATGGAACCTAGATTATTCTTTTCGCACACTTTGCTAAACTTGTTATAAAACACAAAACTATAATTTGATTACCTTGAAATTTGGTACAGATAAAGAGCATATGAATACACGTGAAGTTTGCAAGGAATCTGATAAGTTTCTATAATGCTACAAATGTTTATTCGTGTAAAAAAGATCGAACCTCTGTCATGGTTACAGGGTAAACTGTTCATGGAATTTGGTGCGTATAGTATATAGGCTAGCCATCATAGAAATGCCTTTCAATGGTTAGAAGTAGCAGCTATAGAATTACAAAGCAAAAACCAAACAACTGTAAATTTTGGAGCTGAGATACTGTAATAGAACAGTCACCTCAGATAAAAGTGCATGAAAATGTCGAAAAACTTACCAGAGTCTAAACCAGAGACCTCCAAGCTGAACACCCAAATCCTTAACCACTGAGCCACAGCTGTTCACCTCAGTTAATTCAATTTTATAAATGCTAAAATGTACTTAATAGTGAAAGTTTATGGAAATTCTAGATTGTTTATTAGAATTCTTCAAAATATGTACATTCTATTAGAATATTGTATTGTATTGTATTAATGCTTTACAGTGACCACCACTGAAGGTCTGCAGCAACATTACAATGATATCACCAAAAGTCAAATAAAACAATACAATTATAACTCCTGTCTTCAATAATCATCATTGGGTCTGTAGTTAAGAAGAAAGGAGTACAAAAAAGATATGAAATCCACACAAAAACATCCAAGCTATGAAAAAATTGCCGCCTTCAATAGTCTGGATGAAAAAAGTTGTGAATGGTGGCAGCCAAGAAATGGCTGCAATGATGTTAATGCTAATAATGCACATAGCCATTATTAACATTAACATAATTGCAACCATTTCTTGGCCACTATCTTTAATTTCACAACTTTTTCACTGAAGGCTGCACCCTTTGTCTGCAGTTTGGCTGTTTTATTTGTATATATTATTGGTAATATTGTTTTTATAGTTCCAACACCCAGTGTAACTATTATTGCCTCCAACAATCAGACAGTTGGCCAGCCATTAACTTTGGAATGTAATGTGACTACTGTGAGAGGTATCACCAGTAGAGTGGACATTGTGTGGAGTAGTGATAGTACAGAACTAGAGAGAGTGGAAGGAGTTAATATTAGCTCAATGACAAGCAGTACTGCAGTGTACACAGACACTTATACTATATCACTACTAACAACATCTGATGATGATAAAGTATACCAGTGTGAGGTGGTGATCAATTCTAATACAACAGTGACAACTAACAATAGCATCACACTGGATGTAACTGGTGAGTAATGAATAATATACTGCACGCATGTGCATGGTACAGGATTGAAACCAGATAGGGTCATCCAAATTATTTGGCTTACTTGGGTCACATTTTGTCTGGTCAAAATAATATAGTTCACTTCATAGAATATCCAGCAATTGAATCCCACTGTTCCCATCTATATGTTTGTGTTGAGTCATACCCATGTATCAATAGTTGATGCATACAAGTGAACCTGCAATTTTAATATAAATGGGCTTAGTCTGTTATACAGTGGTTGTCCGGGTCAGTCATTCATCCAGGGATGTACCTACAGATCTAGTTTCGATCCTGGCATGGTACTACATTACAATTGATATGATAATTGTCCTATCACATATATGTAGTTCCTCCTCCCACCATCACCACATCACCAAGTGGTACAGTACAAGGAGCTATGGTTGGTGATCCCCTACTTGTCCAGTGTATAGTTGAAACAGTTGATGGAGTGGAGCCCAGTTTAGTAAACATCAGTTGGATGGGACCTGGAGGAGATTTAATAGTGAATACTAGCAGAGTGACTGTCAGCCAAATGACATTTAGTGATAACACTTACAGTAGAAGTCTTCACTTTACCCCTCTGTGTAAGGATGACGAGGGCACATATACATGCTTTGTAATGATATTTGAAACCAATGGATCACACTCATTTGAAGTACAAGCACTTATTGGTAAGCATCTGTATCTGATATTTACTTTGCATGCTACACTTACTATTAAAGATTTCCAAAATAACCGGTGAAACATAAAGCAATAAAATTTGACAGCAAACATAATAATAAAACAATACACACACACTCACACACTACACTACACACACACACACACACACACACACACACATACAAACGCATGTAACTATGTATATTGTATTGTGACAAGGTATAAGTCCTTTTGTCATATACAATTACCATTCCTATGTGGTTTGGTAGAATGTAGCCATGTACAATGTAAAGGTTCCAATAAAATGTTTGACAATCCTAGAGACACACAACAGTGCGTCACGCAGCCAAGGAAAGCCAATGCGTTCAGGTGCGCAACAGACAAGCATGTGTCGTGCGGCCCAAGAAGCCGGCGCGCCACACCGAGAGTATATTAACAGGAAGAAAGAAAACGCAATTTTCACACCTATGTAGCTCTGTGATCCCTTATCCGATTGGAACCAAATTTGCTAGACGTGTTGGCCAGTTATGGGAGTCTACACACCAAATTTGAAGAAAATCGGTCCAGCCATTTCCGAGATACGAGCGAACAAAAATTTCGTTTTAATTTCTTCGTTTTTTTCTTCTTCATTTCGCACACTTCGCAAAATCCGCCATAAAACACGAATGCGTACTTGGATAGGGCTGAAATTTGACACACTTGAAGGGCTCATTACGGCCGATCTCAGTACCAACTTTGGTAGGAATCCGATGAACATTCACAGAGTTATGACCGATTATGTGCTTAAAATAAGGTCGAAGGTCTGTCACGCCTACAGGGTAAACCCCTAGGAGGAATGAGTTGAAAATTGATGTGTAGATGGAGTAACCATCTTGGAGTGCTTTTTTGTGGTTTGAAAGGAATTGGGATAAAGACCATGGAGATATGACACAAAACCCAATCTGTGTCAAAATTACGTGATCGATTTTTATGAATAAAAAACTATTAGTTTTCACGTCTACCAGGCAAGCCGCTTAGAGCAATGAGCTGAAAATCAGTGTGTAGCTGGAATAATCATCATAAAAAGTCCTTGCAGTAGTACAGAAGAATCGGATTACAAACCACTGAGTTATGATTCGCAACTACGTGTAGCAAATGCGAGATCGAGATACTCTAATAGAACAGTCACTCTAATAGAGCATTCAGCTACGTTTATAACTTATTCCATTATAGAATTATATTACATGGCAAGATAGTCTGTACGGAATTCAGCTACAAACAGTTAATCTGATAGACAATTCAGCTACATGCAAGTCACCCTGTAGAGAGTTCATCTAGAACCAAGTCACCCTGTAGAGAGATCAGCTAGAAGAAGTCACCTTGTAGAGAGTTCAGCTACAAAGAAACCATCATGTAGAGAGTTCAGCTGCGAACAAATCACCCTGTAGAGAGTTCAGCTACGAACAGATCACCCTGTAGAGAGTTCAGCTACAAACAAATCACCCTGTAGAGAGTTCAGTTACAAAGAAACCACCATGTAGAGAGTTCAGCTGCAAACAAATCACCCTGTAGAGAGATCAGCTAGAAGAAATCACCTTGTAGAGAGTTCAGCTACAAAAAAACCATCATGTAGAGAGTTCAGCTGCAAAAAAATCAATCACTCTGTAGAGAGTTCAGCTAGAAGAAGTTACCTTGTAGAGAGTTCAGCTACAAAGAAACAACCATGTAGAGAGTTCAGCTGCAAACAAATCACCTGTAGAGAGTTCAGCTAGAAACAAGTCACCGTGTAGAGAGATCAGCTAGAAACAAGTCACCCTGTAGAGAGTTCAGCTAGAAGAAGTCACATTGTAGAGAGTTCAGCTACAAAGAAACTACCATGTAGAGAGTTCAGCTGCAAACAAATCACCCTGTAGAGAACTCAGCTACAAACAAATATGCCCTGTAAAAAGATCAGCTAGAAGAAGTTACCTTGTAGAGAGTTCAGCTACAAAGAAACCACCATGTAGAGAGTTCAGCTGCAAACAAATCAGCCAGTAGCAGGGGCGTAGCTAGCCAGACGGTGGTGGGGGGGCATCCCCCACAAAACACTCGGCATTGTTCGTAATTGCACAAAAGGCTAATGACCCAATGATGGGCTAGTCAACATACGGTGTTGTATTATTACAGCTTATGTTCTAGCTACATAACTACTTCATTACTGATTGCTACCAATTATCACTTATCAATGGAAATATTTTCGTCAAGCATCATCACACGTGCCACAACTGTACTCCAACAAATTCGCCCACAATCCAGTAGAACTATATTGTGAATATTTTAGTACAAATACAATGTGTCACAGTTACTTACGTCAGCCACAGTCCGTACTGCAGTCCTAGCACACTGGCATAGTAGCTATGACGAGCTCACTCACTTCAGCTGGCGAAATTCAAACGCCATGTATTGGCATGAAATCCCAACTCTATACCTTTCCTTTTAGCAGAATTTGTAAGCTTGTGAAGGATCATCTGACTGGCTAACAAAGTGAAAAAAATTAAACTAGTAGTGGCATGCCAGACTAGTATCATCTCGTAGGTTTGTAGCATCATTGCATATCACTTGTCATTTCTGAGTTGCGACTTGAGTTGCGACTCTTGCGAAGTCACTTTGAGCAGGTCATCTGTCTTTAGATTCGAAAAAATGCACTATCACATGAGTAGTGTAGGCTAAATATAGAATTGTGTCTAATATTTTCGTTCAGTGAAGGCCTGGTGTCTAAATAGGGAACCCCTGGGGATTTGAGAATACCTTATTTTTAGCGCATCGTTTTATTAATTGCTTGTAATGTGCAAGAAATCATCGTATTATTATCACCATTCACAAACGACTTGAATGTTGTGTGCACTCGCGTAGTAGCGCACAAACAGTAATTTGGGATGCGTGTCAGTTACTGGAAAGCTTGTGATGGAAGTTTTAAAAAACATCACTTAGTGACGGGGGGGGGGGGGGGGCAAATGCCTCCCCTTGCCCCCCCCCTTGGCTACGCCACTGGCCAGTAGAAAGTTCAGCTATGAACAGACCACCCTGTAGAGAGTTCAGTTAGAAACAAGTCATCCTGTAGAGAGATCAGCTAGTAGTATCACCTTGTAGAGAGTTCAGCTATAAAGAAACAACCATGTAGAGAGTTCAGCTGCAAATAAATCACCTGTAGATAGTTCAGCTACAAACAAATCACCCTGTAGAGAGATCAGCTAGAAGAAGTCACCTTTTAGAGAGTTCAGCTATAAAGAAACTATCATGTAGAGAGTTCAGCTGCAAACAAATTACCTGTAGAGAGATCAGCTAGAAACAAGTCACCCTGTAGAGAGTTCAGCTAGAAGAAGTCACATTGTAGAGAGTTCAGCTACAAAGAAACTACCATGTAGAGAGTTCAGCTGCAAACAAATCACCCTGTAGAGAACTCAGCTACAAACAAAACACCCTGTAGAAAGATCAGCTAGAAGAAGTTACCTTGTAGGGAGTTCAGCTACAAACAAATCACCCTGTAGAGAGTTGCAAACAAGTTATCTGTAGGGAATAATTAACATGTAATAAATGTATGGATTATATATATAATTTGTACATTTACTGATAAAATTAGAATTAGTTAAAGTATTTAAAAACTTCTTCATCTTTCTCTTCTTCCTGTGGTAAAGAAAAAAGATAGGTTAAAAAAACCGCATGATTTGTTTGCAGCTGAACTCTCTATATGGTAGTTCTTTGTAGCTGAACTCTCTACAATGTGACTTCTTCTAGCTGAACTCTCTACAGGGTGACTTGTTTCTAGCTGATCTCTCTACAGGTAATTTGTTTGCAGCTGAACTCTCTACATGATGGTTTCTTTATAGCTGAACTCTCTAAAAGGTGACTTCTTCTAGCTGATCTCTCTACAGGGTATACAAATACAAAAAGAAGTGAAATCTAATCCAAAAGAGCCAAGCTGTAAAAAAAGAGTGTGGCCCTGAGAAAGGCTATGGTGAAAAAAGATGTGAAATCCAAGGTGGCGGCCAAGAAATGGCTGTTATGGTAGGTTAATGGTAAAAATTTTAATAACGACAATTCAGGTGAATTTTGTGCCAAGACCAAGCAGTGCCAAATTCACCTGAATTGTCGTTATTAAAATTTTTACCATTAACCTACCATCACAGCCATTTCTTGGCCGCCACCTTGGATTTCACATCTTTTTTCACAATAGCCTTTCTGAGGGCTGCACTCTTTTTTTTACAGCTTGGCTGTTTTGGATTAGATATATATATACATGAACCAAGAAAACATGTTTTTCATGCACTCGGTGTAATGGCTAAACAGAAGTACCCTATTTTATTGGATGGGCATCTTTCATGCAAAATTTGGGTCAAATCAGTCAAGCTATCTTCAAGATATGTGTTCATCGTATTTCCTTCATATTTTTCTTTTCTTGCAACACTTACAAAAATCACTGTAATTCATGCAAACTGTATTGGATTCTCTTCAAATTTAGAGAGGATATAGAGAATAACTTAGTGCATTTTATTTTCCAATTTATGTAGAGATACGTAGTGCTAAGGTGTGAGCAATTTTCAAAAATTATAAGTGTGATATTTTATCATGCCTGCAGGAAAACCACTTATAGGAACAAGATTTAAATCAGTCTGCAGATAGGATAACCATTGTAGTGCAAACCATTTGTGAAACAAGATTCTCTAATAGAACAGTCATTGACAAGTAAAAAATGTACAGAATTCACAGTGGCGGATCCAGGATGGGCATTTGGGGCAAATCCTCCCACCCCGTTTTTCTATATTTGAGAGTTTGGCTTGTTATTTATCCCTCGAGTGTAGTCCAAACAAGTTATCAGGTTTTGTTATATGTCAATGGCGGATCCAGGATAGCGTATTTGGGGCCATTTAGCCCCAAATGCCCCTCCCCTTCCCTTCCCCCTTTGTGGAGGAGCCATACTTCTTTGATTGAAATACTAAACCTTGTTAGTCCATAATAAGTATTTATTTATAGCTTGCAGAAATATGTACATATTACTACCATTTACTGCAAACTCATCTAAAACGAAAGTCAAAGCAGCTGTCAAACTGTCAACCAGCACTTTTGTGCATACTAAGCGTCTCTAAAAATAATATATTATCGTGTTGTAATTTTTAAACAGGAGTCTACTCAGTAACCAAATACTGATTTTTATTGGAGTCCTGTGAGCAAAGGAAGAAGACGTTCTAGCCTTTAGGCCAGGCAAACTTCATTAATTGTTTCTTATCCCTACCCGCATCCCTTTTTACCCCACCACCTCTAATTTCATTATTGCTGCTATCAATCACATGCACACGTATCTTGATGCTAAGAAGGCTGGCTATCATTTTACAGCACAGCAAATGTCACATGTACCTCAGAAACAGTGGTAAAACATAAGAACTAGTTCTTAAAGGCTTTAGCTAACCTTTATAGTAAAAATGGCCTCCCACCCACAAAGAAATCTAAATTTTTGTGGATGAGAAACACGTAATTGAGTTTGCCTGGCCTTAAGACTTCACGAAGGCTTAATTACAAAAGTAAGAAGTAAGACAATACTAAGAGGTGATTATTTGCTACCAAAAATACAAGAAAATCTGCTCTCCCTAACCACCTACAACTTAGCCTGTTTGTGCTCCTCCCCTTGCTAGATCCTGGATCCACCCCTAATTCAACAACATGAAATTGTAGTGTGGTGTATGGGCAGATCAAAAGATGTCGCCAGTGTTACAAATCAGTTGTAAACTAGTTTCTAGTTACAAATAATTGTAACATGGCTAAGCAGCCACACAGTCTGGCCACTAATTAGTTCAAAGACATTAAATGAAACCAAACACCAGACCAACACAGGAAGTCACAATACAAGGCAATGAATTTTGCTATGCATCAAGATGAATTACTCTAGAATAAATGAACACACAGCACTGCAGTTGTTTGAATGAATGTGAAGCAGTACAACTGCTGGGCTAAGTTGGTACTGTATATGTATACCACACACTCATTCGCCAATAAATTAAGCTAACCTAGACTATTATAGCACTGCACCACTCAACAATGAATATCAGACACTTGTCTAGATGATGAGAAGTAGTACAATGGTTGGAGTGATTAGCCATCAATATGGCACCTCGCTCTTGTGCATGGGAAACGTGCTACCAATGAATAAACTAGCTAGTAATGAATTAACTTACCATCAAGACAGTAGCTAAATAGTGAGTAAAACCGTTCTTGTACACAGCACTCAGCAGTAGCCAATATTATCCTTGCCTTTTTGTTCCCTCTGTGTTACAAATGGGCACCTTTCATCTGCACATGCCCTATACCACAAATCAGTTATAACACAGTGAAATGTACCCATTCGGTTTGTATTTGATCAGCTCCATCCTTGGGCCTGCGGCCCTTGGGTGTTGTGTTTAAAAATCAGATACAGACCTCATGGGTGTGTTACAACTATTATATAGCCTACAAAATAATATGAAAAAATATTATATTTAAAAGTAAAAATGTCACTTAAAATCTATGTAGTTCTTCTGTATACCTACAGAGAAAATAAAAGGATAGACAAAAGCCATCCCCGAAGGCTTTGGTGCTTGCATATACAAAAAGAAATGATACATGATTAGAAACAAGCAAGCTGTGAAAAAGGTGTGCAGCTTTTCAAAAATAGAAAGGATGTGATACTGTATCAAAGATGGTAGCCTGCAATGATGTATAATGTCTATTAATTTGTAAAGCTGTACCCTATTTCATAACTTGGCTGTTTTCGATTAGTACTTTACATAAGGGTTTCTATAGCCAATTAAAATTCGAGTGATTAATAATATCAAGAGTTCATAATATTGTATTATGAACTCTTGATAATATTATTGTTTTGTATTGATTATTACTTTATATAACACTTTAGCATGGGCATTCAAAGGGGCCGCTTGGGGTTTAACTCATCTATTCACCAGGCAATATCTAGATATTACCTGGGTAATATCTTGGGAATGTGGTTTGCTCATGACTTTGATTCCCAACTAGTTCAAAGATACGAAATGCTTTGACTTGCTTTATTGAGCTACATGGAACATTTTATTGTGGATTTTAGTTTATACATTAGGCAAGGCTCAGTGTAGTTGCTAAGTTTACCGTATAGCGGGAAATTTTCGAAACGTTAAATTTTCGAAAAAGAGTGCTTGATTGGAAATTCGAAAAAATATTTTCGAAACAATGCCTCTTTACCACGCCGCACAGTAGATAATTAATTCATGGAGGAAACTAACAGTGCATGGTTGCGTTCATCACATACATAGCTGCTTTGATTGTTCAGTATAGTTAGATAAACGCCCGATCTAACTTTGATAGAATCTCGTCTAGCTACCCTAGAGTCTTCCTTAATTCGTAGGTTGAACCATGTTGCTTGGCGAACTTCGCTTCAGAGGCCTGCAGATCGAGCTGCGGATTGAGCCATAGCTAAGTACATGGCGTTTTTCAGCCCATATAGATGTTTGCTGATAATTATAGTCTTTCCTAGTAATTTCTGGTCTCTCGATCTCTTATAGGCTTCAAGACTCGTGGTGTCATTCGTGCTCACTCATATGCGTGCACATGGTATCTATAGCTATAGCTATATGGCTAGCTACTTGTGTGTGCCCCAGTGCCTAGCTATAGACTAATACATTAGGCCTATAGCTAACTGATATTAGTAGAAACTATGCATGCCTGCACTCGCAAAAATCATTCATATATATATACCTAACCATAATTTCTTTGATTGTCATTTCAAAGCCGGGATGTACTATTTTCGAAAAAATATTTTTGAAAACACATTGTTATTTTCAAATATTTAACCTTTCAAAAATTTCCCGCTATACGGTAGATTATTTGATAGTAACTAAAAGATGAATGATCTGTAACTATGAAACGATTACTTGGGCAATGCGTATTTCTACCCACTGTGTGGGGGGCATGTCAACCATTAAGCAGACCATGAAATAAGAAGAATATGACAACTAGGTGAGTAGCTTCTAGTCCTAAGTACTTAACGTAATGTATTAACTTACTGTCACAATAGTGAAGGTTCAATGTAGTATAAAAAACCATAGATCCTTTACACCCCAAAAAGCAATCCCACAATCAAAAGTTCCTGGCGTGTGTTGAAATATAATTACGTAGGAATAACATTCTAAGAGCTATTTACCCACAGTATTGAAACCACAATTGATCATCAGATGCTAGTGTATAAAAGAAATGTGGTGAGTGCTCTGTAGTTCTTTCACCTATCAGGTGAGTGTGCCCTTAGTGATACATATCACTTATACCACAACTGCATCGGGATTTTTCTGATATATACACCCTAACCCCTCGGGCCATAGCCATGGTATAACTATTATGTAAATATACTAATTATGCCATCTATGCCTTTTAAAAATTATATGTCTGCAATATTATTACAGACCTAACTGTCACAAGATCATTCACATCAGTTACAATACTGGAGGGAGCGTCAGTTACTATATCATGTTCACCATCCATAATGGAAGTTGGCTTGACTTGGTTACACAATGGAACAAACATTGTAGCAGAAGATACAACATTTTCTCCACAGGTTCTCAACCACAACCTAATAATTAAAAATACTCTACCTACTCAAAGTGGAGTGTACACATGTAGTGCTACAGTAGGTGAACTAACAGCTGAACAAAACATCACTGTAACAGTCATACCAGGTGAATACATATTTTGTGTTGTGCAGTCCAAGAAGCTGGTGTACTACACCAGTGTGTTATTAACAGGAGACACAAAAACACAATTTTTCACATGTACAGTACGTATGGCTCCATGCTACCTAGAAAATGCTACTTGCCTTTAGTATTTCATATAACCGCATTCCCGAGATAAAAATCATCAAAAATTGGGTCTTTTCCTTTCAATACACTTACAAAACTGTTATTTCATGTAAATGGGAAATTAGCTGACACATTATTCAACTGCTTTAAAATTTGGCACATGTAGGAAGGGTTCAAAGGCAAATCTAGTACCAAGTTTGGCTTTAACAATTGTGGAGTTATTTATGATTATCCACATAGAAAACCAGATTTTTTGCTATGCCTACCGGACAAACTGCATAGGTGAATTAAAAACTCAATATACAGATACGTTAACCATCGTAACCCAAACCTTTGTGGCTTGAAAGTAACAGCCATGAAGTTATAATGTGAAAACCAAGTATTGGAAGCAAGCTCGCAATCTAGTTTTGTATTGAAAGTGATAGATCGTTTGTCACACCTGCATGACAAGCCACTTAAGGCACTAAGTTAAAATTTGATAGTCCACCCATCATAGCTTAAGTATTTTGCAGTTGCACTTGAATCAGCATAACAGGTACACAGTGTAACTTTTTATATGTATAATATCTTGATAGCATGTGATAATGACTTCTCTGGAGCTCTGTTCTGGCCTAACAGTAAACAGGATTCACTAGTTATTCAGTCATGTTCACAACTTCATCCCAGTTTTCGTTCTGGTGTTAATATTGGTCGACAGTGTAGGAGTGATGGAAGTTGGTCACCAGTTGATCTAAGAAACTGCACCATGTTCATAGGATCCAAACCAGTTGTGATAGTTTACTTTACTAAAACTGTGAACAATACTGACATGATGACGTCAATAGATATCATTACTGATAATGTGAGTATAACATTTTGTCAGCTATATGGAAATATTTAACTTGTGTAGGCACTGATGAGACTTGAGAATGATCTTAGTTTGGATGTTACTAATGCTATGAACAGAACTTCAACTTACACTTCTAATTCAGGAGCAACATTTGTGAGCTTTGTATTGTCATTTAACCTTCAAAATTCAATTAGCAATAACCTTATTGAAGACATTCAGAATGTGCTGAAGGGAAACAGCTCCTTATCAAACAGCTCTAATGTAACAAGTGAAGGATTTCAAATAATGATAGTTCAGCCAGAATGTAAGCAAAAATATTATAATTTTGTATTTCTTGTGTGAAAGTAGTCAAACTATACATTTAGCTACTTTTGGCCTATTTTGAACTTATAGGATTGTGTACAGGGTAAATGTTTACCCCATGTAACCATGGCTACAGAGTTTGTATGTATTCTACAACATCCATCATGTAAGTGTTGTTAGTAACTCTTTCATCAAATTATCCAATACTAGGAGCAAAATAAATAAAAGAAAATACAGAGTTTGTATGTATTCTACAACATCCATCATGTAAGTGTTGTTAGTAACTCTTCCATCAAATTATCCAATACTAGGAGCAAAATAAATAAAAGAAAATTTTGGTAAACATCATTATAAACATTAAGCTAGGTACAAATTGTGTGTGTGTGTTGTGTGTGTGTGTGTGTACTATCCCACCAATTACATCCTTAAATGCCTTATACAGAGCAATTATCAGTATTAACATAGATCCTTTGGTTTTGGTATTGGATCGGTAGGTAATTTTTCTGTATTAGAAATTTGTCTTATATCATTGTCATTGTACCTGTAAATAATAAGAACAATGATTTGCGTAAAAAACAAACCTCAAAGCCAGTTTATAATTGGCTTTGGGGTATATGTTTAAAATACAAAAAGAAGTAAAATCCATGCAAAAAACACAGCCAAGCTGTATTATAAAAAGGGTGCGGCCTTCAAAAAGCCTGGGTGAAAAAAAAATAAGGTGGCAGCCATGAAATGGCTGCAATGATGCTAATGATAATAAATTTTATTAATGGCTCTTGTCCATTATTCAAATTTATTATCATTAACATCATTGCAGTCATTTCATGGTCACCACCTTTGATTTCACAACTTTCTTCACCCAAACTTTCAAAGGCTTACTTTTCAATATGCATTACCTATTGTAATCACAGTGTTTGCATATGAAATTTACACCAGAGATGCATCAATTTCAGCGGCATATCTAGGGGGTTTCAAGATTTGGTAATCAGCTTAAGTGCAGGGGGTCTAGATTTTGAACATCAAATTTATAATTTCATGGACTATTTCAGTATATGTTTAGTTCCTTTAAGTCATTAATGTCAATTATGGTTTATGACTATACAGATATTACAGTGATCAAAATGCTTATTCAAATTTTCCAATTGATATGAAAACCTCAAGATGTAGGTAGCTACTAAATTCAAGTTAATGTATTGTCTTACATTATCCTTTAATACCCATTTTAAATTGTATTCTGTTCTATTTAAAAAGTTTTTGACTGCTCTATTAGAGTTTTGTAAAAGTTTTTCAATACATACTCTATCCATATTTGAGGGATAAATGTAAGTTTCCCATTGCTACCCTGCTCTGATCCCATTTATTCTGTATATTTGTGCTGCTAAACTATGTAAGTTATAGTCTGATGTCTCTGCTGCTGGACACAAATTAAATTTCAGAAGTGGTTTCTGGAACCCCTCTCCCCCCTAAATACACCCCTGAATTTATTACCTTTCAGAGCATTCCCAGCATTTGTAGCTCCTTGTGCAGTTTTCCACCAAAGAAGATAGAAAATCTGATGAGTTGGATGAGCATAGTAGTATCATGAGTGCTCAAAAAGGGGAGGAGGGTGGAGATAGACTTCACAATGAAGGGGGACCATGATCAAAGTACAGGCATGAGGTTACAGGGTTGTACTTGCTCCTTAGTGGCTGATATGCAACAGGATCAACACAGAAAATGCTTTGCCGACCATATACCAGTGTACCACTGGTTCTTGTCAAGCCAGGTCATTACCAAGGCCAGAAATCACCATTCGAGCTTGCCACACCACCCATAAAAGTGGGTTTTAAAAAGCCAGCTTTGGATAGTAATGCTGAGACTTAAAACCAATAGTATGCAATGGTAGTGTACCCACTGGTGGTGTAGTTTGAATTTGCCTGATGTGCAATTTGGATCAGTTTTGTAAAATTTTGATCACATTTGTATTTGTCTGGCTACTCCTATTGTATACAGTAACTCAGCCATATCACATTTGTAGTTTACTTGTAGCATCTATTAAATTTTTACACTCTTTTATTTTGTTAACAGTAAGTTGCTCTTGTGATATCAATGTCACTAATGATGATAAAGTGATAACAGTGTGTGCTGGACCTAGTGATGCTCCATGTTTGTGTGATTCTAGTAGTTGTGTGGTAAGTTACAACTAAATCACTTGAAAAATAAGGTTAATTAGTCATATTTATTATATAGTGTAATAGTCCCACTTTTGTTGGTGATGGAAGTGTCTGTGGACTAGACTCAGACAGTGATGGATTTCCTGATGTTGGTCTGGATTGTGATGAACCATCTTGTATACAAGTTTGTAAAATATAACTAAATTACTTCATTTCATAATTTCTTATGTATCAGGATGTTTGTTCAGATGTATACAGCGTTGACAGTGAAGGAAAGCAAAGAAGCGAAGTTTGTATGAAAACAGTAGATACAAGTATGTATGATGGATGCATCAATGCAACCTTAGCCCAAATTTTTAGATATCAACTTCATATGAATCAGTTAGTATGATAGAACATATTGCCTAATAGCAATTGATTATCCACTATATATATGCACAGCAAATCAGCTTAACCCTTAAACGCGCATAAGCCTATATATAGGCAGATTATGCATGGTCTTGAAAACGCATAAGCCTATATATAGGCTTTTACGTATGGTTGTGAACAAAGCGCTGTAACTTTTGAAGCGTTTACCATATGGCTTTGTAACTTGTGCCATTCTACTCGTGATGTAATAAGGATTAAAAAGATACCTAGGGGTTTACCCTACGACCAAAGCATAAGACCAAAAATCGCCGTGAAAATAATTTTCAACAACTAACCACAAAAAGTATATTACATACCTTTAGAAAATGATGCATAACTCCTTGACAGTTTGTCCGATTTGCTTCAAACAAGTACTATTCGAATGGCCATTCAATGGCGAATCAGGCCATATATAATTCATGTGACTAAACCACAATCGAAACTACAATTGAAGCGAAGAATGTGGCGTTGCAATAAAGTAAGACATTGATCTTCTTTGCTTTATAACAAGTAAGCCATTGTTGTTACAGTGGTTATTTAGCCTTCCCCAAGTAGACCAATGAATAAGCTTTCTATTGATATATGGTTTTAGGTTATTAGATTTAGGTAAAGCTGTCTTACCTCACCATATAAGTTTGTTTTGTGTAAACACGCATTCCATAGATGTTCTGTGTGCATTCAGAACTAATTCCTTAAAAGTTTCATGCGCGTTTAAGGGTTAAAATACATCACTATCACTAATTTTTATAGTGTAGGTACAATCATTTAGTTAAACAGTGATAACACCTAAATAGAAGATGAGAAACACATAAGAACTAAAATAATAAAACCAAATTATGCACCATGTTTCAGGGAAAGGAAAGTTGTAACTTATAGCTTATGCTAAAAGTTTATTTATTCTAGGGAATGGCTGCTGGTTTGAGGCTGCCTAGGTCCAGTCATGGAATTTTCCACCTTTTCAAACTTTATGTAACAACTTTAAACAGGCTGTAGGACCAGGTGTCCTACAGACCTTCAGCACTTGTGCTGTAAAGCCTTAATAAATAAAATAAATCCTGAGTACAGTATGTACCAGTGAAATTATTAACCCATGTAAATACGTACCACTTGTCTTCTATATACAAATTCAGTGAGTTTCAATTCATATGATTTGCATGGTATATACTGTATAATGCATACATAGTACTAATGGAAAACCATGTACACTATTATACTTGGATGCAAAAATTAAGTACAATCATACAAACATGTATCTGTATGTGTCTACAAGTACTATCCTCCATTAGGGACCTGTGGGGAGGCTAAATCTTGTAAGTACAGGGAGTCAAATTCATACGTATCTGATAGTCACACAATATTTTATACTACCTATGTAGACTTCATTGGGTGTCAATTTGAACAAGATGATATCTGGAACATAACATGGCCAGCAATCAGTGTTGATGAAACAGCTATTCAAAAATGTCCCGGAGGCAGTGAAGTGCAAGGTATAAGTAACTAATAACAGTGGCAGATATAGGATTTTTTAAAGGAGGTTTCTGAAAATTAATATCTATACAAAAACAGCCAAGCTGTATAAAAAGGGTGCAGGCATGCCTCCTGAAATTTAGAAACTCTGAGGTTGGAATTTAGGCTATAGCTACTTTTAGTTAACAATCCAGTAAATTCAACACTTTAAACCATGAAATTAACACTGACTGTAGGGCAAAAATTGTGACTAAGCCATAGCTCTTTGATCACTCTAATAGAGTAGTTACTTGACTGCTCTATTATAGTATTTTGATTGTTTTTGATACAGTGGGAGATGAAAAGTATGAAGTGCTGCTGATGGTTTAATAGCTATAATGGATGTTAGTTCAATGTACTTGCATGCAGTGATATGTAGTGTTTTGCTATGATACATCATACAGTACGATAGTATTGTATAGTAGGCACCACAAAGGAGTTGGCGTGGCCCATGAAATAACATCACCCAAAAACCAGCCTCAAGTTTCCCTGATGACGGTGAGGCAGTATTGGTTAGGTAAAACTAAGCAAACACGTTTTCAGATGGACCCGAAACGCTTTCAACAAGTTGCTACGAAATTTTTTAAATTATTTAATGGAATTTTCTACTGACTGTTTGACTGACTGACTGCCTGACTGACTGACTGATTCCTTCAGACAAGCATAACTTGATAACGGCTAAGGCTACAGGCTTGATTTTTTCACTGTTCAACGTTACTTTGGCCCGAGAGGTGCCTTTTGGCATACCGCAGTACATACAATGCATTCTTCATGGACTTACCAGTATCCTCCTTTGTGTTCCATTCATATTTGCTGACAGCAAAAGGTGTCGATTTGGCAATAGCACATGATGGCTTCCCTTTGTAGTGGAAATTGTCCATATTTTTCATAGTGGTTATTTTGATTGCAGAGATGCTTTTCGAACAGTTCCTGATTCGTACTGCTGTGTAACAGGTTGAACATAGCTGACAACGAAGCATAATGAATACTTCACTTTTCAGATGATGATACTTATTGATATAACTGGGGCACGCGGCACCATTTTTTTTGGTATGCGTGCATTGCAGAGGTGCTTTTTGAACAGTTCTTGATTCGAAATGCTGTGTAACTATGCCTCTACCATATGGAATCTTCATCATTTAGGAAACATCCGTGAGCTGGAAAAAATTCAAAGAAGAGCCACAAAGCTGATACCTACCCTTCAAAACTTACCCTATTCTGACAGACTACAAAGCCTCAATTTACCTAGTTTATCTTACCGTCGAAATCGTATGGACTTAATTATGACGTATAAAATTTTGAATGGAGCAGTATTAGTAAATAAAGAATATTTTTTTACAATGAACACCAGTTACAGTACTAGATCTAATGGATTTAAGATTTATAAGAAATTTAATAAGACTTCAACACGACGCTTTGCCTTTTCACAGAGAATAATTAATAACTGGAATTCCTTACCCTATGAAATTGCCACTTCTCCCAATGTACTAAGTTTTAAGATTAATTTAGATCATTTTTTGTATAATCAACGTTTTTCATTTGTATGATTTAAATGAGATTGGTTTTATAAGACTCTGTCTTCTTTTTGACTAATAATACATGATAATAATAATAATAACAGGTTGAACATAGTCGACAACGAAGCATAATGGATAGTCCAGTTTTCAGACGATAATTGATATAACTGGGGTGTGCGGTGCCATTTCAGATGCGGTATGCGTGGGTTCACCAGTTATAATAATTATTTACAAAAAAAGTTAACAAACAAGTACACAAAAAAATTTAGAATTTTCAACCGGAGTAGGGACCATAGCACATCAATAAAAAGTACTGAAACAAGCTGGAATAGTGCATGATATTAAATCACAGTACGTGTTATATCCCTACTGTGCATTTCCATTATGGTATCTTGAGCACAGTAGGGATATAAAACTTCTTATTGTTTTACTGTGATTTAATATCATGGACTACTCCAACTTGTTTTAGTACTTTTTATCAATGTGCTATGGTCCCTTTAGCACAGTAGAGATATAACACTTCTTATTGTTTTACTGTGATTTAATGTCGTGCACTACTCCAGCTTGTTCCAATACTTTTTATGGATGTGCCATGGTCCCTACTCTAGTTGAAAATTCCATTTTTTTCTGTATATAAATAATATCTTGAATAAAGCATTAATAAAGCAAGTTAGACTGCCACTGAGCTAAATTCAAAAGGGTGGTTTCAGTCAAAACCAAGAACCCACCCAGATCCACCACTGGATTAGAAGTTGTGTAATCTTTACTCATTACAGCGTATGCTTCATTTTGCAGGTCTGGCTACCAGAAGATGTGATGGCGATGATCAGTGGGCATCCCCTAATGTGTCACAATGTCAAACAATAGAACAAATAAGACTGACGATGAGAGTTGAAGAACTAAGTAGTCTTGTGAATAATATATTTACTGCAGAAAACAGAGATATGACGGTGATGTTTATGCCAGAAGATGTAGTAGATATTACAACTGAACTTGATGAAGTTACAACCACTACACAGCCTATACTACCAAATGATATTTCTTCCTCAGCTGAAGCTCTTGTTACCATTCTTACGTATGCTTTTATTGTGTTGTGTATGGGGTATGGATATCTATAGTTAGTGTACATCTGTGGATAAAGATATGTAAAATTCTTCTTAATTTTAGCTTGTTTTTTTTACATGTATACCTGTACAAAATGTAAAACACCATCAACTAAAATATTTGTGGCCTCAACAACAAATTATTTAATGACATCACGAAATACACCTTGTCTATGTACACTTGATGTGGCCACTAATATGGTCTTATTAAAACAAAAAGTGGCTTTTAAACAATGTTTCACTGTTCCATCATGTGTATACAAGGCTGAAGACTTCTTTCAAAAATCATGGAAAGGCCTGCCTTTATGGTATCACACTTTCACAGATAGGTAGCTTATCTGCCTACTACTGTACATCAAACCTCTGTATTGATTAGGTAATGGGTTATGTCTATGTACCAATGTATTTAGTCTATAACAAAGCAGTCAGATGTATTACTTTAATGCATGGGACATTCTACTAGATTGTGTTCTATAAAAATTGGCTGGTGGCCTTTGATATTTTGCTATTATATACTTGCAAAATAAAATAGTAAGAGTGCAAATTTAGAGGAAAAAAATTTGTAAGACTGTGTGGTAACAGCTACTACGTAAATGCTGTAAAGTTAATAATGCCATATGTACCATGAAGCCACCTAACTTCAAAAGCTAATTTCAGGGTACATATCTTATAAACCCTGTCTGGCCATGGTACAGTTAAGTTAAACCATGGCTGGCTGGTACATTTGATATGTACCATGGCAGTATTGGAAGCCGTCCAAGTGTTACAAGAGCAGTACTGCCAAATTCTTTATAAAAACTCAAGCCTAAATCGATTGTGGGAATTTATTATTGGTCACGTGATGAAAACCATGCTTTTGATTTTGCATCCTACAGCACTCAGACGGAAGCAATTTTTGTCACCCTTGCCATCCTATGAGTTGAGAAATGTTGGTTTAAGGTGAGAACTAGTGCTATAGCATATTCCTAAGTGGTTTGCCGCATTTTCGAATACGGACATGCCCACCTTTCGAGTAACACGAGATAAACACTCTATAGCAAAGCTTACCCCTATAGATATTTAGTAAATGTATAGTAAACGGTCTGTAAAACGATGCAGTGGCTTTAAAATACTTGTAAAATCGTTTAATTAAAAGTTTACGTAATACTGTTAGGACTTCCCCATTCATGTTAACAAACGTAATCACAACGTTAGTTGTTGCTGTCCCATAATCAAATTTCACAAGTTGGTCTATATAATGAATTCAGTGGTCGGTCTAGGATTGGTTTGGGTGATTAATCGCCCACAGGCTAACACCTGCAGGCTCTTAGCCTGCATTGGCATGGTACATATCAGTTGTATCACATGCCCTCGTGATTTGCCTGATATGTGCACCCACACTCTCAGGCCTGACAGTCCTCGAGCTTGGGTGTACATATCAGGAAAATCACTCAGGTACATGATGTAACTATTACTTTTAATAGCCATTAACAGTATCTCATGATCAGTCATTTCTTGAACAGATTTGCATATATTTAAGTACAACTTTTGTAAGACTATACCAAAATGCATAGTTATCAAGCTATTTTGGTCAGTATGGAAGTTATTATTTATAACTTAATACCTGGCAGGATAACAGAGATATCTGGTGATGAGATTGACCAGCTGACAGCTATGACAATAGCTGAGGTAAAGTTGATTAAAAGTTAAGATTTTTAATGTGTATAGCTATATGTATATCATCATGAGTACAATGCTATATAGTTATCAAGCCAAAGAATTGATAAGTAGATGTCCTATGAATGCATGTAGGGTTTAACTGGTTTCTTTTCTGTATTTGAAGAAGTTGAGTTCATGTGTCAATATACATAAGAGTTGTTTGTTTATAGAATGTGTAAAGTAACAAAGGTAAAGAAAATCAGGAATTTTACAAGCTAGTATACAGGTATCATTTAACAAGGAAGATCACCACCTGAAGTGAACATTTGGTCCCTATAATACTAGTTTATTGCTACTATATTGGCTAAAGTAGGCATTTCCGATGATTATCTCCCTTGTTCATTGTCTTACTAGCTTCCACTTACACATGTTTGTACACACGTTTGTTAACTTTTTGAAAACATATTCATCATTACATTTTAATAAACTTCTGCAATACTACATAGTTATACACAAGATTATGATTGCACGACAAAACATGCTAGCATCAGAGTTATGCTTGTCACAATTAGTTAGTCAGTCAGCGAAAATTCCCTGTAAAAATTAAATTTTGTGGAAAATTTTCAGGTCACACTGAAGGCATTATTAGTATATAATGCCAAATCACCATAATGGAAATGTGAGGCTGGATAATTTTAGGCAGGAAAAATGCAAACCTTCATGACCCATACCATACCAGTACACTGCTACCATATTGTATGATACTCTATCATACAACATGTATAAGGAAAATTGTCTTCGAGTAGGGATCATAGAAATAAAAATCAGTAAAACAAATTCGCCTTCAGCTATATACTAGTGCACATTTAATTCGTACTTCAATCATATGCAGCCTGTCCATAAGGTAGCCACGACTGAATTAAAGTACGTATAGCTGCAGGTATAGATGGCCTCACTTATTTCATCGAGATACTGTATCTCCATAGTAGCTAAAATTGATGCCATAATTATTCCGTATGTTGGCCATATTGTTGTGCATCTCTATTGAGCATTGTACAGTGATATTTATTTTGAAATGCTTTACAGGTTAGCTTGTACATTATATATGTTAACACTAACCCAATATGATGTCCATCCTCCATGGTTTTGTCCATTATTTGTGTGTGGAACATGTGATTTAGTTAGTCTCAACCCTTTCCATAGGCACATCTCAGCATGCTGTGTACAAATCTACACAACAATATGGCTAACCAAAAATGGTTGTTGTGGAGATAAATATCTCTGCTGCTTTTTATTTCTATGATCCCTACTAAAATGTAAAAATTCTGATTTTTCCTTACACTAGTTTGTTTATCATTTTGTAACATGATTATGACTGGTGAACTAATGCATACCACATCAAGTGAAAATATACCAGACACACTATAAATATCAATTGAGTAATTGAATGTGTGCCCCACTATCAATTACTGAAAAGCAATGTGGCCATTCTACTTTGTTTTCAGTTTTTTTCCACTCTTTTTCCATCATTATAAAAACAGAACAGTATGAGAAGTGCCTCTCAGTCAATACAGTTATTACGACTAAATGCGAGTCCCAACAATCAATTTCTATCCTTTATACAGCATTACAAATGAAGAACAGTATGAGGGTTGCCTCTGCAATCAGTCTACTGACTGCAGAAATTATGGACAATTTTTGTGATGGCAACATCTGCATTGAAACCAACATGTGTTACGGTGTATCAACACCAGCAGTGGAGGGACATAAAAGAAGACAATGGTAAGTCCATGCATGATGCATGCACTGTAGCTGCTGTGGTTGGCAAAAAGACACATCTCAAGACAAAGTGACATCAAATAGTGAAAAATCAAGCCTGTAGCATTACCCATATTAAAGTTATGCGTGGCTGAAAGCATCAGTTAGTTAGTTAGTCAGTTAGTAAAAACATTTAGGTAAATAGAATTGTTTTAAAATGTCATAGGAACTTGTTGGAAGGATTTGGGGTTGCTCTGAAGACATTGTTGGGTTTGATTATGCCTATCTAATCCTGCCAAGCTGGAGTAAAAGCTGGCTTTTGGGTGATATTAATGGAAAGGAAAACCCAAAGATAATATTTTAGACTCTTTTTATTTTGATAGCACAGATAAAGTAAGTACGTAACTACTTACAGTTTTCAACAGTTATAAAATGTGACTGCTCTAGTATGCCCTTAGAATTTTCATTCTTTAATTTGTTACAAGCATTGCTTATAGGCCATGGCCTGCTGCCATCTCATTTCTACCACCTATGAACATAGCACATGCAGGTCTAATAATCTGTTATGCTTTTATGGTGACTGTTCTATTAAAGTAAATGCAAGTAAATGACTGCATTATTAGAGATTTCAATCTTCAATGATGATTCTTTGCAAAATTCTGAAGGAAGCATGGAATCACACATACGGTTGTACTTTGGCTCCATCATTGTGCTAATATGTCATATTTACTTCAAGTACAGATGCATTTTGCTCTCTGTTTTTGATTGATTGATTTGGTACTGGGATAGACAGCTTTTTAACTGATATTATCCCAGGGAACTACTGAAACATCACAGAATTTACATATAGATACACCAAACTCAATGTAACTAGTTATTGGTCCAGCTTTTGTCTTCCTATTATTCTAAAATCATTCCATAAAAATTGATGCATCTTTATCAATAGGGTTTAATAAGCACAGTAAAAGAAGTAGTGTAAACTGTTAATTTTATCTAATCAAAAACAGCCAAGCTGTAAAAAAAGGAGTGCGGCCCTTGAAAAGGCTATGGTGAAAAAAGATGTGAAATCCAAGGTGGCGGCCAAGAAATGGCTGTGATGGTAGGTTAATGGTAAAAATTTTAATAACGACAATTCAGGTGAATTTGGTGCCGCTTGGTCAATTGGCACAAAATTCACCTGAATTGTCGTTATTAAAATTTTTACCATTAACCTACCATCACAGCCATTTCTTGGCCACCACCTTGGATTTCACATCTTTTTTCACCATAGCCTTTTCGAGGGCCGCACTCCTTTTTTTACAGCTTGGCTGTTTTTGATTAGATTTCACTTCTTTTTGTATTTGTATACCCCAAAGCCGGCCTATGGCCAGCTTTGGGGCTTTTTAACCTATATATTTTTCTTTACCACAGGAAAAAGAAAAAGATGAAGCAGATTTTATAAATACTTTAACTCTTTCTGATTTTATCACTAAATGTACAAATTATATATATAATGCATATATCAAGAGTTCATAATATGCGACTGGATCTACGAAAACCGTTCTTATCGCCCAAGACAGGAAGTTTGATTTTTTCACACAAACACAAAGCTTAAAGAATGCACTATCAAGTTTCACTGCCACAGTCCACCAGAGTAAAGTGGTCTGCTTTTGCTGGCTGCTTTTCTAGAGCACAGTGGCAAGCCGTACGAGTGGTCTGGGGTCTTGATGGAGCCCTGGCCAACCAGGAGATGGCTGTGTGTGGCTGTACAGCTCTGTGGTGTTGGACAATGACCTGTGCTGGAAATTTCCTTCCATTTTAGCCAGTTCTGAGCCCTGAATAGCCTATAACTTTGCCTAATTCATCCCAGCACGTCTCTTTTCAATTTTTGAACACCATCTTGCCCGCCTTCCAGGGCCCCCGCCTCCCACCCTTCTGTAGCTCGCCTGATACAGACAACCTAGGTTTAAAAACTATCTAAAATGGCGGGAAACTTAGCTGTTGATTTCTTCTTTAGTGGATGATCAGGAAGGTAAGAAATTGTTGTGAAACGTGTGAAAATTTGGTATGCGTAGCTACCACCATTGGCCAGCTACAACACACAGAATATTTAAAACCGACGTTTCTCGATACTTTTAAATGGGCGATAAGACCGGTTTTCCCAGAGACAGTCACATATAAAAAGAGAGCATATATTTATTGCATGTCAATTAATCCCCACAGGATAATTTGCAGCTGATCTCTCAACTGGGTGACTTGAAATGTAGTTGAACACTCTACAGGGTGATCTGCTTGTACGTAGATGAACTCTTTACAGGATTCTCTCTAACGGGTGACTTGACTCTAGCTGAACTCTCTACAGGGTTATCTGTTTGTAGTTGAATGCTCCACAGGGTGATTTGTTTGCAGCTGAACTCTCTACAAGGTAACTTCTTCTAGCTGATCTGTCTACAGGGTGATTTGTTTCTAGCTGGTCTCTCTACAGGGCGATTTGTTTGTAGCTGAATTCTCTACAGGGTGATGTGTTTGCAGCTGAACTCTCTACATGGTGGTTGCTTTGTAGCTGAACTCTCTGAAAGGTGACTTCTTCTAGCTGAACTCTCTACAGGGAGATCTTTTCATAGCTGAACTCTCTACAGGATGATTTGTTTGCAGCTGAACTCTCTACATGATGATTTCTTTGTAGCTGAACTCTCTACAGGGTGATTTGTTTGTAGCTGAAATCCCTACAAGGTAACTTCTTCTAGCTGATCTTTCTACAGGGCGATTTGTTTGTAGCTGAGTTCTCTACAGGGTGTTTGTTTGCAGCTGAATTCTCTACATGGTGGTTTCTTTATAGCTGAACTCTCTACAAAGGGACTTCTTCTAGCTGATCTCTCTACAGGGTGATTTGTTTGTAGCTGAACTCTCTACAGGTGATTTGTTTGTAGCTGAACTCTCTACAAGGTGATACTTCTAGGTGATCTCTCTACAGGATGACTTAATTGTTTCTAACTGAACTCTCAACAGGGTGATCTGTTCATAGCTGAACTATCTACTGGGTGATTTGTTTGCAGCTGAACTCTCTACATGGTGGTTTCTTTATAGCTGAACTCTCTACAAGGTGACTTCTTCTAGCTGATCTCTCTACAGGGTGATTTGTTTGTAGCTGAACTCTCTACAGGTGATTTGTTTGTAGCTGAACTCTCTACAAGGTGATACTTCTAGGTGATCTCTCTACAGGATGACTTAATTGTTTCTAACTGAACTCTCAACAGGGTGATCTGTTCATAACGAAACTATCTACTGGGTGATTTGTTTGCAGCTGAACTGTCTACATGGTGGTTTCTTTGTAGCTGAACTCTCTACAAGGTAATTTCTTCTAGCTGAACTCTCTACATGGTGACTTGTTTCTAGCTGATCTCTCTACAGGGGATTTGTTTGCAGCTGAACTCTTTACATGGTGGTTTCTTTATAGCTGAACTCTCTACAAGGTGACTTCTTCTAGCTGATCTCTTTACAGGGTGATTTGTTTGTATCTGAACTCTCTACAGGTGATTTATTTGTAGCTGAACTTTCTACAAGGTGATACTTCTAGCTGATCTCTCTACAGGATGACTTGTTTCTAACTGAACTCTCAACAGGGTGATCTGTTCATAGCTGAACTTTCTACCGGGTGATTTGTTTGCAGCTTAACTCTCTACATGGTGGTTTCTTTGTAGCTGAACTCTCTACAAGGTAACTTCTTCTAGCTGATCTTTTTACAGGGCATGTTTGTTTGTAGCTGAGTTCTCTACAGGGTGATTTGTTTGCAGCTGAACTCTCTACATGATGGTTTCTTTGTAGCTGGACTCTCTACAAGGTGACTTCTTCTAGCTGATCTTTCTACAAGGTCATTTGTTTGTAGCTGAATTCTCTACAGGGTGACTTGTTTCTAGCTGATCTCTGTACAGGGTGACTTGTTCCTAGCTGAACTCTCTACAGGTGATTTGTTTGCAGCTGAACTCTCTTACATGGTGGTTTCTTTGTAGCTGAACTCACTACAAGGTGACTTCTTCTAGCTGATATCTCTACAAGATGACTTGTTTCTAACTGAACTCTCTACAGTATAATCTTTTCATAGCGGAACTTTCTACTGGGTGATTTGTTTGCAGCTGAACTCTTTGCATGATTGTTTCTTTGTAACTGAACTCTCTACAAGGTAACTTCTTCTAGCTGATCTCTCTACAGGGCAATTTGTTTGAGCTGAACTCTCTACATGATGGTTTCTTTGTAGCTGAACTCTCTATTAGGTACCTTCTTCTAGCTGATCTGACTACAGGGTGACTTGTTTGTAGCTGAATTCCCTACAGAATAACTTGCAATATAATATAATTGAATAAATTATAAATGCAGCTGAATGCTTTATTAGGGTGACTGTTCTATTAGAGTATCTCGTTCTTGCATTTGCTACACGTAGTTGTTGCCTTTCGAATTATAACTCAGTGGTTTGTAAACCGATTCTTCTGTACTACTGCAAGGACTTTCTATGATGATTATTCCAGCTACAGACTGATTTTCAGCTCATTGCTCCAAGCGGTTTGCCTGATAGACACGAAAACTAATAGTGTTTTTATTCATAAAAATCGATTGTGTAATTTTGACTCAGGTCGGGTTTTGTGTCATATCTCCGTGGTCTTTGTCCCGATTCCTTTCAAACCACAAAAAGGCACTCCTACGATGGTTGCTCCATCCACATAGCAATTTTCAACTGATTCCTCAAAGGAGTTTACCCTGTAGGCGTGACAGACCTTCGACCTTATTTTACGCAAATAATCGGTCATAACGCCGTGAATGTTCATCGGATTCCTACCAAAGTTGGTACAGAGATCCGCCTTAATGAGCCCTTCAAGTGTACCAAATTTCAGCCCGATCCGAGCACAAAGTCGTGTTTTATGGCGGATTTTGCGAAGTGTGCGAAATGAAGAAGTAGAAGAAGAAAAAAACGAAGAAATTAAAATGAAATTTTGTTCGCTCGTATCTCGGAAATGGCTGGAGCGATTTTCTTCAAATTTGGTGTGTAGACTCCCCTTGCTGGCCGGCACTTCTCTAGCAAATTTGGTTCCAATCGAATAAGGGATCACAGAGCTACATAGGTGTGAACATTGCGTTTTCTTTCTTCCTGTTAATATACTCACGGGTGGCACGCCGGCTTCTTGGGCCGCACGACACACTACTGTGTGTTTTGATTTGATAGTGTGGCTCAGGAAAACTGGAGCTTTACCATAAGCAACAAATTTTGCAGAGAAAATAAGCTTTGGCTTTGACTAGATTCCTGATTTATTAGTATAATAGTGTTGGCCCATAAAGATTGTCAGCCAACTGATTAAATAAACTTCTACCATTTTATAAACTAGCAGTAATCACATCAGAACAAATTGACAGGCCGGTGGTAGTAACTGTAGCAGTCAATAGAAATCACCACAATGGGCACGTGTGACAGGTTTATTCTAAGTACATCATAGGCTTATTTTAAATATGGTATATGAGTGATTCTATGTTGCATATATGCTAACTACTGTAACTTTTGGTAGACCAATACTATCAAGTCATCTACATCATGTTAATTTTCTGTTGTACTTTTTAATAACTGCATAGATATCATAGTTGATGATATTGTCTCTGTATCACTCAATAATACCATAATGTATTATAGAACATTTTTGGTATATTGGATAATATACTTGATGGAAGGAATGACATATCATTTCAGCAGATGGAAAGCCAGGTTTGTGGATTGATTGGTCAAGCATGTTATACAGTAACACAAACTACTATAATCAGATAGATATATATATAAAGAGCTGCCATAAGAGCACTACATGATTATGGTGTGAATTATGAACATGCATACCATTATTACAGGCATGTACCAATGATGCAGCTGAAATATGAATATAATTATTCTAGTTCATGAGGCCAATACTTTGAACCATCACAGGATGAAATTAAGGCACTAGGCTTGAGCCAATGATGCTTTGAAATAGCTTATTATGCTTTTGAGCAGTGCTAAAAAATCCAGCCTATTATGCTCAAACTTATGCTTTCAAAATCAAGAATATGCAGTTGGCTGTTTTATTAGAGGATAGCTATCAGCCTTTCCTGGCTGCTGTATTAGAGTAAGTGACTGCTCTATTAGAGTATCTTGATCTTATTTTCGTGAAGTGTGAATAATCAGCCAAGAAACAATTTTTAAAGATAACATTGCATTATGAAATGCAGCATTAAGGCCATGTTTTGTGGTATTTTTGGCATGCGCATTGCACATTCAATTAAAAATCTTGAATATCATCCTATCATGCTGGCATAAATGCTTGATACTTTTGCTAACCTATTATGCTCAAAATTATGCCTGCATAATTTGCACAAGCCTATAAGGCACTGTTTACTCAGGTGCATGAACTAAAACACTCATAACAGGGATTTATGGTTAACACAACAGTTGGCTTTGCCTCATGTTTCATTGATCTCCAAATTAAACATTGCCAGCTATATTTTTGCTACCATGTAACAGGTGTTTAATATCACATACATTTGTAGCCACCTTTGCTAAATGTGTCTTGTACACACAATCACTATTATCATTTGGATAGTATGTGCATATGCATATACAAGTGTGCATTGCATTGCATGTGTGCATACAAATTGAAAGAAAAGTAAGCTGGAACATAACAAATCACTCCACACACAGGATGGTGGCACAACAGCCAGTGAAGGATTACAGATGACTGTAGAAAGAGTTGGTAATTTGTTTGGTATCACCTTAAACACTAGTGGTAATGAATCAATACAATTGACTTTGATAGGAAGTAATGTATGTAAGTTGACTATGTGTTCCTATGTGATTATTACTGATCTAACTGCAGTATATACTGATCTGAACAGATCTGTCCTCAAAACATTCAACTAAAGAGGTCTATTTGGTTTGAAAATTTGTTTGCGTTATTAAACCAGTTCACTTTAATACAATACTCTGTCCAGTTGCTCATTAAACAGGCATCGTTCTACTTTTGGTTGGTATTCTTATATTGATTTTTGTCATCAAGTGTTTGGATCTTTAAAGTTCAGATTAGTGAGAATGTAGCTTCTAGATCCAATGCAGTGACCAGGATGTCATTCTTATCCAGTTTTTAGTACTAATATTATCTCCATATTATTACCACAGAATGTTGCTCATGTCTGATGTGCATATGCTAGGCCCTCTTTAGAAGTAGATCTAATAATTATGTAAAAGATAGATGACAATCCCATGTATCCATTTAAAATATTACAAAGTTTGATCATTGTTGTATATACTTATATGCATGTATTTCTTGTACAGTACTTGACATCCAAGTTCCTACAGAAGAAAAACTGCGTAGTACAGAGACATTTAGTTTTCCTTCATTTTCCAATACATCTGATAGCAATACATTTAATGGAACAATACCCATGATTGAAATACCAACTGCTGAAATTCTTAACCAAATAAGAAATGAAGGTTACATTATTGACTACATGTGTTTCAAATGTTCCAAAGTTTATTACAGGAAGGAGAATTGCCATAGTGAATGGTGTGATCAGAAATTCACACCTACCAACTGATCCTGGGTATGGTATCTCTCTATACATATTGTGATATGTGTTACTTAATTGACACTCCTAGAACAAGGATTGAAAGTCCAGTGTTAGTGAGTCAGATATCTAGAGAGAGAGTAAATCTGAGCAATGAAACAGTATCAATATTATTCACTATCGAAACAGTATGTTTTTATGAGTTTACAGATATGCACTGTAGTGTGTATAATTAGCTACGTACAGTGGAACCTGTGTATAATTGTCACCTTCAGACCAGGAAGTGTTGGCCTTTATATACAGGTGGCTATTATAGAGAGAAAAACCTGCATAAGGCAGTCAACAGGATATTAGTGGCTATGACCATTATAGATAAGTAACTATCATTTAGGGGCTTGCGCTAACTGTTTTACTAATAATTATCAGTACAGAAATGGCAAGGTGAGCTTGTTGCATGTTGTTGTGAATGAACTTTTAAACAATGAAGCAAGACAGATTATATAGTATTTATTGAAAGGCAGATAGTGTGATAATTGTTAAATAATGCCAATCATGGTGACAGATTATTGGCTGAACAAGCCACCAACTCTTCTTTATAAGGCAGCAACCGCTATATGACAGTTGAAGCTATGTATACAGTAATTCATAGGTGAATTCTTGGTTGGCCATTATACATGTTAGACAGGTGACTGCTTAATACAGACCACGATGCATACATTTGTATTGGAAAGTAGCTATTTGGGACCTCGTAACCATGAAGAGGTGACCGCTCAATCCAGGTGACCGTTAACACAGGTTCCACTGTATTTGCTACATAGCATTATGTGCATGTTGTGAAAAAATATGCCTGCTACACACAATCCATGCAAAAAAACAGCCAAGCTGTATAAAAGGGTGCAGCCTTTAAAAGCCTAGGTGAAAAACATTGTGAAATCAAAACAGACAGCCATGAATAGCTATAATGATTTTGATGATGATAAATTTTAATAATGCACAAAGCCATTATTAATTTTTTTGTTATTATCATTAACATTATTGCAGCTATTTCATGGCCACCACCTTTGATTTCATAACTTTTTCACCCAGGATTTTTAGGCTGGGCCCTTTTATACAGCTTGGCTGTTTTGCATGGATTTTACTTATTTTTGTATTTTAAATATCCCATAAACTGGTTTGCTTTCGCACAAATTATTGTTTATCTACAGATATAATGATGATCATATAAGATAAAGTAGTGTTCTACCAATACAGAAAAATACCTACTGATCTGATATCAAAGCCAAAGGATACAATAGCTAACCAATAATTATACTAATAATTGCTCTATAATTTTGTACTTATTTGTTTATGGCTATAGCTATATAAATGTTGTATTATAGTACCTGTATTTATTTGCACTAGTGTTTTATAACAAAGTAAATTCCTTCCAAGTTAGATATGCATGATTGTACCATTTGTCTATTAGGACTATTATTTTGCAGTGATTGTTCTATTAGAGTATCTCAATTTTTCATGTGAAATGTGATAAGTTTTTAATGTTATTTATCAGGGAAAATAGCATCAGCCAAAGAAGGCTTTTTTCAGCAATGCCCTGAGAGCACAAAAAGTTGTAGTTGCTCAACTTTTAACAAAGCAAATAATGCACCTTTTATGCTAGAATACAATTCCCAGTCAAATTGTCACCAGTTTTGCAGCTAGAATAATTATTATCAAACGGTATGGTAGTACCATTTAAGTAGGGATCGCACCGAAAATTTCACTCGCCGCCCAAAATCCCTCCTTCAAAAATCATCCTAGAGACATTTTATGCAACGGAAATCACTTTTATGGAATAGTATTAGTCCATATAATACATAATATATAACAAAACACTTACAGGTAGCCGGATATAGAATTTTTTAAAATTGCCAAAACTCAAATTTTAGTCTCATTGTCTCACTGACCACAGTCACAAGGCTAGAAGCCAAACGAAGCAGCACACGGTCACCATTTTATGCCACAATAACAAACTCACCGGTGGTATGTGCCTTTTGGGGTTCCAATGAGTGTAGACCCTCTGCGCCTTGTCTTTTCTTTTATCTTCAATCAGGTTGCTTCATCCAATGAAACGATATCGAGGCATTAATTTTCCATATCAACACTTTCTTTCAACAGCATATTTAGATGCCACAGAATTATTTCAGAGGTGGATTTCAGAAGCGCTTCAGTCCTGGCACTACTATATCTGCAACTTGATGATTGGAATCCCACTTGCAATAGGCTTGCGGCCACGCCCACAAATAAAGATCTAGGTGGACTAATAGTGATAGAGTATGGAGACCCCACCTCTTACCATTTACTTAACAGTAAACGAGATAACCTTACTCCTTATTGGTCTAGCTAGCTGCACACCCCTTGGCTGACTCGAGATATACTCTAATACAACAGTCATGCATGATAGAACAGTTACAAGTTACGTTGTTCTGGTAGACATAGCTAAAGAACCAAGCACAATATAAAATCAGTATAGCTATTACATTATTGTTCTAAAGAAGACAGGTGCCCCTCAGCAATAGCAAGGTTGACAGCTGGAGGCACACACAGGGATGCTTGGATCTAGAATGTGATCCCCTGATACACATTATTGAAGAGTGCAGCAAGGAGAGCCCCAAACTACAGCGAAGCCAGCCCATAACCACAGAACATGGGGAACTCCAGTTCTCACTGAGCAAATGGGCAAGATGTTTACAAATGATGGTATCTTCCTTTACCGTACCTACAAATGTGGAAAATGCAAGTGGACTAATACAAATTACAGCTAGCTGTGCCACAACAAAAAACCAAACTAGTATTTTAAAAAATTGTTAATTAAAAATGAAGTAGGGATCTATGCAATAAAAAGTAGTGAAACAAGAGATGAATGATGGTGTTACGGCATAGCTCAGTGGGAAAGTAGTCCCTACTTTGGCACATTAGCTATTGTTCATTGCCAAAGTAGGGACTTCCCACTGAGCTATGCTGTAACACCATCATTCATCTCTTGTTTCACTACTTTTTACTGCATAGATCCCTACTTCATTTTTAAATTAACAATTTTTTTAAAACACTAGTGATGATTATGATGATGATGATTGGTGCAAGTGGGGCAGTGGGCCTTAATCATAGTGTACATGTACTACCAATACCAATCGATACCAAAACAGCTATAATATTGGCTCTGATTTGATGGAATAGTTACAATAGCCATTTTGTAGAATTTTTGTGATCACTTTTGTAATACTCTAATAAAGCACACATTTTTTTTCAAGGATTTCTAATAGTACAAGTATAAGGAAAAAATTAAGAATTTTAAGTTTTATTAGGGATCACAGAAAACAAGTTGATGTTCTAAAAACCAGGTACCATGCAGCTAGCTAACTCATCTGGAATTAACCAACTATGTATTACTATTTTATTATTTTAACCAGTAGGTTTTTGGTTTTGCATCAATCAATTAATTAAGTTATTGTAATTTTGGATTTAGTAATTCATAAAATTTTCATAATTCTTCAATTATGTTGCTATGATCTATGACAAGGCCTGCACTGTTATTTTCAGTTGGTAGAACCCAAAGGAAAGGTCATCACAAAGTCTAAAGAGAGTTGCCACACCCGTATTTCAGACCGCTGAGATGAAACCACCCCAGAGCAAAGTTTACGTGTACGGAAGTTTAATCATTTAGCTTTCAGTTTTTATTGTATGCTTTGGCTGCTTTTACCATTACTTAATGGTTTTTCTTGCGTGGGTACGTACGGACAAACGTGGGCACATAGATAGGTACACACGCACATACACACTTTTACAAAAAACAATTTCAGTAAACCAGGCATGCACCCATAGCCAGCCTTCATTTGGCCGGCCGTGGGTGTGCGCTTGGTTTAAAAAAAGGGAGGTCACCTAAAACAAAACAAAGAAATTAAGCAGGGCTTGTATTTCACGATTGCATTTAGCAATCTTGTTCAAATTTGGTATGTGAGGTGCTGAAGATGGAGGGAATTTGCTGTACAAAATGATTCCGAGGGAGCACAGAGCTATGTATGCATGAAATCACATTTTCTTCCTTCCTGTAAATATGCTCACAGTGTGACACACTGGCTTTCTTGACCACATGACACACTACCGTGTGTCTTGATATTAACTTATGGTTGATGTTTAATAATATGTGGGGTGTTCAAAATTAGTCAGGGATTTTTAATACAACTGTACATATGTAGGATGAAGATCAACCTCGCTTCAATCTTCGTTGTGCCTTTTTTGATTTTTCACGGTAAGTAAAAGTGCTGTAGAAGTATTGTTTAGCAGCTAATTTTATTCTCTTCAGCAATAGAAGTCAAGGTGGTCAATTTTCTGAAGAAGGCATACAACAGATAGGAAGTAACAAGAGTTTTGTTCAGTGTACCTCTTCACATTTGACCAGTTTTGCTGTTCTGGTAGATGCAACAGGAGGAAGTGTAAGTTGTAGGGCTTGAATGAATTACAGCGTGCACCTTGCAAATGCACATGATGCATGCAGCTATCAAATTTAATAACAACCAGGACATGAAAAAATGGTTTATATTATTGTTAAATACTGAACTACTGACGTTCTCACTTGGTGCAGAAAGCATATTACATTGTGTTACATCAGGGTCATTCAGGGGTTACTCTAGAAATTTTATTGACCAATTTTCAACTCCAAAGTAGATGCACTAGCAGTAGTTGTCTTGACCATGCAGGGTCACAACAAATTTTTAGCTCACATTTGAATCATCCTGTATCAAAAGAGGAGATTTCTCCTAAGTACCTTACATGGAAATATAAAACAGAGCCGGAGCCCAGGGATTTTGAGTGGTCCGGCCATCCATGAACTGCAATGGAGGTCATAGTTATGCACACTACTTTTTATTGATCGTATGTGATTTTAGATTATCTGCTTTCATGTGATACTCAACTTCATATGCTAAGCACACACAGCATGCCTAGCTAGGGGGATCTGGGGGCATGCTCCCCCAGGAAATTTTTTGAAAATAGATGCTCTGAAATGGCATCTGGAAGCTATTTTACTTGCAAAGCCTCTTTCTCCTTTTTGTTCACATCAAGGATATATCCTGGTAATTTTGTACTACAGTTTTAGTTTCATATGTAATTTCACTTCAGTGAAAGCTTAGTTCTTTGCGATACAGAAACCATTGGGATGCATGCATGACATGCATGATCAATATTATTAGCCCAATGCAGTGCCATGCAGATACTTTTGAGTGATTTGAGGATAGTCAATTAACATAGATATAATGGCTTAGACTAAGTAGAACAGTGGTTATATTCTATACCGAATGCTCTATTAGAGTATTGCGATGACTGTTCTATTAGAGTATATTATTATGACTGCTCTATTAGAGTATCTCGATCTTTTTACAAATTCAAGTAGCTGAAAAGTGGTCACTCCGGCCCTGATATAAAATAAATTATAACTATATTATCTATGTATTTATACACAGGCTCAGTCTGAAGCACTCTCCATTGTTAGCTATGTTGGATGTGGAATCTCTATTGCCTGTCTGACATTCACCGTAATAGTGTTGATTGTGCTACAGTAAGTTTGCTATATAATAAGATACATGTACACTTTAATAATGATATTGTTATTGTAGCAAGAACGTTTTCAATAAGGTACCAGATTTCGTTCATCTCAATCTCTCCATTGCACTGTTGGTGGGTCTCATAATTTTTGTCAGTGGAATTGAGACTGCTGTTGAATACAGAGTAAGAAAATTATGTAGCAATTCAATGCAACTATCATGTGCTTGTTTACCTTGTAGGCTAGCTGTCTCATTGTATCCATCTTACTTCATTATTTTTTCATGGCAACATTTAGTTGGATGCTGTGTGAAGGAGTAATGCTGTTCATTTGGCTAAATTTTGTCTTGTACAATGGAATATTCAAAACCAGGAAATTCTTTATGCTACTTGGTTGGGGTAAGTATCAACAAATCAGATACTGTGATGTTCACTTTGGTATAATGTATACAGGTTTACCTCTTCCCATTGTTATTATATCTTCTGCTGTATCACATAAACAGTATGGGACTGATGATTGGTATGTAGCTACCCTTAGGATGCTTTAATAACAGTATGTTGCATACATGTTAATACACTTATAGGTGTTGGATATCTGAAGAAAAAGGTGCTATTTGGGCATTTATTGCTCCAATGCTAGTAATCATATTGGTAAGACAGAAATAAAATCAATCAGTTTTACGTAATAATTGGTTACACACAGATCAACACGTTCTGTTTAATTGTATCACTCTACAGAATTTTTTCAAGTAAAAGGAGTTCAGTAAAAGCTACAAACACATCTACATATGAAATTACAAAGTAAGTGTCAACTAATTTGTAACTGCACATCAAACTGTATTAGCAATAAAGATAGCACCTTTGAAGTAGTGTATATTGTTAATACAGTTACTTGCAACTGCATACACACATCAATTAATGTACAATGGTAGGTATGTTGAGACTAATACAGCACTCTGGGTACTTCACCTCAGCTAATTAATATAATGTACAGAACTCAGCAAGCGAGTGTAAATGTATATGTATAAGTGTGCTATGCATGCAAATAATATTAATTGTTAATTAGATATTTTAAAGTTTTGTAATGTTGTACACTTATCCAGTAATTTTCCACAATTTATTTGCATCTGTGTACAAGAAATATTTAAACAAGTTGACTCTTGTAAATGGTTACTTGAATCTATTTAAGCGACCTCTGGTAGGTTTTTTTTTCTGATTAAAGAGTTCAATTTCAGGAAGAATATTAAAAATACATCATTATAATGTATGCACGTATAAGGTATGCATGAGAGTATTTGTGACTTGATTCTGGAAAGCAAGCGTGCATATGAAATTTACACAAGCAATTTATTGCCTTTCAGACCACTTCCAGTACTTGTAGCTGCTCGTAGAGTTTCCTTCCAAGTAAAATGAAAAATCTGAGCAATCGGACAAGTGAAGTAGTATCAAGTGCTCACAAAGGGCAGAGGGTGGAGGGGTGGGCAAGAGATAGAAGCAGACCATGATTGAAGCCCAGACATGAAACTACAGGGCTGTGCTGGCTTGTTAGTGGCTGGTATGCAAAATCAACACAGAAATCATTTGGCCAACTGTATCAGACCTTCCACCAGTACATCACTGTTTCTTGTTAAGCCAGGTCCTTCACAAGGTCATAAACCACTATCTGAGCTTGCCACACCACCCAGAAAAGAAAAAACATATCTTAAAACCAGCCTGGAGTAGTTTGAGTAATGCTGAGGGTCAAAACCAATAGTATGGTAGTGTAACTATCCACTGGTCAGAGGCGTACCCAAAGGGGTTTCAGGAAACCTTTGGATTTTACACATTACTTAAAACATTAAAATATTGAAACTTCAAGTTTCCAGAATCTGGAATCTATCATGGAACAGGACGCATTTTAAACTTTTATCTTAGTTAAATAATATGATAGCAGCATTGTAATTTTGGTGAAAAGATTGAGATAATCTCTGTTAAAGCAGTCAGGCAATAATTTATAAACTACTCTAATATAACAGTCACTTAGCTGTAGTGGAAACCTCTGTTCAAAATTCCTGCATAGGCCTTTGCTGGTGGTGTTAGTTTGATTTTGCCTGATATGTGATTTGTGTAAAATCTGATCACTGTTTTAGTTGATTTTTTGATATACTTAATCATTGGAAATTATACAGAACATTAGTCAAGGCAACTATACTACTGCTACCACTACTTGGCCTAACTTGGGTATTTGGACTACTAGCTGTGAATGAAGACACTATAGTGTTTGCATGGATATTTACAATACTGAATTCACTTCAGGTAATAGTTATATCATTTACCATAAGGACAGTATGTGGACATCTTATTAATAGGGAGTACTGATCATGTTATTCTATGTCATCAGAAATGAGCAGGTATGTAAATATGTGATAGTGGTGATATAGTAAGCATTGTAATCTTTTGTGGTACATTTTGTGCTATATTTTATCTAAATTATTACCTTTTGTGTTCCCTTTGATCCATGTGTTTTTCTGCATCAACACAAGTATCTCTGTCAATGTATGACAATTTTATAAACAAATAACTATGGAGTGATGGTTTGTTTCTACTTATTAGTGCTACATTTTGTCATGGTCTTATTGTTATAATTGCCTCTAGCTGTTAATCACTGAATATGCCAACTCAGTGCATCATTAAATTGCAAGCATGCCACTTACATGGAGTAACAAATGGCTCCAAGTTACATGATGAGTGGGTTAGTAGTCATGCATCTTCATGACAAAACAATTTATGTATATAGGAATGAAAAATTCTGTACTCTTGTTTTCTCCAATAGTTTAATGGTAAATTCCACAGCATGTGTGCAGAGTTGATTGTATAAATGTCTAATGCAAATAAAAGTATGAGCATTTATTTGTAAGTGTGTTGGGTCCAGCATTTTAACAATTCCAGTGTCTGTTCATGTTAAAAGCATGCATGTTGATCAAACAAAATGATAACACGGGTGTAGCCAAGGTTAGTAGGTGAGGCATGCATGACTGCTATAATAGAGTATCTTGATTTTATTGCACTAATTCTCTTCATTTAAGCTCATCATCTTTATTTTTTTATTACAGCAGCATCTTTACAGATGCTGCTGTGATTGACTAATTGGTAGCTATACTGCATGTTCAGTAGATCTGGTACTTTATACTTACTGGACCAAACAATATTACAGTGAAACCTGTCTAATCTGGCACCTGAATAATCTGGTCACCTCCCTATTGCAACCAGCATAAAAGTCCCCAAATACCTATCATACAAAGTTCCCATATTATGTAGCTGTAAAGCGGCCACCTGCCTAATGCATGCTACGGTCAGACTTGTAATTTCCATTACCTTAAACACTTGTACATTTATCGTCGCATATAACGGTCATCACTTTTTATTATACAACAATTCTTTAACAAACAATTTCTGTCCAGTAAACCTATATGTACAATGTACTTCAACTCCGAGCCCCACTCCACAATTCACTCGTGGACCAGTGACAGTACAAGTAGCGTTATTCCCACTGTGACTTATGAAGTAGCTTACATTCCTGCTTATACTTTGGAGCAAATGTCCAACAACACCCCCTTCTTTTTCCACAGCCACAGCAAATGCATCGTACAGGTTTCCAGTTTCTTTCTTGACGGACAACTCTTCACCGACATAAGGAGTCCATACTTCTTTATAGACATGGTGTCCTCGGATATACAATGTTAATTCAAAAGCATCGATGTGACTACCTGCCATGCCTGATGTTATGCCCCTCCAGATATCAGCCCTCACAATAAATGATGTATTCATTTGTGTAACAGGTTAAACCGGTTTTAAACTTGCCAAACACGTATGTAATCACAAATTGAAGTTGAGGTTTCTGGCTGATGAACAGCTGCTATGGCGTCAAAATCATCAAGAAATGAACTGTCGCTAAAAGAGCGTTATAACGTAATTGAGTACCATAAAAAACATCCTCAAGGCAGCACTCGTGCTATTGCTGGAGTATTCAAATGCGGTTGAACTCAGGTCCAACAAATTCTAAAGAACAAAGAGAGGATTGTGCTTGAATTTGAGATAAAAGGAGAGCCATTAACAAGGAAATGCAAACAAAAGGCTGCATTTCAATCGGTAAATGATGCAGTGTATCAGTGGTATTGTTTGGTAAGGCAAAGGAGTGTCCCAGTAAGTGGGCCTATGCTACAAGCTGAAGTTTGTTTAATCGCAGATAAGCTTCACCAGCCAGAGTTTGAAGCGTCAAATGGTTGGCTACAAAGTTTCAAAAACCATTATGGTTTAAATTAGCTAACTGTCAGTGGTGAAGCAGCTGATGTTCAACAAGAAACTATAGATGGCTGATTTGAAAGACTCAAAGCTTTGGTCCAGGGCTATAAATTGGAGGATGTCTGGAATGAAGAGGCTGCTTTTACAGGGCACTCCCTGATAAAACATTAGCTGAGAAGAGAAAGGAATGTAGAGGTGGAAAGAGATCAAAGGAGCGTCTTACTGTAGCATTTTTTGCCAATGCTACTGGTGATAAAGAGCCACCTATTGTAATTGGAAAAGCTGCTAAACCTAGATGTTTTAAAGGCATAAGAAATTTGAAAAAGCCATATGGTGTTCCATATTATTCGAACACCAAAGCTTGGATGAATAATGAAATAATGACAACTCTCCTTGCAACATTGAACAGACGACTACTGAGAACTGGCAGAAAAATTCTATTGTTGATTGATAATGTGTCTTCTCATAACCCAGCTTTGCAAAAATAATTCTCTAACATTAAAGTAGTATTTTTACCCATAAATACAACATCAAAGCTGCAGCCATTGAATGCTGGCATAATCAAGAATTTAAATGTCATTACAGGAAGTTACTTTAAACCATGTCCTGTCACAAATTGATGGTAGCAGTCTTAGTGCTTCTGAAATTGTGAAGTCTGTTAATGTTTTGTCAGCAATTCGATGGATTAAAGAAGCCTGGGATAGAGTAAAGCCTGAAATCATACGTCGGTGTTTTAAGACCTGTGGCATAAACCTTGATGGTACAGAAGATCAGCCTCCAGGAGATCCATTTGCTGATATACAAGAAAGTTTTGATGGCCTTGTAAAACAGATTGATTCAGCATGCACACCTAAATGCAGATGATGACCTCTGCACTTGTCAGTTATATGACATAGATGGTGAAGCCAGTAATTGGAGGGAACAGCTACGTGCTATAGCTTGTGCAGGTGTTGAAGATGATGAGCCATCTGATGTGGAAATCAGCAGTGAAGATGATGAGCCTGAGCCAGAGAAGAGTTCCATTAGTACACACAAAGAAGCTAAATGATCTACTGCTATATTTGTCTAATCAAAAACAGCCAAGCTGTAAAAAAGGTGTGGCTCCTAAAAAGGCCAAGGTGAAAAAAGATGTGAAATCCAAGGTGGCGGCCAAGAAATGGCTGTGATGGTAGGTTAATGGTACAAATGTTAATAACGACAATTCAGGTGAATTTGGTGCCGCTTGGTCTTGGCACAAAATTCACCTGAATTGTCGTTATTAAATTTTTTACCATTAACCTACCATCACAGCCATTTCTTGGCCGCCACCTTGGATTTCACATCTTTTTTCACCTTGGCCTTTTTAGGGGCCACACCTTTTTTTACAGCTTGACTGTTTTTGATTAGATATCACTTCTTTTTGTATTTGTATACCCCAAAGCTGGCCATAGGCTGGCTTTGGGGCTTTTTTAACCTATCCTATTTCTTTACCACAGGAAGAATAAAGACAGCAGATTTTTAATACTTCAACTGTTTTTGATTTTATCAGTAATTTTATAAATATATTTATTACATGTCTATTATTCCCTACTGGATAACTTGTTCGCAGCTGATCTTTCTACTAAGGGACTTGAAATGTAGCTAAACTCTCTACAGGTTGATTTGTTCGTAGCTGCACTCTCTACAGGGTGATCTATTTGCATCTGAACTCTCTACAGGGCGATTTGTTTGTAGAAGAACTCTCTACAGGATAGTTTCTTTGTCACTGGACTCTCTACAAGGTGACTTGTTTCTAGCTGGCTCTCTACAAGATGACTTCCTCTAGTTGATTTCTCTACAAGGTGACTTGTATCTAGCTGAACTATCTACAGGATGATCTGTTTGTAACTGAAATCTCTACAGGGTGACTTGTTTCTAGCTGATCTCTCTATAGGGTAACTTATTTCTAGCTGAACTCTCTACAGAGTGGGTTCTTTGTAGCTGAACTCTCTACAAGATCACTTCTTCTAGCTGATCTCTCTATAGGGTGACCTGATCTCTCTGTAGGGTGACTTTTATCTAGCTGAACACTCTACAGGGTGATTTGTTTGTAGCTGAACTCTCTACAGGGTAATTTATTTGCAGCTGAACTCTATGCAGGATGATTTGTTTGTAGGTGAACTCTCCACAGGATGGTTTCTTTGTAGCTGAACTCTCTACAAGGTGACTTGCTTCTAGCTGATTTCTCTACAGGGTGACTTGTATAGCTGAACTCTCTACAGGGTGATCTGTTCATAGCTGAACTCTCTGGGTAATTTGTTTGTAGCTGAACTCTCTACAGGATGGTTTCTTTGTAGCTGGTCTCTACAAGGTGACTTGTTTCTAGCTGATCTCTCTACAAGGTGACTTCTCCTACTACAGGGTGACTTTTATCTATAGCTGAACTATCTACAGGATGATGATCTGTTTGTAGCTGAAATCTCTACAGGGTGATTTGTTTGTAGCTGAATTCTCTACAGGATGACTTGTTTCTACATATAGCTGATCTCTGTATAGGGTAACTAGTTTCTAGTTGAACTCTCTACAGAGTGGGTTCTTTGTTGCTGAACTCTCTACAAGGTGACTTCTTCTAGCTGACCTCTCTATAGGGTAACCTGATGTCTCTGCAGGGTGACTGTTATCTTGCTGAACTCTCTACAGGGTGATTTGTTTGTATCAAAACTATATATAGGGTGATTTTTTTATACCTGAACTTTCTACAGGGTGATTTGTTTGTAGCTGAACTCTCTACAGGGTGATCTGATCTCTCTACAGGGGGTGATTTGTTTGTAACTGATATCTCTACAGGTAGATTTGTTTGTAAGTGAACTCTCTACAAGGTGATTTGTTTGTAGCTGATTTCTCTACAGGGTAATTTGTTTGTAGCTTAACTCTCTACAAGGTGATTTGTTTCTAGCTGAACTCTGTACAGGGTGATGTGTTTCTAGCTGATCTCTCTACAGGGTGATTTAGGTTGTAGCTGCTCTCTCTACAGTGGGTGATTTGTTTGTAACTGAAACCTCTACAGGTTGATTTGTTTGTAGCTGAAGTCTCTACAAGGTGTTTTGTTTGTAGCCGATCTCTCTACAGGGTAATTTGTTTGTACCTGAACTCACTGCAAGGTGATTTGTTTGTAGCTGATCTCTCTACAGGGTGATGTGTTTGTAGCTGAACTCTCTACAGGGTGATTTGCTTGTAACCGAATTCCCTATATTGTGTCTAGTGTCTATATAGCTGATCTCTCTACAGGTTGATTTGTTTGTAGCTGAACCCTCTACAGGGTGATTTGTTTGTAGCTGATCTCTCTACAGGGTGATTTGTTTGTAGCTGATCTCTCTACAGGGTGATTTGGTTGTAGCTGATCTCTCTACAGTGGGTGATTTGTTTGTAACTGAAATCTCTACAGGTTGATTTGTTTGTAGCTGAACCCTCTACAGGGTGATTTGTTTGTAGCTGATCTCTCTACAGGTTGATTTGTTTGTAGCTGATCTCTCTACAGGGTGATTTGGATGTAGCTGATCTCTCTACAGTGGGTGATTTGTTTGTAACTGAAATCTCTACAGGTTGATTTGTTTGTAGCTGAACTCACTGCAAGGTATTTTGATCTCTCTACAGGGTAATTTGTTTGTAGCTGAACTCACTGCAAGGTGATTTGTTTGTAGCTGATCTCTCTACAGGGTGATACGTTCGTAACTGAAGTCTCTACAGGGTGATTTGCTTGTAACTGAATTCCCTATATTGTGTCTAGTGTCTATATAGCTGATCTCTCTACAGGTTGATTTTTTTGTAGCTGAACTCTCTACAGGGTGATTTGCTTGCAGCTGAACTCTCTACAGGGTGATTTGTTTGTAGCTGAACTCTCTACAGGGTGATTTGTTTGTAGCTGATCTCTCTACAGGGTGATTGTTTGTAGCTAATCTCTCTACAGGTTGTAGCTGATCTCTCTACAGTGGGTGATTTGTTTGTAACTGAAATCTCTACAGGTTGATTTGTTTGTAGCTGAAGTCTCTACACGGTGTTTTGTTTGTAGCTGATCTCTCTACAGGGTAATTTGTTTGTAGCTGAACTCACTGCAAGGTGATTTGCTTGTAACCGAATTCCCTATATTGTGTCTAGTTTCCAGCTGATCTCTCTACAGGTTGATTTATTTGTAGCTGAACTCTCTACAGGGTGATTGGTTTGTAGCTGAACTCTCTACAGGATTGTTTCTTTGTCACTGAACTCTCTACAAGGTGACTTGCTTCTAGCTGATCTCTGTAGACGGTGACTTCTTCTAGCTGATCTCTCTACAGGGTGACTTGTATAGCTGAACTCTCTACAGGGTGATCTGTTCATAGCTGAACTCTCTACAGGTTGATTTGTTTGTAGCTGAAATCTCTTGTTTCAAACTGATTTCAGTGTAGGGTAACTTGTTTGTAGCTGAACTCTCTGCAGGATGGTTTCTTTGTAGCTGAACTCTCTACAGAGTGATTTTTTTGTAGCTGAACTCTATATAGGGTGATTTGTATGTACCTGAACTTTCTACAGGGTGATTTGTTTATAGCTGAACACTCTGCAGGGTGATTTGTTTGTAGTTGATCTCTCTACAGGGTTTCTTTGCAGCTGAGATCTCTACAGGGCAACTTCTTCTAACTGAGCTCTCTCTTGTTTCTAGCTGTTCTCTCTACAGAGTAACTTGTTTGTATAGCTGAACTCTTTACAGGTGGTTTTTTTGGTTGCTGAACTCTCTACACTGTGACTTGTTTGTAGCAAAATTCTCTACAGAGTGACTTGTATGTAGCTGAATTCTCTACAGAGTGACTTACTTGTAGTTGAACATTGTATAACTATAAAGTGACTTGTCTGTAGCTGAAATCTCTACAGGGTTACTTGTTTGCAGCTGGTCTCTATAGGTTAACTTGTTTGTATAGATGAACTCTCTACAGGGTAGTTTCTTTGTAGCTGAACTCTCTCCACAGTGACTTGTTTGTAGCTGCACTCTCTAAAGAGTGTAGCCAAACTCTCCACAGGGTGCATGACTTGTTTATAGCTGAACTCTCTTCAGTGTGACTTGTAATGTTCTGATTCTTCTGAATTACTACAGCAATATATCTGTAGCTGAACTCTCTATAGGGTGACTTGCTTCTTGCTGAACTGTCTATAAGATTAACTGTTTGCAGCTGAACTCCCTACAGAATAACTTGCAATGTAATAGAATTCTATAATGGAGTAAATAAATTAGCTGAGTGCTCTATTAGGGTGACTGTTCTATTAGAGTATCTCGATCTCGCATATGTTACACGTAGTTGGCTTTGGAATCATAACTCAGTGGTTTGTAATCCGATTCTTCTGTACTACTGCAAGGACTTTCTATGATGATTATTCCAGCTACACACCGATTTTCAGCTCACTACTCTAAGCGGTTTGCCTAGTAGGCGTGAAAACTAATAGTTTTTTATTCATAAAAATCGATCGCGTAATTGTGACACAGGTTGGATTTTGTACCATATCTCGATGGTCTTTAACTGGATTCCTTTCAAACCACAAAAAAGGCACTCCTACGATAGTTACTCCATCTACATAGCAATTTTCAGCTCATTCCTTCAAGAGGTTTACCCTGTGGGCGTGACAGACCTTCGACCTTATTTTACGCAACTAATCGGTCATAACTCCGTGAATGTTCATCGGATTCCTACCAAACTTGGTACTGAAATTCGCCTTAATGAGCCCTTCAAGTGTGCCAAACTTCAGCCCGATTGGAGCACGAATTCGTGTTTTATGGCGGATTTTGCAAAGTGTGCGAAAAGAAGAAGGAAAAAACGAAGAAAAAAACCCAAACTTTGGCCGATCGTATCTCGGAAATGGATGGAGCGATTTTCTTCAAAGTTGGAATGTGGACTCCTCTACCTAGCCGGCACTTCTGTAGCAACTTTGGTTTCAATCGGATAAGGAATCACGGAGCTACAAAGGTGTGAAAATCGCGTTTACTTTCTTCCTGTAAATATACTCACGGTGTGGCGCGCCGGCTTCTTGGGCCGCACGACACACTACCGTGTGTCTTGATCTCAAAGTGGTGAAGAAGAAATTGCTGAGACTATGGGGAAAGTCGTAACATCTTTACAAAGTGCAAAGATGCAGCTGAACCTACAATAACTAAATATTTTTCAGCTAGTTAGGTGCTGTATATACTGACATAGCTAAGCATCAGCATTACCAATTGTACTGTATGCATTTAATATGTTTAAATTGACTTGTGTAATCCAGCCAAATTTATTGCAAATCTAGATGACCAGTTAAGACAGGTGAATTGTAATGAAGCCACCTGTCTATTAAGGCCAGAAAAAATCTGGCCCAAGGGTGACCGGATTAGACAGGTTTCACTGTATTATGTTACCGTGTTCATAGATAATTGAGCCAAGGAAACCTTGACTCTAATATCTATGCTATGTTCCTGTGATAGAGCAATTCTCTTATACTCAATATGATCATAAATGCTAATGCTCCAAGTCAACACACTTTTAAAGCTGAGTGATAATCAATTATTGTGATAGTTAATGACAATCATGGTAATGATGTACTATAGTGATAAATTATTCATATCTGACTTAGTAAATAAAATAGATAACAAAGCAAACATATAGATAGTGTTGAAGTTGAGGAAAAAAACTGGCAGAGCATGGATAACAAATAAAATAATTATAGAGATAACACAATTATAAATAGAGTGTTAGAAAAGCAGATATGTATTGTGTAATTTGATTATTCATGTGTTGTGTATGGGAGGTTGAGTATCAATTGTGATTATGATACTTGTACTATTTCTCATCTCTACATACACACTTTGTAAAACTCATCTTTGTATAACTCATTTTACAAAGAGGAGGACAGGATTGATTATAAGGAAGTAACACAGAGGCTTTTTTGTAATGACCTTCAAAAGATGTTAACAGGTGAAGCTAGGTATCAATATTGTTTTCTATTCTGCTGAAATTGTTGACCATTATGCCAAAGGTGGGAATGAAGCTATTATGCTCCAAAAATGAGCATTATGCTTTTGAGGAGTGCTCCAAAAATCACCTTTTTATGCCTTTTAAGAAATGCTCATCATTATCAAATTATGCCATCTTCTATGACCAATAATGTCAGTTTATTGCTATAACATTGATATATTTCAGCTTCAGATATCTTTCTATTCTTTTAGCTGGTTGCTATATTCAAATATTTCATTTTTATGTAACTGTTTCATTAGAGGAGTAACATTGTGTGACTGTTCTATTAGAATTTCTGACTGTTCAATTAGAGTCTTTGTTAACGGAATTGTGCAATCTGCAGATTTTCCCCACTGCTAAAGTTTTATAATCTCTAGCATAATTCCTGATTTCCACACATACTTATTATGCCCAAATTATGCTGACATAATTTCTACATCCCTAGCCAAAGGTTACTGTATAAGTGCATGAAATAATGGAATTCATAGGTTTTATGTAACATGCTACTGCAACAAGCATAACACAGGTTCTTGACTGTTTTAAAGGCTAAAAATCACTAATGATTATAATTATGAATCAGTTTGTATTTATAGTACATATGCATGTATATTTGAGTTGAGGGTACCATTGTATAGGAGGTGGATATGGGGGGCCATGCCACTTTTATGGGACAATGTTTGCAAGAAAAGATCAAGATACTCTAATAGAGCAGTCACAGTATTCATAGAAGTAGTGCAGCAAGTTACTTAGCTATGTATGTGTAGTTATAAATAAGGAGATATAGTTGGTGGAGGCAGCAAGTAGTTACCTTTTTTTGGCCTTCAGCTTGCAGCTGGCCTGGCCCCTCACTCTTTGGCCTGCTCCACCGCCCCTGTACCATTGATTTTGTACAATCTAGTGATATTTTTGCTTCCACTATAGTAGCATTAGTAGTGTATTATATAATTTAGAATAAACATGTAGTACATCACAATGTAATATAGCATTAATGTCTGCATCTCTTCATTCCATTTATTTATATAGTTCTTGAAATTTGTTAAGAAATGTCAAAAACAAGATGCATCCAAGTTCTCTGCTGCAACTGTGAGTCAAACAAATCAGTTCTTTTGTACCTTTATATGTTCAATGTACAGAACAAACTGGGTACTTTGAGTACAAGTGTAAATAAAGCTGGGAAGAATAATACCTTACTTACAAGTAAGTTTAACCTATTATCAAACCCATTAGTAACTAAGGGAATAGCTTACTAAGTAGACACTAGTACTACTAGTGCTTGCAGATTTACCTGTCTACTACTCACACAGCACTTAAAAAGTTTATTACCAATATGATCTAAATAATGGGGTAATGCATTACATAATTGAAACACAGGATTCTATGAAATTTAGAAACCAAAAGGCCCTGTGTTGTGCGGATGAGAGAAGCGAGGGCACTTCTACAGGGCCTGAGGGTTTCTAAATTCCATGGAACTCTGCGTTTCGATGTCTAACTAATTTAGACTACAGCTCGTTGTTGTACCTTCACAGCTGCTTGTGACATGAGAAATTTGTAGAAACAAGCCCAATACACCTTCCTGTAACTTGTAACAGAAGTTGCTATCCAGTTAAATTCCCAAAGTTACAGGCACTTAATTGCCATATCTGTACATGTATCACCCCAGAGACAGGGATCTACCATAGATAATAGACACCCCATGGTAGGGGTGTATATTATCTATGGATCTACTGAGACATGAACAAGGGGTCTACAAGATTAGATACCTGTAAGTAGCCAATAAAATTTGAGTATTTCAATTATCTGTGGTTTAAGTAATATTACAGTAATACCTTTTATGGTAACTAATACGTTATAAAAAAACTAGTAATATAACTCAAGTTACTTTACTTACAAATGAAATGCGTTACCTAAACAATGAAGTTACTGTAACAACTTGACTATTAATACAATGGCGGATCCAGGATGGGGCATTTGGGGCAAATGCCCACCCCCCCTTCAAGAAATTACATACAAGATCGAGATACTCTAATAGAGCAGTCAATGACTCTAATAAAGCAGTCACAATGTTCATGAGGCTGTGCAGCTTACTCATGAAGCTATAAATAGGATTTTATTTTACATAACATACGTGATATAATATATTTGGTAAAGGATAACTAGCTATTATTGTTGTGACCTTTTTTTTTTTTTTTGCTCTTCAACTTTTTTCAGCAAGGTGCCCCCCCCCCCCCCCTCTTTCCAGACACTGGATCCGCCCCTGTAATACTACAAGTAATGAAGTTATTAATCTTGTTACTAATCGTAATGAAGCCCACCTTGAATTAATGAGCGAAGCTTACTGACCAGTTACTTCTCTTTAATAAAATTATAACTAAGGTTTACACATTGTCCAACAGCGTGATCATGTCACATGATAAGGTGGTACTTACGCGCATGACAACTTAAGACTGTGCACGCAGAATAATGTATGTAATACTCTTTACTTTATGCAGGGGTGGATCCAGTCTTTTGGAAAGGGAGGATCAAAATAAAATGGCACTACATTGTCTGGTTTGGTAAGGTGAGACCAAAAAAAAGGTCACAGCCTGCTTCCTACTGACAATAGCTACCCACCCCACCAACTTGCATTTATCGCTGATAAAATCCTTACATAGCACTGTGACTGCTTTATTAGAGTGACTGCTCTATTAGAGTATCTTGATCTTGGTATACTAAAAATTTTTGGAGGGGGGTTGAGAGCCCTCTTGACCCCCCAACCCCTTATATCCGCCACTACTATGAGTAACTGTAATTAAATACTTTTTGTTGCAAGTAATAGTAATAAGTAACTAGTTACTTTTACCAAGTAACTATCCCAACAATGGGCATTTCTTGCCAGGTAATTTGCAAATACAACTTTTCTGAGGATTACAAGTGTGGCAAAAATGCTAACAATTCTTGTACTTTTATGGCTGCACATATGTCACAAACCACAACACCTTGTCGCTCCATCATAACTTGTACAATGTAATTGATAGTCTCTTCAGTATATATACCATAGAATCTGGTTGGTAGGTGCATAAGCCTAATAAAAGTTCGCAAAATAATATTGCGATTAACATAATGATAAGCGCATGCACCTAATAAATAAACCTTGTCGTGATTATTATGAATTCACTCTCTTGGGGTGGTGTGAATTGCAGTCATTACATGTGCCAATATTTTGAGTCCAGTTTTTGTGCACTGAATCCTTCATGAGGAGCATACTACAGAAGACCACTTTGCTTGGTAAGTATAGTAAAGGCGTGTGTTTTGTTTTGTACTTCGAGAACTTTTGCGCTATAGAAATGGCGCTTAACAGGTAATATGCGCTTAACATATACATGCACTTAACAACCAGACTCTATGGTATATATTATGAACTCTTGAGTATACGTATGTCCTGTATTAGTAGAGTGACTAGGTGACTAAATTTTGCAAAAATCGTTCACTTTGTGATAAGGCACCAAATTTCTGTGGAAGTTAAGTATATGATTTGAGATATGGTAAATCATTAGCTTAGGGCATTTTGAAAACCTTTAAACTATATTTTAAAGCCATTTCTAACTAGTCGGTATAAACGTGCATTAAAAATTGACTTGCGCACCATAAATTTATTTCGATATTACAGATCCAATCAAAAACTCTTCCAAAATGTGAACTATTTTGGTTACTCTTCTAAAGGTGCCAATATTTCAGTGTAAAAGTACAGGCACAATCCAATAGAAATAATATGCTGTACATCTATGTCTTCATAATTATAACATATCTCTCTACACTTCTTAATATTGCAACCTGATGACCTGGATGGACACCTAGTTTTGAATCTGACCATCCCTTGCTTGTCTTCTATTAAGATGCTAAATTTCAGTATATTTACTAATGAACACTTTTTGTGGCTTCTACATGCATTTGTATTTCTCCTTGATATGATTTGTAATTTTAATGGCATCCTATATAATATAAAATTGTATGAAAACTATGAATAAAGCAAATACTTTACCAAGTTTGATGCTTTATCAAAAAGTGAATGACTCTATTGCTTAGACGTTCTACTATGGACACCACCTTTGATTTCACAACTTTTTTTCACTCAGGGTTTTTAAGATTGCACCATTTTTTTCACAGCTTGGCTGTTTGTGTGCATAATATAAGAAATGGTGCAATGATGTTAATGCTAATAAATTTTAACAATAATGGCTTCATTAGCATTAACATCATTGCAGCCATTTCTTGGATGCCACCTTGATTTCACAACTTTTTTCACTCAGGCTTTTAAGGCTGTACCATTTTTTACAGCATGGCTGTTTTTGTGTGGATTTCACTTCTTTTTGTACTTTTATAAGGCCGAAAACCAGCCAATGGTTGACTTTGGGGTTTCATTTCTATACAGACACAACGATGACTGTTGTACGTAGACAGACTTCTAAATGTATTGTATTACATCTAATATTATTGTAATACTCTAATAGAGTGCACGTTTTTGAGGACTTCTAATAGAACATACATAAAACAAATCTAATACTTATATTGGTAGATCTATGAAATTACTAACATTTATATAAGTAGAATTTTAATGTATAATGTAGAAATTAACTGAGCCAAGATAGCAGTGGTTCAGTGGTTAAGGATGGGGATGTTAGGTATGGAGGTCCCTGGTTCGAACTCTGGTAGGTTTTTCGACATTTTTGTGTACCTTTTGTACTCTGTGGGGCCTTCATATCTTGATCCTGAGATTTTACACTTGTTTGGTTTTTGCTTATAACTTTGTAGCTGTAACTCTATTGATTTTCAAACCATCAAAAGGTACTGCTACGATGATTAGCCTATGTACACACCAATTTTCAAGTTATTCCCATAGTTGGTTTGCCCTGTAGCCATGACAGAAGTTCAGAAGTTTGATATTTTTAACATGATTAAACATAGGCGGCTCCAGGATTGTTGGTGACTGGTTTCTGATCAGGAGCATAGCTAGACTTTAGGTGAAGACCAAAAAAAGGTGACTGCCTGCTGAGAATAACTGCCCTCCACTAACTATATCAAGACACACGGTAGTGTGTCGTGCAGCCCAAGAAGCCGGCGCACAACACCTGTGAGTATATTGACAGGAAGAAAGAAAATGCAATTTTCACACCTCCGTAGCTCTGTGCTGCCTTGATGAAACAATACAATTTTTGCTGTGGACATGCCCTCGAACTTCAGCACTCCACATTCCAAATTTGAGTGAAATCGCTTCAAGCGTTCCCGAGATATGCGACTTCAAAAATTGGCTTAGTTTCTTCGTTTTTTTTTTCTTCTTATTTTTTTCTTCTTGTCGCACACTTACAAAAATTGTTATAAACCTCGAACGCCATATCCGATTGCCTTGAACTTTGGCACACAGAAGGGGAGTATAAAGGCGCATCTCGGTACCAACTTTGGCTTGAATACGATAAACAGGCAAAGAGTTATGAGCGATTATTCACGAAAAATAACACCAATATGTTGTCACGCCTACAGGGTACACCGCGTATGGGAAGAAGCTGAAAATCGGTGAGTGAATAGGTTAACTATTGAACCTAAAACTTTTTGTAGTTTGAAAGAAATCGAGCTAAACACCAGGAAGATACAACGAAAAAACCAACAGTGTGTAACAATTATGCAATTGAGATTAGCTAATAAAAAACGACTACTTATCACGCCTACCAGAAAAACTGCTTGGGGTAATGCTTTGAAAATCACTGTACAGATGGAGTAATCATCTTTGAAAGGCTCTTCAATGGTGTAGAAGAATCATACTTAAAGCCACGGAGTTATAACACGAAATCCAACTTGGTGTAGTAAGTGCAAGATCGAGATACTCTGATAGAGCAGTCACCCTAATAGAGCAGTCACCCTGAAGAGAATTCAAGAGATCAGCTAGAAACAAGTAACTTGTATAGAGATCAGCTACAAACAAGTCACCCTGTAGAGAGATCAGCTACAAACATCCACCCTGTAGAAAGATTAGCTAGAAGAAGTTACCTTGTAGGGAGTTCAACTACGGAAAGAGATAGTTCAGCTAGAAGAAATCACCTTGTAGAGTTCAGTTACAAAGAAACCACCATGTAGAGAGTTCAGCTACAAACAAATCACCCTGTAGAGAGATCAGTTAGGAGAAGTTACCTTGTAGGGAGTTCAGCTACAAAGAAACCATCATACAGAGAGTTCAGCTGCAAACAAATCACCTGTAGAGAGTTCAGCTACAAACAAATCTCCCTGTAGAGAGATCAGCTAGAAGAAGTTTCCTGAGCTACAAACAAATCACTCTGTAGAAAGATCAGCTAGAAGAAGTCACCTTGTAGAGAGTTCAGGTACAAAGAAACCACCATGTATAGAGTTCAGCTACAAACAATTCACCCTGTTCAGAGATCAGTTAGAAGAAGTTTTCTTGTAGAGAGTTCAGCTACAAACAAATCACCCTGTAGAAAGATGAGCTAGAAAAAGTTACCTTGTAGAGAGTTCAGTTACAAAGAAACCACCATGTAGAGAATTCAGCTACAAACTAGTGACCCTGTAGGGACATCAGCTAGAAGAAGTTACCTTGTAGAAAATTCAGCTACAAAGAAACCATTCTGTAAAGAGCTCAGCTACAAACAAATCACTTATACAGAATTCAGCTACAAACAAATCACCCTGTAGAGAGATCAGCTAGAAGAAGTTACCTTGTAGATAGTTCAGCTACAAACAAATCACCCTGTAGAAAGATCAGCTAGGAGAAGTCACCTTGTAGAGAGTTCAGCTACAAAGAAACAACCATGTAGAGAGTTCAGCTGCAAACAAATCACCCTGTACAAAATTCAGCTACAAACTAATTGCCCTGTAGAAAGATCAGCTAGAAGAAGTCACCTTGTAGAGAGTTCAGCTACAAAGAAACCACCATATAGAAAGTTCAGCTACAAACAAATCGCCCAGTAGAGAGATCAGCTAGAAGAATTTACCTTGTAGATAGTTCAGCTACAAACAATTCACCCTGTACAGAGCTCAGCTAGAAGTAGTTTCCTTGTAGAGAGGTCAGCTACAAGCAAATCACTCTGTAGAAAGATCAGCTAGAAGAAGTCACCTTGTAGAGAGTTCAGCTACAAAGAAACCACCATGTAGAGAGTTCAGCTGCAAACAGATCACATGTAGAAAATTCAGCCACAAACAAATTGCCCTGTAGAAAGATCAGTTAGAAGAAGTTACCTTGTAGAGAGTTCAGCTACAAAGAAACCATTCTGTAGAGAGCTCAGCTGCAAACAAATCACCTGTACAGAATTCAGCTACAAACAAATCACCCTGTAGAGAGATCAGCTAGAAGAAATTACCTTGTAGATAGTTCAGTTACAAAGAAACCACCATGTAGAGAATTCAGCTACATACTAGTGACCCTGTAGAGACATCAGCTAGAAGAAGTTACCTTGTAGAAAATTCAGCTACAAAGAAACTATTCTGTAAAGAGCTCAGCTACAAACAAATCACTTATACAGAATTCAGTTACAAACAAATCACCCTGTAGAGAGATCAGCTAGAAGAAGTTACCTTGTAGATAGTTCAGCTACAAACAAATCACCCTGTAGAAAGATCAGCTAGAAGAAGTCACCTTGTAGAGAGTTCAGCTACAAAGAAACCACCATGTAGAGAGTTCAGCTGCAAACAGATCACCCTGTAGAAAATTCAGCCACAAACAAATCACCCTGTAGAGAGATCAGCTAGAAGAAATTACCTTGTAGATAGTTCAGCTACAAACAATTCACCCTGTGCAGAGCTCAGTTAGAAGAAGTTACCTTTTAGATAGTTCAGCTACAAACAAATCACCCTGTAGAAAGATCAGCTAGAAGAAGTCACTTTGTAGAGAGTTCAGATACAAAGAAACGACCATGTAGAGAGTTCAGCTGCAAACAAATCATCCTGTAAAGCTACAAACAAATCGCCCTGTAGAGAGATCACCTAGAAGAAGTTACTTTGTAGAGAGTTCAGCTACAAAGAAACCATCATATAGAGAGTTTAGCCATGAACAAATCACCTGTAGAGAGTTCAGCTACAAACAAATTATAGAGATCAGCTATAAGAAGTTACCTTGTAGAGAGTTCAGCTACAAACAATTCACCCTGTACAGAGACCAACTAGAAGAAAATACCTTGTGGAGAGTTCAGCTACAAACAAATCACCCTGTAGAGAGATCAGCTAGAAGAAGTCAGCTTGTAGAGAGTTCAGTTACGAAGAAACCACCATGTATAGAGTTCAACTGCAAACAAACCACCCTGTAGAGAGTTCAGCTAGAAACAATTTACCCTGTAGAGAGATCAGCTAGAAACAGTGATCCTGTAGAGAGATCAGCTAAAAGAAGTTACCTCGTAGAGATTTCAGCTGCAAACAAATCACCCTGTATAAAGATCAGCTAGAAAAAGTTACCTTGTAGATAGTTCAAACAATTCACCCTGTAGAGAGAGCAGCTAGAAGAAGTCACCTTGTAGAGTGTTCAGTTACAAAGAAACCACCATGTAGAGTTCTGTAATAAATATATATATATATATATTATATATATAATTTGTACATTTATTGATAAAATCAGAAACATTTAAAGTATTCATCTGCGTCATCTTTTCTTCTTCCTGTGGAAAATATAAAAAAGATAGGTTTAAAATGGCCCAAAGCTGACCATAGGCTGTCTTTGGGGTACACAAATACAAAAAGAAGTAAAATCTAATCCAAAACAGCCAAGCTATAAAAAAAAGTGTGCGGACCTCAAAAAGGCTATAGTGAAAAAAGATGTGAAATCCAAGGTGGCGGCCAAGAAATGGCTGTGATGGTAGGTTAATGGTAAAAATTTTAACAACGACAATTCAGATGAATTTTTGTGCCGCTTGGTCTTGGCACAAAATTCACCTGAATTGTCGTTATTAAAATTTTTACCATTAACCTACCATCACAGCCATTTCTTGGTCACCACCTTGGATTTCACATCTTTTTTCACCATAGCCTTTTTGAGGACCGCACACTTTTTTTTACAGCTTAGCTGCTTGGATTAGATATTAATATCACTGATAAAGTACATAAAAATCCTTATTTATAGCTACATAGCTTGCTACACTAATACTGTGACTGCTTTATTATGGTAATTGACTGCCCTATTAGAGTATCTCGATCTGAACATCTTGTGTCCTTGCAAATCAATGCAAAATAATATTAATTACTTGAATACACTTGACTGGTTTCTGGAACCTCAGAAACCCCCCTGGAGCTGCCCCTGGTAAATGTTCATAACTCCTTGGATATTCATCAGATTCACAGCAAACTTGGTACATGAATTCACCTTTATACACTCTCCATTTGTGCCAAAGATTGAGGCAATCGAAATACACGCTTAGGTTTTATAGCAATTTTTGCAAAGTGTGCAAAAAGAAATTGAAGCTCCCGTAGCCCATGTAAGGTACAATGAAAAAAAGGAGAAATTAAAACAAAACTTTGAACATCCATGTCTCACAAATCACTGCTGCAAATTTAATCAAATTTGCTGTGTGGCCTACCCTATCTAGCAGACAACTATAATGTAAAAATGGTGTGCTTTGGAGAAGGGGCCATGGAGTTATGCATGCATGAAAAAGCTGTTTTCTTTCTTCCTGTCAATATACTCACAGTGTAGCACCATGGCTTTCTTGACCACACAACACATTACTGTGTGTCTTGATGTGTGTGTACTCCACAGTATTCATGTATGTCTTTTAGCATTATCAAGCACTAATAGGATCACCAGTGATGACAGTGTAGTGGCTAACGGTCATACAGTTGTACCAATTCAGCAGCTATCAGAGATAAATGAAGAGAAAATTGACATAATATGTAAGTATTTGTTGTGCACTTGTCAAAAGCGTTGTCTTATCTCTATATATGGGGGGATGGTCTAAATCACTGGATTAGGCATTGTTACTCCCTACGGAAGTTAGTACTATCACTTAGCACTAAAGGAATGTAGATAAACATTGTTTCCTATCACAAGGTATATATATATATATATCAATTTATCACACTAGTTAAATCCCTTCTTGTTTTCAATGTTTGCATTGGGTGTGTATCAGAATACTTTCATATTTTGTGACAATTTCATTTTGTGACAGTTTCATTTTGTAGTTACAGTGTATATTGGTAAATTTTATACAAAATAGCCAGTGGCAAAAGTAGTGATGAATTTTCATCCATGGCTAAAGATGTCATTTGTAATGAGTACCTAAACCCACTTACTATGATGAGCAATGAGCTGCAAAATGGTACAGGTGAGTGCATATCATTTGCATATTTAGAATTGATGGAATGGTGTGCGTTTCTAGAAGCCCAGTCCAATGAATGCGAAGCCCATTCTTTTAAGCAAGAAGAAAGCAGTTTGTAATTATTTTACTTTGCTATGTGTTTGATCATTTATGACAGTATTGTTGTAGTTGCAGATTAGTACACATTTAGCTATTGTATTTAATGTTTGATTTGATTTCTTTTGATGGTCTTTTGTACTTCATCATTACATATACAAATTATCATGAACCACGATAGTGGGTTCATAATAGGGATTTTGCAAAAATCCTAATAGAACGCACACCTAAAAACCACCTTGAAAAGCATCCTTCAACTCAAAACAACTCTCTGGTGGTTTTTTGCAATGAGTATAGGTCCACTAGTAAGTATCGAGTGAAAAGGAAACAGTATGTGTATTTAAGACAAAACTGAAATATGCCTGTTTGTTCATATTATTATTATCGCTGTGCCTAGAGTCACGGCACCGTGACTGGACATTTGCTGCTAAAGTCACGATGCAGTCACCCAGAATTCACACACTAGTTGTATGAAGGTAAGTTTTTGGTGAGTTTGAGGCAAGCTAGGGTTGGCACGAGTCTAGTATTCCCCGAGTATTCGACTTTAGGGACACGCCTAGTAGTATGCCCCGAGCATTCAACTTTAGGGGACGCGCCTAGTAGTATACCCTGAGCATTCGACTTTAGGGGATGTGTCTTGTACTTTAGAGTTAGGGTTAGGGTAAGGGTTCAGGTTTAGTTTCTTCTTTACTGGTGTTATTTATATAGGCTTCTTCGTGAATGACATATATAAGGTACAAATTAAGGGAGTAGGGTAGCTGGCACCACAGTGATACAGTGGTAGAGCGCTGAGCTAGAGCATGGGGCTTAGTGTCTCCAACACTTAACTTGTTAAATAGCAGTAAAATTTCAGATTCTGTTGACCAGGTTCTTCATGGACCTTTGAATTTCACTACTAGCCATTTCATTCTCTGGGGGTGTATTTGAATCAGTAGCTTGCTTAATCTGACCATCTATCTTCTTCTCTTTCCATGGGCTTAAGTGAAATCAACATCTTTAACTGGAAGGTACTCAACCTCCTTGAAATATGTGGGAAAACCACTGGCAGGTTTCTTGGGCACATATATGTTATGTTAGCCCCATTAAGTCTGGTACAGGCTTCAATTATTGAAGCTAAGTATGTACATGTTTTGCCCAAACCAGCCATACAATTACAATGGGCCCAACAGATCTCTCCATTTATTTCCATAATAATCCAGCACAGTAACAGTGTTCATTGAATCTCTGTGAATGGCAAACTTGTAAAAAACAGGTGCAGGTAATCAGTGGCTAGATTTATGTAAATTATGTAAGCTTACCTGACCATAAGTAAGACCCTCCTGATGTAAAAAGGGTCCATCCAAAAAAGTAAAAGACATTAATCCTAACAAGGCTAATGGCCCTGATAATCTCCCAGCTCATTTCTTAAAAGAAGTTAGCTTTGAGGGTGCACCTGCCCTAACATTAACTTTCCAAGCTTCATTGGACCAGGGTACATTGCCAGAGGTCTGGAAACAGGCTTCAGTTCCTGTTTTCAAGAAAGGAAACCGTTCAGACCCCTGTAACCTCAGACCTATTTCACTCACCTGCATATGTGCTAAAATATTAGAACATATTGTCTACTCAAGTGGCAAATGCCTTTCAACCTCTAAATGTGAATTTTTATAAATTACAAATAAAGAGAGTCCTATACTTTACACTTACAGATTCTTCTATCAGAGAAGTCACAACTACCAAGCACCTTGGAGTATTAATTGGCCATAAACTTTCATGGAATAATCATATACAGTATATTGCATATAAGGCTGTACAAGGTTTTAGTATTGTAATTTCCCTCATATGTACATTAAAACAATGTGTTACAAGTCAATGGTTTGCTCAATTCTTGAATATGCCTCTTCTGTATGGATCCCCACATTAATATAAATAACTAAAGGCTTGAATCTGTTCAAAGACGCACTGTTACTTAAATGATTTCGAAGTTCCCTCATCTTATCAACTTCAGCTCTGTTTGTACTGTGTTTCATCAGTATATACCACTCCACAAGAGGGATATGATTCCACTTCTCCCTCTGATTCAATTTGGTAGTAAGACTAACTACAACACTAGGACTGCACCACCCAGTCAGGTGTAATTTACAAAGCCACTCATTTGTGGCCATGGTATTCATTGCCAGCTGACATTAAAGAACTTCATTCTTTTAGAGACTTTCAAGACTAATTTCTTGTCATCTACCGGTATGTAATCAGTGTGTGCGTGCGTGCATACATGCGTGGTGTAATGTTTGCTATTGTCTTGCTTTGTGTTTTTATATGCATGTATGTTTAGTTTTTTTTTTTTTTTTTGCATCACTCCAACAAGGAGGAACAGCATTGTGCCAATTGTTGTGAGTATAAAATAATAAATCAATCAATCACCTCCTAAAAATGTGAGTCATTAATTTAAAGCTTGCTTTATTTTTTTGACAATCACAACACAATAACATCCAGATACCATAGAGTCTAATATCAAACACACATATATAACTATTAAGCCCATATCAAATCAAGACATACAATCATGTAGTGTGTCATATGGCCCAAGAAGCCGGCATGCCACATCGTGAGTATATAGAATACTGTGCAGAAATCAGAAGAGATTATAATACACAGGTAATAATCATATTACACAGCTGACTAAGGGTAGGGAGTTAATTACAGAGGGAGGGGAGGGAGTTCCATAACGTAACAGTGGAGGGAAAAAATGTAAGTCTATTCTAGTCTGTGGCTGGGTAAAACATATCTGTTTCTTGTATCATGCTGGTTGGGGATCAAGGAGTTGGAGGGATATGTAAATATCTATTGATTATTTTGTACATAATAATGAGTTTAGCAATGTTCCTTCTGGATTTGAGACTATGCAGGTCTTCAACTAATGTAAACTATTCCATTAATATGGTCGCATTTGTGTAGACGATAAATTATTAAACAAATGGCATGATTTTGTAACTGCTGAATCCGAGTCACATGGAATGAGGGGCCCCACACAGGCAAAGCATAATACAAATGAGATGATACAAGTGAGTTCACTAAAAGGCAAAAACTTGATAATTTCACCAGGAGGTTCTTTCTTCAGGGTAGATATAATCTAATCAAAAACAGCCAAGCTGTAAAAAAGGTGCGGCCCCCAAAAAGGCCATGGTGAAAAAAGATGTGAAATCCAAGGTGGCGGCCAAGAAATGGCTGTGATGGTAGGTTAATGGTTAAATTTTAATAACGACAATTCAGGTGAATTTTGTGCCGCTTGGTCTTGGCACCAAATTCACCTGAAATGTTGTTATTAAAATTTAACCATTAACCTACCATCACAGCCATTTCTTGGCCGCCACCTTGGATTTCACATCTTTTTTCACCATGGCCTTTTTTGGGGGCGCACCTTTTTTTACAGCTTGGCTGTTTTTGATTAGATATCACTTCTTTTTGTATTTGTATACTGCAAGGCCGGCCTATGGCTGGCTTTGGGGCTTTTTTAACCCATGTGTTTTTTTCTTTACCATAGGAAGAAGAAAAGAACTTAAAGAAGATTTTTAATACTTAAATTATTTTTGATTTATTAGTAATTATACAAATTATATACATATATTTATTACATGCCCATTATTCCCCACAGGATAGTTTTTTGCAGCTGATCTCTCTACTGGGTGACTTGAAATGTAGCTGAACTATATACAGGATGGTTTCTTTGTAGCTGAACTCTCTACAAGGTGACCTCTTCCAGCTGGTCTCTGTACAGGGTGATTTGTTTCTAGCTGAACTCTCTACAGGTGATTTGTTTGCAGCTAAACTCTCTACATGGTGGTTTCTTTGTAGCTGAACTCTCTACATGATGGTTTCTTTGTAGCTGAACTCTCTATAAGGTGACCTCGTCTAGCTGAACTCTCTACAGGGCGATTTAATTTGTAGCTGAACTCTCTACAGGGTGATTTATTTGCAGCTGAACTCTCTACATGATGGTTTCTTTGTAGCTGAACTCTCTACAAGGTGACTTCTTCCAGCTGATCTCTCTACGGGGTGATTTGGTTCTAGCTGAACTCTCTACAGGGTGATTTGTTTGCAGCTAAACTCTGTACATGGTAGTTTCTTTGTAGCTGGACTCCCTACATGATGGTTTCTTTGTAGCTGAACTCTCTACAGGGTGATTTGCTTGTAGCTGAACTCCTTACATTGTGTCTAGTTTCTAGCTGATCTCTCTACAGGGTGATTTGTTTCTAGCTGATCTCTCTACAAGTTGAATTGTGTGTAGCTGATCTCTCTACAGGTTGATTTGTTTGTAGCCGATCTCTCTACAAGGTAATTTGTTTGTAACTGAACTGTCTATAAGGTGATTTGTTTGTAGCTGATCTCTCTGCAGGTTGATTTGTTTTAGCTGAACTCTCTACAAGGTGATTGCTTGTAGCTAAACTCCTTACATTGTGTCTAGTTTCTAGCTGATGTCTCTACAGGGTAATTTGTTGTAGCTGAACTCTCTACAGGGTGATTTGTTTCTCTCTACAGGTAGATTTGTGTTGATTTTGTTCATTGCTGATCGCTCTAAAGGTTGATTTGTTGTAGCTGAACACTCTGCCAAGTGTTTTGTTTGTAGCTGATCTCTCTACAGGGTAATTTGTTTGTAGCTGAACTCTCTCCACAGTGACTTGTGTGTAGCTGAATTCTGTGTAGCTGAATTCTCTAGAGAGTGACTTAATTGTAGCTGAATTCTCTACAGGGTGCATGACTTGTTTATAGCTGAACTTTCTTCAGTGTGACTTGTAATGTTCTGAATCTCTACAGTGATATATTTGTAGCTTAACTCTCCACAGCGTGACTTGCTTCTTGCTGAACTGTCTATAAGATAACTGTTAGCGGCTGAAGTCCCTACAGAATAACTTGTAATGTAATAGAATTCTATAATGGAGTAAATAAATTAGCTGAATGCTCTATTAGGGTGACTGTTCTATTAGAGTATCTCGATCTCGCATTTGCTACACGGAGTTGGCTTTCGAATCATAACTCAGTGGTTTGTAATCCAATTCTTCTATACTACTGCAAGGACTTTCAATGAAGATTATTCAGCTATACAGCGATTTTCAGCTCATTGCTCTAAGCGGTTTGCCTAGTAGGCGTGAAAACTAATACTTTTTATTCCTAAAAATCGATCGCGTAATTGTGACACAGGTTGGTTTTTGTGTCATATCTCCGTGGTCTTTATCTCGATTCCTTTCAAACCACCAAAAGGCACTCCTACGATGGTTACTCCATCTACATAGCAATTTTCAACTCATTCCATGAAGTGGTTTACCCTGTAGGCGTGACAACAAATCGATCTTGTTTTACGCGAATAATCGGTCATAACTCCCAAACCATTCATCGGATTTGCACCAAATGTGATGCTAGGATTCGCCTTTGGACTCCCCTTCGGTGTGCCAAATTTCAAGGCGATCGGAGTACGCGTTTGCGTTTTATAGCAATTTTTGCAAGTGTGCGAAAAGACGAAGAAGAAAAAAAAACCAAGAAAAAAAACGAAACTTTGGCCACTCGTATCTCGGAAGTGGCCTGAGTGATTTCCTTCAACTTTGGAATGTAGACTCCCCTAGTTGGCGGGCAACTCTGCAGCAAATTTGGTTTCAATCGGATAATGTATCACCAAGATACAAAAGTGTGAAAATGACGTTTTCTTTCTTCCTGTCAATATACTCACGGTGTGGCGCGACGGCTTCTTGGGCCGCACGACACACTATCGTGTGTCTTGATACAACATCTTCTTACATATATTCACAACTCGTTCACATCATCTTAACTAACTATTAAATACTAACCCAAGATATTTGATATTTCTGTTTGTTAGTGATGTTTTCAAATTTAATATCTGGAAAGGGCTGTGAGTTTTTACACCGAGTGGTGCTGAACCACATAACACAGGATTTCATGACATTAAGTTGCATTCAATATGATCTACCACGATTAAGTTGATTACAATTGACGATTAAGTTTATAAGTAGCTTACACTGGGTTCTACCAGGACAAATTGCTGTGGTGTCATCTGCATATTGCAACAAATCAACAACACGCCATTGTCAATCACAGAAGGAAGTGTATATATAAATTAGAAATAGCAAGGGCCCTAAGCCACTGCCTTGAGGAACACCCCCTTTTCCAGGGTGAGAACTAATTGTTGTATTTCATGCCTTGCTGTAAGATAATCTTTAAACCATTTCAATACAGAACAGGACAAGTCAGGGTCTTTCCAATAGAATACTCTGATCAAGTGAATCATACACTTTACGCAGGTCCAAGAATGTAGCATACAGTGAGTCACCCTTATCCAAACTTGAAGTGATTGAGTCCATGCAACCAATAGAATGTCATAATATGTTGATTTTCCATGCTGGTATGCACCTTGGTGTGGGACTGTGGATGTAATATATAATTAGATTGCAAATGAGCAGACAACTGATCAGCAACCAACTTTTCTAAGATCTCTGCAATCACCGAGACAACAGCAATTGGCTGGAAGTTTGATGGGTCATCACATGAGCCCCCCTTATGAACAGGTGTGATGTGAGAACATTTCCATTCTAGTAGAATTATACCAGTTCGAAGAGATTCATTATAAAGTGCTGTAAGAGGTTCAGCAATTTCAGTAGCTATTTCCTCAAGGAAACAGGCTGAAAACCATCTGGTCCAGCTGATTTAGATGTATCTAATGAGGTCAAATGTGATAAGACAATGTCAACTCACAAAACTGAAAAGCATTACTTGGACTATCAGTAGGCATATTAAAATGTCCATGCCTTGTGATGATCTTAGTGAAAAATTATTGTTACAGTATGGATAAAAGCACCATTTTTGGCACACAAATATTAGAAGGGATGCCCACCAAATCTAATTATGTGTGGGCTGAAAACAAAATGTCCACCAAGTAGCCCCAGGTTAGTAGATTTATGGTATATCACACTCTTGAATATGGAGTGAAATGCACTTACGTAGTTTTCCTATTTTAATTTAATTATGTTTGGCATTCAATATGTACAGACTTGTTAAATGAATTAGTAAATTCCACTGTAAGTTAACTTTTGCATGTGTGCAATTTGAGTAGTCTTCTTAGACCAGTTAGTGATGACAGTTACCACTAATGTCTAAGATGCATGTTCACAACCACACTTTGGCTAATGCATTAACAGGAATTTGGACCACACGAAGTTTGGCTCAAGCTATAGCTCATGCACGCCATGCAGTTTGGTAATTGACTGTTAACGTTAGACCCTACTAAAATTTTACACATGCAAAAGTTAACTTACAGTGCACTCCAAATGATATACCATAAATGTACTTTACTGGCACTACTTGATGACCATTTTGTTTTCAGCCCACACATAATTAGGTTTATACATCTTTCCCAGCACCTTTTAAAGTTTCCACCAATGTAAGTTTGTCTTTATGACAAGCTATTGCTCAGCAATGCAGGTTCATTTGCTGAACAACTTACCCTAGCATCTTTAATAAAAACCTTGTCAATGCCTAGCTATATGGATCTTGCTTGTATACAGTACTCATGTGGGTGTATAGCCATACATATATATAGAGTTAACTTAAGTCTGTGTGGATGTGGTATAGCATCTATACCAGTCATCAGTTAAAATGCAATGGTGTTGTTAGGCCACTATAAATAAATTCTCTGTTCCCCATCCTGTACCTCAATAGCTATCCAGGGATATTTGCATGTGGGCAGGTCCATTTCCATTAGTTCATTATGAGATTAACACCTCACCATGCACAACCAATTTGAACGGATGGCCTTAACATAGCTAGCTAACTATCTTCATAAATCTAAGTTCTTCAGTGATTTGGGTTTTCTCCACACATGCAATCCTGGGTCCCTCCAATCCAAGGATAATGAGTTCGACCTTGCCAATGTAACTACTATATGACTTCTCCATAGAGAAATACATACTGATATCACATAATAGTTGTTATAGCAACAATTAGATCACTGTAGAGTGTGATAAGCCACTTTAATAGTTTGGATGCCAGGTTAGCTATAAAACACATTATTAATTGTGTATAGCATATAATATGATGGGTTAATAGCCGCTTGCATAGTGGTGCCTGCATGATCCAGGCTAGTCTGTGTTCCATCCACATTTTTATTGTACAGCTGTGTGTAGCTGGTATATTGCACTGATAGCTATGTATGACACTGTTGTGTACTGGCAGTAAACAATTGGTAGCTAAATAACTATATTTCATTCAAATGTTTGCTTTTTATGGTGGCTATAGCTACAATTCATGGCCCTAATGCAGTTACGAAGTGAACACTGATATCTATATTTTTACATATATGTACATATCAATCTAATCCAAAACAGCCGAACTGTAAAAAAAGAGTGCGGCCCTCAAAAAAGCTATGGTGAAAAAAGATGTCACATCTTTTTTCACCATAGCCTTTTTGAGGGTGTCACATCTTTTTTCACCATAGACTTTTTGAGGGCCGCACTCTTTTTTACAGCTCAGCTGTTTTGGATTAGATTTCACTTCTTTTTGTATTTTTGTATACCCCAAGGCCAGCTTTGGGGCTTTTTAACATATCTTTTTTCTTTACCACACAGGAAGAAGAAAAAGATGAAGAAGATTTTAAATACTTTAACTATTTCTAATTTTATCAGTAAATTCTCTATAGGGTGATTTGTTTGCAGCTGAACTATCTACAAGGTAACTTCTTCTAGCTGATCTCTCTACATGGTGATTTGTTTGTAGCTGAATTCTGTACAGGTGATTTGTTTGCAGCTGAGCTCTTTACAGAATGGTTTCTTTGTAGCTGAACTCTCTACAAGGTAACTTCTTCTAGCTGATCTCTGTACTGGGAGATTTGTTTGTAGCTGAACTATCTACAAGGTAACTTCTTCTAGCTGATCTCTCTACAGGGAGATTTGTTTGTAGCTGAATTCTGTACAGGTGATTTGTTTGCAGCTGAGCTCTTTACAGAATGGTTTCTTTGTAGCTGAACTCTCTACAAGGTAACTTCTTCTAGCTGATCTCTGTACTGGGAGATTTGTTTGTAGCTGAACTCTCTACAGGTGATTTGTTTGCAGCTGAATTCTCTACATGATGGTTTCTTTGCAGCTGAACTCTCTACAAGGTAACTTCTTCTAGTTGATCTCTCTACAGGGTGATTTATTTGTAGCTGAATTCTGTACAGGTGATTTGTTTGCAGCTGAGCTCTTTACAGAATGGTTTCTTTGTAGCTGAACTCTCTACAAGGTAACTTCTTCTAGCTGATCTCTGTACTGGGAGATTTGTTTGTAGCTGAACTCTCTACAGGTGATTTGTTTGCAGCTGAATTCTCTACATGATGGTTTCTTTGCAGCTGAACTCTCTACAAGGTAACTTCTTCTAACTGATCTCTCTACAGGGTGATATGTTTGTAGCTGAATTCTGTATATAGGTGATTTGTTTGCAGCTGAGCTCTTTACAGAATGGTTTCTTGGTAGCTGAACTCTCTACAAGGTAACTTCTTCTAGCTGAACTCTCTACATGGTGGTTTGTTTGTAGCTGAATTCTCTACATGGTGGTTTCTTTGTGAATGAACTCTCTACAAGGTGACTCCTTCTAGCTGATCTTTCTACAGGGTGATTTGTTTGTAGCTGAATTCTATACATGTGATTTGTTTACAGCTGAGCTCTTTACAGAATGGTTTCTTTGTAGCTGAACTCTCTACAAGGTAACTTCTTCTAGCTGAACTCTCTACATGGTGGTTTGTTTGTAGCTGAACTCTCTACAAGGTGACTTCTTCTAGCTGATCTTTCTACAGGGTGATTTGATTGTAGCTGAACTATCTACAAGGTAACATCTTCTAGCTGCTCTCTCTACAAGGTAAATTGTTTGTAGCTGAACTCTCTATAGGGTTATCTGTTTGTAATTGAACTCTCTACAGGATGGTTTCTTTGTAGCTGCTCTCTCTATGGGGTGACTTGTTTCTAGTTGATCTCTCTACAGGGTGAACTTGTTTCTGGCTGAACTATCTACAGATGATTTGTTTGCAGCTGAACTCTCTACAAGGTGATTTCTTCTAGCTGATCTCTCTACAGGGTGATCTGTTCATAGCTGAACTTTCTACAGGGTGATTTGTTTGCAGCTGAAATCTTTATATGATGGTTTCTTTGTAGCTGAGCTCTGTACAAGGTAGCTTCTTCTAGCTGATCTCTCTATAGGGTGACTTGTTTGTAGCTAAAATATCTGCAGGGTGATTTGTTTATAGTTGAACTCTCTACAAGGTGATCCTTCTAGCTGATCTCTCTACAGGATGACTTTTTCTAGCTGAACTCTCTATAGGGTGATCTATTCATAGCTGCACTCTCTACAGGGTGATATGTTTGCAGTTGAACTCTCTACATGGTGGTTCCTTTGTAACTAAACTCTCTATAAGGTGATGTCTTGTAGCTGATCTCTCTACTGGATGACTAATTGTTTCTAGCTGATCTCTCTATAGAGTTATAACCTTCTCTATAGAGTTATAACATGTTTGTATAGCTGAACTCTTTACAGAGTGGTTTTTTTAATTGGTTGCTGAACTCTCCAGCTACACAGTGACTTGTATGTACTGTAGAGTGACTTGTTTGTAGCTGAAGTCTCTACAGAGTTACTTACTTGTAGCTGAACATTGCATAAAGTAACTTGTTTGTAGCTGATCTAGATGAACTCTCTACTGGGTAGCTATTTTGTAGCTGAACCCTTTACGCAGCGACTTGTTTGTAGCTGAAGTCTCTACAGAGTGACTTGTTGTCTCTACAAGGTGACTTGTTTATAGCTGAATTCTCTTCAGTGTGACTTATAATGTTCTGAATCTCTACAGCAACATAATTGTAACTGAACTCTCTACAGGGTGACTTGCTTGTAGCTGAATTGTCTATAAGATTAACTGTTTGTAGCTGAACTCCTTACAGAATAGCTTGCAATGTCATATAATTCTGTAATGGAGTAAGTTATATACATAGCTGAATGCTCTATTAGGGTGACTGTTCTATTAGAGTATCTCGATCTCGCATATGCTACACGTAGTTGGCTTTGGAATCATAACTCAGTGGTTTGTAATCCGATTCTTCTGTACTACTGCAAGGAATCTCTACGATAATTATTCCAGCTACACACCGATTTTCAGCTCACTGCTCTAAGCGGTTTGCCTGGTAGGCGTGAAAACTAATAGTTTTTTATTCATAAAAATCGATCGCGTAATTGTGACACAGGTTGGATTTTGTGTCATATCTCCATGGTAGGGTCCGCAATCCGAGAAATCAACTTTCACAAATCAATCCCCCTACCATTGTGGGATGTTCATTGTAGTATCCCATTGCTAGATCCACCATGAAACCGGAGGCACGATTGGTGTCTTCACAGAACTATCGATTTTAGTATTTCGTGAGATGCAAAAATTATTTTTTAAATTTCGTGCTCTACACAAAGAACAGGATAGAACTTGCTACTTAGATAGGTATTATCTAGAGGTAATGTAGTTAAAAAGTACGCTCAGTAATAAGTAAACAATTCACTGGGTTACCGGCACAAGGTTGCTTTCTCTCAAAAAGCAGAAAACAAAACACGAATTTTCAAATTCAAAGTGCCCTACCAGCCAAGACAAGAAAAGCCAACTCTTCCTCATAGTGATGTGATAAGGTTGGATGCATAGTCTGTCTATGCTGTTAGTCTGGAAAGGATCTGAGACTTTTCACCATCTGGGTGAAGAAGGTCAAAATTTTCGTGCGTCATTTCAAGGGATTCTCTCAATGGTACCAAAGTGCTTTCCAGTACTTCTGATACCACACTGGTCACTTAATTTTGTTCAGAATGATGATAAAAGATGATTCAAAACGTTTGGTAGTAGTAGTAGTTGGTATTTCTATGATTTCATATGATGTGGTATACCAGCAGCTCACCAGGAGCTCCACCCAGCTTGAATCAAAAATGAAAGATTTTGTGCATTTTTCGGTTTGTTTCGGTTTGTTTTACAGTATGATAGTGATGTAGGGTGATCTAGTGAAGATTCGAAGCTGCTGTGGAGCGTGAGAGGTGAAGTCGAATTTGGACGATTTTGCTGCCTCCCTTGATGCATAGCTTAGAGCGAGGCGTGGAAGCTGTGGATGAAACAATGATTGACAACCGCTATTACCAAACGTTCAGGGACATCTTTTGCCATAGTTTTAGTCTATAATTGATGATTGTTGTGGCTGCAGAAGCGCTGGAAATGGCTAGAAAGCGCGACACAATTCTTTGATGCTGCAGAAAATTTTGACGCTAGTCACCCAGATGGTGAGAAGTCTCAGATCTTTTCCAAACTAACAGCATAGACAGACTATGCACCCAACCGTATCGAAACACTATGAGGAAGAGTTGGCTTCTCTTGCCCTGGGTGGTAGGGCAGTTTGAATTCGAAACTTCGTATTTCTTTGTCTGTTTTTTCAAAGAAATCAACCCTGTGCCGGGCACCCAGCAAATCATTTACTTATTTCTGTGCGTACTTTTCAACTACAACAACTCTGGATACGATTTGGCTAAGTAGCAAGTTTCATCCGGTCCTTTGTGTGGAGCACGAAATTTTAAAAATAAATCTTGCATCTTGTGAGATACTGAAAATGATATTTCTGTGAAGACAACAATCGTGCCTCCGGTTTCATGGTGGATCAAGCAATGGGATACTACAATGAACATCCCACAATGGTAGGGGGGTTGATTTGTAAAAGTTGATTTTTCGGATTGCGGACCCTATCCATGGCCTTTAACTGGATTCCTTTCAAACCACAAAAAGGCACCCCTACGATAGTTACTCCATCTACATAGCAATTTTCAGCTCATTCCTTCAAGCGGTTTACCCTGTGGGCGTGACAGACCTTCGACCTTATTTTACGCAAATAATTGGTCATAACTCTGTGAATGTTCATCGGATCCCTACCAATCTTGGTACTGAGATTCGCCTTAATGAGCCCTTTAAGTATACCAAATTTCAGCCCGATTGGAGCACGCATTCGCGTTTTATGGCAGATTTTGCAAAGTGTGCGAAAAGAAGTAGAAGAAGAAAAAAAAACCCAAACTTTGGCCGCTCGTATCTCGGAAATGGATGGAGCGATTTTCTTCAAATTAGGAATGTGGACTCCCCTACCTAGCAGGCACATCTGCAGCAACTTTGGTTTCAATCGGATAAGGAATCACGGAGCTACAAAGGTGTGAAAATCGCGTTTACTTTCTTCCTGTAAATATACTCACGGTGTGGCGCGCCAGCTTCTTGGGCCGCACGACACACTACCGTGTGTCTTGATTGTCATAACATTTCTTTCAAATTTTGACAGGTGCTCTATACTACACCTGCCTACACAAGTGGCAATACACTGAATACAGCAGCATGAATAGATGTACAAAATAACATAATACACCATTCATTGAACTATGCATTGAGATACAGACATCAGGAAGACTTCGATTTAGCTACAAACAATTGAGTGTAGCAAGGATGTATCTTGCATATCCAAGTACATGACATAAATTCAGGAGTTCTACAGATTCCCTAAAAACTGCTGACTGTAGCAATAGAAGCTCATACTCAGTTTTGCATCACCACATTTTATATAATGCTACAATGTGTAGAAATATTATAAGTCCCTTATCACAATGACAAATCTGTTAGTAACTACTTCATATTCGTATGAATACTCTATTAGAGTGCACTTGACTGCTCTATTAGAGTATTGGTGACTGCTCTATTAGAGTATCTCAATCTATAATATTTTAATATCCCCCTCTGTATGTATCTAGATCCTTACCTGGATCCCTGGATCATGTTTACAGTAGTTAATACGAATCAACACCGCGGTATTCTTAATATCGTTTCCAAGAATTTTTGACGATACTGGTATCGTTTCATCAGAATATCGCGGTTTGACTATATAACCGAGATACCGCCCACCCCTACTTTCCCCTACCAATCAGTAATCCCATAATCAATCATATGGATGATATCCGTAATGACGTTTTCTGACGTCACAAAACAAAATGGCCGTGTTAGTGTGGGGATTTTGTACAGGGAGGTATTGGGCGAGATAGTGTTTCCCTATGATAGCATTTATAAATTCGAAAAAGGGTGAAGGTGAGACATATAGTATATAATGCAATACAAATAAGCCTAGTATTTATATTTATATATATATATTTCAAGGGTGGATTTAGAAGGGGTGCTTGGAGTCATAGGCGGCGGAAAGAGGGGGGCTAGGGGGCTAAAGCCCCCATCGGTCTGCTGAGGGGGGCTTAGCCCCCCCTCAGAATGATATCACGCAAAATTATTATTCTTGGAGTGTGGCTGAAAACCGCGATGAAGATCGAGATACTTAATAGAGCAGTCACTCTAATAAGCAGTCACAGTATTAGAGCAGTGTGTAGTGAGCTATATAGGGATTTTATGTAGTTTATCAGCTATAAATGCGTAGCTGGTGAGGTGGGTAGCTATTCTCAGTTGGCTGTGATCTTTTTTTTTTTTTTTTTGGTCTCACCTTAGCTACCAAACCAGAGACAATGTAGATCATTTCCATAAGTCTGGTCAGCCCAGCCCCCCCTCATATCAACTACTTCCTCCGCCCCTGCTTGGGGTGCTGAAGCACCCCCTCCAAAATTTTACCATGTGCAAGCTAGAAAGCTTCTAGAAGTTGCAGTACAGATGCAATTGCATCTTATACGTACGTATACATGGGCAATGAAAAGATGGAAAGAGAAGGGAGAATGGCTAATCTTTACTTAGAATTACTAAGAGAGTTCAAATTATACTTTTGGTGTGAGACTTAACCTAAAAGCTGCTAAAAATCGAAATACTCTAATAGAACAGTCAATCACTCTAATAGAACATCCACCATAATGGTTTTTTTCAAGAAGTTGCTAGTGTGTTTTCTTTTCTTGTGCACTGCTATCTTACCATTGCTCCTAACATCCTGCCATATACTAATCACTTTCTGAGAACAACTTCTGTCAAATAGTTTAATATAATAGTGGGTATTTTCAGTTGTTGCTACATTGATGCTTGGGTTGACATGCTTAAGTAAAACAGTTAATTTCTTAGCATGTATACAGTTAACAAGGCTGTAGTATCTGAGAACTGTTTGTTTTTGCTTTATCAGTACCAAAGTTCCATGCTGCATTTTATCTGAATCTAGCATCAATTGAAGCTAATAAAATTTTAATGACATACAGGGTTTTCACTCCCAAACCCCTTGAAGCTCAACTTTATAAACTCAAATGATACCACAGCATTTATGCTGTCATGCTATAAGGGGGTTAGTTGTGGTCAAAAACTAGTTGTATATGTAAGTGACTTTGGACTCCGGTTGTAAAAAATTAATATGGTGATGAGGCCATATAGATGTAAAAATCAGAATGAAATAGTAACAAAACAGTCTGTGGCTATATATATACACTGCAAAGTTGAAGTTACTTTTGTGTGCATTTTAAATCTCTACAGTAAGCTTAAGATCCAATCTTGTGTATGTCTTTGACAATACACTATTATGTATTGCCTTATAATCCAATAGCATTTGAAAGTGTAGTTCTGTTTTCCTAAAATTGCTTACAACTGAACTCATCCATCTTGTACCCCACAATCTTTCAGTACAATAGAGTATTTGGTTAAAAATAGCTTCCAGATTCAATCTTGTGATAGCTATATTCCAAAATTTTTCAGAGGGAGCATCACCCCAGATCCCCTAGCTGGAAAATTCTACGTATGCACTCTCTATAAACTGCATGGTGAGTGTATACTTGCCCTCTCAAGCCCTCTCTTCATTATTATTGTTTGGACATTATAGTTTGAGCCATGAGACTGTAAAGCACACCAGTATTACCTTAAGCCAAGCAATGCACTAAATTTAGTGATCTTATATATTGATGGATTTACCATACAGATTTTATTAATTTGTAAAAAAAAACCTAACTCTAAAATTGCTAAATAAATTAATTAATGTACCGCTAAATTAAGGTATTTCAAACACAAAATTAATGGCAAGTATTGATCATGTGTAGCTGCATCCTTCTCCTTCCTGTTCTTTATGTAAAGAATATATTTTCAGTTACTGGCTGTGCCTTTATGTGACAGCTAGTAGCTATTACAACTATTCTGGAATAATGATGTCATTTCATCATTATTTCACTTAGGTGACTCACAATGCTTTACAAGCATTGTGAATCACTTAAACAAAGTGGCATCATTTTTCAGTCAAACATATTGCTAAATTTTAATACTGAATTGGCTAAATTTACAAAATTTTCTGTGGGGGCATGCCCCCAGACCCCCCTAGATAGAGCATGCTCTGCCCAGACCCCCCTAGATAGATGCTTCGCACACAATAGCTAGTGGTATTAACCAGTTGTTGTATATCTTAGCCAACCAACCATTATTTTAGCACCTCTCCTCCTGAAATTCTAGATCCGCCCCTGTTACAGGATGCATTGTTTGCAGCTGAACTCTCTACAGGGTGATTTATTCATAGCTGAACTCTCTACAGGGTGATTTCTTTGCAGCTGAACTCTCTACATGATGGTTTCTTTGTAACTGAACTCTCTACAAGGTAACTTCTTCTAGCTGATCTTTCTACAGGACGGTTTGTTTGTAGCTGAATTCTCTACAGGGTGATTTATTTGCAGCTGAACTCTCTATAAGGTGAATTCTTCTAGCTGAACTCTCTACAGGGTGATCTTTTCGTAGCTGAACTCTCTCCACGGTGATTTTTTTGCAGCTGAACTCTCTACATGATGGTTTCTTTGTAGCTGAACTCTCTACAGGGTGACTTCTTGTAGCTGATCTCTCTACAGGATGATTTTGTTTGCAGCTGAACTCTCTACATGGTGCATAGTTTCTTTGTAACTGAATTCTCTACAAGGTGACTTCTTCTAGCTGATCTGTCTACAGGATGATTTGTTTGCAGCTGAACTCTCTACATGGTGCATAGTTTCTTTGTAACTGAACTCTCTACAAGGTGACTTCTTCTAGCTGATCTCTCTACAGGGTGATTTGTTTCTAGGTAAACTCTCGACAGGGTGACTTGCCTGTAGCTGAATTGTCTATCAGATTAACTGGTTGTAGCTGAATTCCCTACAGAATAACCTGCAATGTAATATAATTCTATAATGGAGTAAGTTATAAGCGTAGCTGAATGTTCTATTAGGGTGACTGTTCTATTAGAGTATCTCGATCTCGCATTTGCTACACGTATTGTATTATATTGTATTGTATTAATGCTTTACAGTGACCAGCACGTAGTTGCCTTTCGAATCATAACTCAGTGGTTTGTAATCCGATTCTTCTTTACTACTGCAAGGACTTTCTATGATGATTATTCCAGCTACATACTGATTTTCAGCTCATTGCTCTAAGCGGTTTACCTGGTAGGCGTGAAAACTAATAGTTTTTTATTCATAAAAATCGATTGCGTAATTGTGACACAGGTTGGGTTTTGTGTCATATCTCCATGGTCTTTATCTCGATTCCTTTCAAACCACAAAAAGGCACTCCTACGATGGTTACTCCATCCACATAGCAATTTTCAACTGATTCCTCCAAGGCGTTTACCCTTTTTTTTTTTTTTTTTTTTTTTTTTTTTTTTTTAACCCTGTGGTAGGCATTCCAGCCCGATTTTTAAATTTTGGAAAAATAGGTTTTTTATAATTATACTGAAAATCGCTAACCCGAGCGAAGTAACTACGCACTTTAAAGTAAGCACCAGTGACTACCTTCCACCCGACAGTACGTTTTTAAAAGTTTTAAAGTATTCTGCATACATTGCATGGCTTGAAAAGATTACAAAACAACACAAAACTTACTTATATGCAGTGGCGTAGCCAAGAGGGGCAAGGGGAGGCATTTGCCCCCTCGTCACTAAGTGATGTTTTTTTAAACTTCCGTCACAAGCTTTCCAGTAACTGACACGCATCCCAAATTACTGTTTGTGCGCTACTACGCGAGTGCACACAACATTCAACTCGTTTGTGAACGGTGATAATAATAATACGATGATTTCTTGCGCGTTACAATCAATTAATAAAACGATGCGCTAAAAATAAGGTATGCTCTAATCCCCAGGGTTCCCCCGTGTAGACTATGCTTTCAGGCGAACGAAAATATTAGACACAATTCTATATTTAGCCTACACTAAGGTAGGGGCGGGCGTTTCCGGACAAAGTTTGCACACGTATTAGAAATTTGTTCATTCCTCCTCAAAGAAAAACGAATTTTTAAAATGCTTAGTGCCGAATTGAAGCTAATGAGCTAGGCTATCGGTGGTATAAATTGTGGGTGGTGAAGTATAGGGTACTAGGAGAAAGAGCAGTTTAAATTTGCAGTTTGAGAAATTGTCAAAATTTTATGTGGCTGGGGTTTCCGGACACCACTAAAAAAAGATGTACCCAATGGCGGATCCAGGATGGGGCATTTGGGGCAAATTTTTTTTTTTTTTTCCCGGGGTAACCAGCACCCCTTGCCACCACCCCTAGCACTAGATGTTGAAGTGCTAGACAAAAATTGGACTGAGATTAAAGGGAGCAATTTAAATAATTAGGGGGAAGGCATCCGACCCTCTGATAGTACAAGGTCAAGTGCCCTATGGCTGATGGGACAACCACTGTGGGAGCGCGCCCCCCTAAGGCACGCAATCGCTGAGCGGAGCAACGAGAAGCTGATGCGACAACGTAGCCAAGACATCACGCTGCTGTAGGGAACTTCTCTCTTCAGGGACAGTAAGTAGGCTAGACGTTTGTAAAAGATGCTGGTACATCCACTGATTCCACCAAACGTTGAAAAGACTAATGGGGTAAATGAACCCATCTCAACCTCCCTAATCCTCTGCTCATATTTCCTACGTTTCTCCTTTTCAAATCTCCGATACAATGAAGCCACTGGTGTAGCACGGTATGACGAAGCAGTTGGATTAGACACCTTAACATCAAAGAAAGCCCGTTGGTGGTGATCACCCCAGAACCCAACAGCTGAAACATCCAATCGTGCTCCATCCTCACGATTTGCAGTAGCGTATGTGAGTGTTTCACCAGAGAGAGACTGTAAAGGGGGCTCAACACACACATCAGTACAGACTTTTGACAGGATGGCAGCAGTAAAATCCCCAAGTTCGTTGTGCCGAAGGGTGGGGTAGCCACCTGTAGGGCAGTTCATGGAGTGGTCCACAGAGAATCCTTGACCACAAACACACTGGCTTGGCAATCCAGATGGGAACCACCCATAGCGTAAGCAGAGAGCATCACGGAAGGCACCCTTATGCAGAGCAAAACCATGCTCCTCTACAGGCAAAGCGGAAAGCCAAAAGGAGGCCCCTTTCTCGCTAGACAGTGCCACAATCCTCTGCAGACCAACTGGTAATGATTGACACAAAGTGGCAGCGACCTCATCATGCGCTCGATGCTTCATTCGCACAACTTCACACTTAGCCGAGCATTGGGCCTCCAAGGTGTCAATGCTAAATGTTAGCTCCTGCTGAACAATCAAAGCAACAAGCGCAGAAGTAATCTACACAGAAGAATCAAACTCAGCATCAGAATGAGATTTGGGATCACAGATACCAAGACCACCCAGTCTAACCATAGATATTAGAGTACTCTAATATCTATGGTCTAACAGGTAAGGAAAAAAGAGCCCTCTCCACATCACTAATAGATCTCCCAGTCAGTGCGGGAAAAAGTTGAAGAGAGATGATGTCTTCCAGTGGTTCGAGAAGGGAGGAGATTGCTGGGATGGTACGCACAAAATAGGTCCACTTGCTAGACCTACACAAGCCATGCGTAAATGCAGCATACGCAGCATGAGGGTGAGTTTTTGCAATATTAACCAGCCGGCGAACACAACGGGACCATGACTCGACTTTCTCAGTAATGTATGCCTCAGTAAAGGCGCGGGAACCAAGAGCAGCTCCAAGATGACGTTTGCCCCCTACAGTGATGCTCACTCCTGTGCCAGCAAACTGTTGTTTGGCTTCATCTAAACGTTCTGGTTTAACAATCAACCATGTCTTCGCAGCATTAGGAAAATACCCATACATGAAGCCAAGGTCCTTGAGCTTACACCACCAGTCATGCAGGCCCCGCAGAGTGCCCCCAGCCGTCGCATCATCGGCAAACCAGACTTGTGCCACATGGGGATCCTGCAGTGAGGCAATTAATGGTGTAACGCTGATGGAGTACATAGCCATGGCTAAAGGATCGCCTTGTGTGGTTCCCTCAGAAGAAAGTATATGGCGACCATCAATGAACAGGGGGATGTCTTTCCGGTAAGTGTTAATGAGAATGTTGGCAAGAGGAGCGAGCCCGTGTTTATCTAATTTAAGTTTGCATGTAACTATCGCAAAGTGCATACTGTGTGGCGGTACTCAACCAACCACTGCGCATATTTTGGGCGGCTGCCCCAGTGCATTGACACAGGGTTGCTATACATATAGGCATAACCAAGTTCTGGACTGTTTGTTCACTGAGCTTTCTAAAGTTTTGACTGATCAGTGCATCGTTTATGCTGACCTACCTGGAAGGCGAGCAAGTGATTCCCCTCAGGAAACAATACCCCCCGCTCTTCTCATTACGCCGTATCGCCCTGATATTGTGATTCACAATAAAGAAAGTAATTCAGTAGCCTTATTGGAGCTTACTTGTCCCCTGGACTCTGTCCGTCACCTTGAACTTGCAAGAGAACGTAAACTTAAAAAGGAAGAATATCAACTACTTTTGTCTGAGCTAGATCGCCTTGGCATTGTTAACTTTTATGACACAATTTAGATGAGTGTATTGGGTCACTATCTGCCAAGTTCATTATCTTCTTTTCGGAACTGTGTGAACTTCATTCAAAATAATTTCACTATGTTAAAATCTCAATGTAAGAGAATCTTTGATTTAGCAGCGGCAATTTCAATATCCTCTTCTAGGAGAATATTTATGGCGAAGAGCTGCCAAGAATGGTGTGTGGACTTTTGAACATTATGTTGGCAAGACATTTTTCATTATTAATTGTGTGTGTTTTTTTTTGTTAATTGTACTCCTTGCCATGCCCACCTGTGGGGCTTTTTATGCCCTATTTTTGTGGTAGCATGTGTCCGAGGACATTTGATTGTAATTGTTTGTGTCATCAATAATACTGATGGTTCTTCTCTCTTCAGTAGGTGAGTCTATATGAATATCATTATAGGTGATACCATTTCGACATGCTATAAATACACCTCCAAAACCATCTGCTCTCTCTTTTATGAAATATTCTATATTCACTTGGAAAAATCCTGAGTTTAAAATGTCTGGAGAGAGCCACAACAGTAATCCTCAGGAGTCTCGGTTTGAGGCCACCTTTTCTCCCTAGTCTAATAGCATTATAGAAATGTAGAGTTGAAGTTCATGCAAGCTGGGAGCCTAGTATATCCTGAATATTAACTATATCTTACTCCTTGCGAGTTTCTGCCTGATCTGCACTAGATTCTACCATGTTATGAACTATAACACAGCGAAACTGGTAGTCTATGACGACCTTGTCCTTGTACGTATAACATACCGTCGTGGATTGGTTACGAGTGGATACAGCGTTCGTATCAGATTTCGTATCATCAGTCGTCTTGCTTCGTCGTGGGACCATTTCTTGGAGACGGAATTCTGTCTGGCACCGTAACAGTAGCTCTCTATCAACACCCAGTACCTCCGTCGCGGTAGTATCAAAGCATCCTTTGCCGTATCAGCAGTCCTCTATTAACACCCAGCAACACCGTCGTGGTAGTATCAAAGCATGCTGAACTTCGTCCCAGTAAAACTAGATCCCGTAAAACTAGCCATTTTCCGTATAGGTATATTAAATTTTCCGTATACTAGATATTACATTTTCCGTGCATTAAATGAAATAAAATGTTAGTCTGAATCTTCAAATATGGCAACCACCGGATCAGCCAAATCAACTTGGTGTACCTAGAAATATGCACCAAATAACCACTTATTTCAACAGCAAAAAATTTACTTACAAGATTTGGAGGTGTAGCATACTGACCCTAAGGAAAAATAAATAATTTAGCATATACATATAATTTTGTACAATGTCTCAAATAGCGGGCTGGATGTTTCTTTCAAGCTACTGCCAAACCGCTAGCATAAGTGGAAAATGGTTACAAAGGTACTACAATAAGGATTAACAACACGGTTGTGGCTACACTTGTACAAGGCACGTCCCATAGGCCAACTTATGATGCATATTTGTGGGCTATCAACTGCCTTCATAGTTGTAAGGTTTCCAATACCATGCAGGACGCCCAGCCACTACACCTTACTCGGTGTTCAATTTCATAAGGAAGAAAGGAGCCAAGTCCTAGCGGCTTGCTTCAATTCCTTCATGAGTTATGATGGATTACACAACATTACCTTCTGTGGCTTATTTTTCACATACTGTAGACATGTACAAATTCATTATTTCACTCTAATGCTGTTTTCTAAAACTAAGGCTAAAACTTTGGACATCCCAGGCCATCGGTTTTTCTCTATATATAACCAAGAAGTTATTATAAAAAGTTTCAGAAAATTGCAAAACTAGCTGTGCTTTTGGTCACATATCAATAATGTATGGATGTAGCCAAGCTTTTACCACACAAACTCAATCTTAACATTTCAAGCAAAACGCCCTAGATTTGCTGTTGTATTGCCAAAGTATCAATCAACAAACTTTCTTCTCAAACGTTAACATGATGGTAGTGTATAAAGCAATCCCATTGAAATAACCCAATATTCAGTATGCAATGCTTATTATTTACAGTAATGACAAATTATACACAAACAACTCACCTGCTGTGATGGCAATGATTCTTCATAGTGCTACAAAATCAATAATATGTAAATGTAAGCCTAATCAACACTTTGACACTTACGTTAATGCAATGATCATTGTTATCTGGTCGTTGACTGAACTGTAATACAACCAGTTAAGGTACATCACACGGAAGATTTTGTAGGTTAATTTACCTGAAGATAGTACTGGTCTTGTGGAGGCTGTATGTTGCGAGCATAGTACGGTGAAGGTGAATAGCCCTTTGCAATGTGCAGCTAAACTAAACATATGAACTTTTATACTGTACACACATACATCTGAATAATCATCTTGCGGCAGAGGATAGTGTGTGAGGCTCTGAAAATAGATAATAGCCATCAGAAGAGGTATTTGCTATGTCATACGTAGTACATACCTCAGAATCATAAGCTGCGTGCATCTGATCATGACCTGTACCACCACTAGCAACAGCTGGATCTTCAACCTGTAGTGGTCAAAATAAAATCACAAATGATACAGCTTAGCTGCGTACACACCTGTTCCACTTCAGTATAGGAGGATTGCAACTGGTGACCATTTTGTGGTGCATCATGATAAGCAGTTGTTACCTAAAATGTATCATCTGTTACACTATACTAATTATAAGTTAACACACAGTAGGACTTATTGACCGTGCTCTCACTGCCCAAGCTGGAGCTCCCCTCGGGGCCTCACACACTAGTGGAGTAGACACTACTCTGGGCTTCTTCAATACACTTTTCACTGTCCACCTTTGATCCAGCTCTTGAATAAAGTCTTCTAGTTCTATCAGGGAGACCATAAAATCAGCCTTGTTGTAAGAAATACCATTCATGTAATGTAACTAACCAGTAGATCGCCACGATGGTGAATGTGTTCTGTAAGAGCCTTCACCGTCATAACTCTCTTCAGTCATATAGGCTGGTATGATTTCTCTCCATCTTTTCTTTTCTTCTTTCGTCGCGCATAGCTTCTTGCGACGATCATACAACTGTTTCCAGAATATTGAAATTTATTGATGCACCCAAAGAAAACTAACCGCTTTCTGCCTGCTCCTCACTTTGGTGTTCCTGTCATTGGCTTCTTTAATAGCCACCCTGTCAGGCCTCACATCAGTAACTAGCTTTCGTCTACGGGATTCGTAGTAACGATGAACTGCCTCTAATATTAATAACCAACATCTATATATGTAAATAAAATATGTAATGTGTACTACGTTACATGACTCAAACAATATATACCAGTATGCCTTGCAAATCCCAGATTTTAAACAAAAAAACTATATGTACATGTTCCATCAATTTTTAAAGTATATACAGCAGGAGTTGCTAAAAGCTGACCAATTTAGTAATATGTAAATAAAGGGTCTAAGTACCTCATTAGCGACGAAACTTTAAAGCATACTATGCGTACCGTAGTCTCAATTAGGTGTAGTCTCATGAAGGTACAAATATCACCTGGTGACATTGCTCTTACTTCAATGCAGCCAAAATGTTGGCTGGTCAATCATAATTATAACCCCAATCATTCAGAAAATCACGATGCAGAATTTACTTAAAACAACCTTGAATTATAGAGGAAGATGATTTATTTTAAAACTTCAGTGCTGGTCACTGTAAATTTCTTTTGAAATATTTGAGCCAAAATTCTGCAGTTCTCAAGTGCAATGAAAAGACGACTTGAGTCACTTGACAATGAACAATTAAGTGAGAAAAGGCAAAATATGGAATAATGGAACGGCAGAATTACAGAATAAGCAAAACTTTGAATATCCCTACAAGGCGAAGATGAGACAACACTAAAACTATGCTCAGCAATTCTCAGGACGATCTTGAAATAGAATCACTCTAAAGTAGAAAAGTACCAATACTGACATTACGTAGTATCACTGCCTATATTACTGGTATCGGTACCAGATCCATATTGGCAATACATACTAAGGAGTGAAGACTTACCACATTTCCTACATTTTCAACCATCATTAAATAAGTTTCTAGTAGCAAATAACTTACAGTAGTTATGCAAACAAACTAATACCTTGTTACCGGGGCTCTTTTTAAACTATTGGCACACACACACACAACACACACAACACACACACACTCCATGTGTATTCTAATAAATGCTCCACGTCACGTGGTGCTTAAAGTGCAGTTAGGTACAAAAACTTCAGTTCTTTCTGCTGTACTAGCTAATATCAGCTATCGCTCTAAGTTAATAGCCCTAATTTATTGCAGACACCTTTCTATTAACAGGTGAAAGCTAAAGCAGGATTTAACCTTCATATTTTTTTTTATTTGCTTAGAGATGGATGACTAACAGTTGAGGAAGATGATTAAGTAGAATAATTATTGAAAACACAGAATACGGCAAAATGCAATAGCAGAGTTGCAGAAAAGTGAAATTTGAAATCTACCGAATCCGATCTGGCTTTATATGCTCTTCACCTCATATAATCACAAACACAAGACAACAATAGAACAATGCTCAGCGATTTGAAGGGCAGTCTTTAACGAATCAAATAATGCTAGTAGCAAATTATCGAATAGTTATTTCAGCACTATTTCAAATGCACTTCACCATAATTTGCCACTAAAATTTAAGTTCTCTTTGCTGTACTAGCTAATACCAGCTATCACTCAACATTACCTGCCCCAATTTATTAGTGTACACTGTCTTCTACGAATATAATCTCTCAAACCCTAAAGCCACCGGGCTGCTCTTCATTTTCGTTTGCGTAAGTACGGGTCACGCCCACTTTTAGAACGGCGAGATACGCATCTACTGGGAGCCTATGAGGCCTACTACGGCATTTTTCAGTTATAGAACACCTGAACAGCCCACTAGGAAAGCCAATCTCGAAGCCTGTGGAGAGTCACTGTGCCAGTTTTAAACCTTGGAAAAGAAACCACCTTCAAGCCAAAGCTCACCAGTGCGGTGGTTCACTAAAGGCTTTGTTTAGCCTTAACTTGTTGTGGATAAGCTGTTTTTACCACTGAGCTAATGGTTTGCTCACGTGGGTGTGTACAGACAAACATACATAGGCACACACACACGTTTTTCGGGAAACAAGTTCAGTAAACCAGGCGCGCGCCCACAGCCGGCCTTCGGCTGGCTGTGGGTGTGTGCCTGGTTTAATTACATCAATATTTGTTGTCATTTGCTATTTCGTACCTTTCTTCTAAATCAAAATCAGCATCGAATTCTTCATATAGCTTCTTAACATCTCCCTACAAATATGATCAGTTAGCCATGATAACGGTTGCAGAAGTATCAATCCAACACAAGGTAAATAAACAAATGAAAGTTTATTAATCCACCTGCACATGGCAATGCAATCAAGTAAGATGCAGCAACTAATACTTAAGCACTTACATAAAAGCTTCTCTAATATTAACTGTTAATGAATACTGTAGTACTTACACTCAAATTGGTATCGAGACGTTCATCATTAGAGCTAGCAAGTGCTTCGTCTGGTGTGGTACCTTCCTGACCGGCAGACTGTAAGTTTGTTATCTCTTCTCTCATTGACAACTTCTTTTAAGGCTTCTACGGTCATCCTCAAAGCCTGATTGTCCATGGCAAACTTTGATAGTGCTTCCTGCTGACTTTGCATCATAGCAGCCATCTGGTCAAGTTTCCCCTCAATTTCTGAGATCACAGGTTCACTATGCTGCTCTTGTCTAGATCTCGCATAGAATCCAACCAAATGACTGTTCCTATTATCCACACCTAGTGGTACCCAAGTAACACACAGAATAAATTTGGCCTGTTGCCTTCTCACCTCGAGTCCTTGAAGTAATTTGTTGCTCTAATCTTCAAGGTGTGCCACGGTTGGCATCCATATCTATTGGAGAAGTAGTGATATGCAGAAATTAAGTCTGCGACTTCTCACCTCGGCCTTGTGGAGTCTGTGATTGAAAGCTGTGATCTGGTCCCTGAGGTGTGCCACGGTTGGCATCCATACCTAGATATAAGTAGTGATAATATTGTGTAGAAATTATGTGTGCTGACTTCTTACCTCGGCCTTGTGGAGTCTGTGATTGAATGGTCTGACCTGGATCCTGAAGTGTGTCACAGTTGGCATCCATACCTGTATATAAAGTAGTGATATGTAGAAATTACATGTGCTGACTTCTTACCTCGGCCTTGTGGAGTCTGTGATTGAAAGCTGTGATCTGGTCCCTGAGGTGTGCCACGGTTGGCATCCATACCTAGATATAAGTAGTGATAATATTGTGTAGAAATTATGTGTGCTGACTTCTTACCTCGGCCTTGTGGAGTCTGTGATTGAATGGTCTGACCTGGATCCTGAAGTGTGTCACAGTTGGCATCCATACCTGTATATAAAGTAGTGATATGTAGAAATTACATGTGCTGACTTCTTACCTCGGCCTTGTGGAGTCTGTGATTGAAAGCTGTGATCTGGTCCCTGAGGTGTGCCACGGTTGGCATCCATACCTAGATATAAGTAGTGATAATATTGTGTAGAAATTATGTGTGCTGACTTCTTACCTCGGCCTTGTGGAATCCGTGATTGACTGGTCTGACCTGGATCCTGAGGTGTGCCACGGTTGGCATCCATACCTGTATATGAAGTAGTGATATGTAGAAATCATGTGTGCTGACTGCTTACCTCGGCCTTGTGGAGTCCGTGATTGAATGGTCCGACCTGGATCCTGAGGTATGCCACGGTTGGCATCCATACCTGTATATGAAGTAGTGATATGTAGAAATTATGTGTGCTGACTTCTTACCTCGAGTATTGTAATGGGTCATTGTGTTAATTAATCAAAATGCTCGAAGAATTGACCACTGGGATTTCTGATTCCACTCTCTAGGACTAGCCAATTTCTGAGCTGGTTGGACTGTACAGCTGGCTGTTTTAGCGGTTCAAACAACTCAAGTTGTATAAATTTTCTTTGATGGCGCTTATTTCGTGTCATCCCTCTCCAATTTTCTTTCTACAACCAATTTCACGCTCACACATAACTCACGCTCACACATAACTCACGTTAGATATCTCAACAAAGTCCTCTTCGTTTCCATTTTCGGGGAATTCCAGAAGTTCCCTACTTGCGTCCTCCTCGAGATCCGAGTCTTCTGTATGCATTAACTTGTGCCGATAATACGTAGACTTGGACACTTCTTTGTGGCAGTGATCACAAAACTGTCGCTTTCTATTTCGCTTGACTCCTAGCTAGGCTTTGTGAAGACAAAGTCGTCTCGGCCATTTTATTATCGTGTCAAACCGTAATAGTTACGGATTCTTATACGATTGGCGTATCCAATGTATCACGAAATTTATTTCGTATCCGTACGTCTAGCTCGTCTCGAGAAATGGCAGGTTTCAAGTACGGAAATCGTGTCAACTCGTAACTATTAGTGAGTTTCGCTGTGTAAGATTCAATCTACGTTTTTTGTTTTTCTTTTTCCTCATTAATACCGGATGACACTGCATTTCTAAGCTCATCTGGAGTAGGTGGTTGTATTTGGCCAGATAATGGTGCCTACATCACTTACCCGGACTTTCAATTCATCACTTCTTGAGGTAAGATTGTTAAACTGTTTTAAACGCATTCTCCATTGATTGGAATCATTTTTCAAGTCCATCATCCAGCTTAGAATAGATCTGGCAAAGAGATAATTAAGGCTTCTGTAACCTGGGGCAAGCAATGACTACAAAAAAGGCAACATTTGTGACTGGATTTTGGAAAATCACCCTTATGGGTGCATTGTTGATTCAGAGAAAAATGTATTTTAATAATTTAAAGCTTTGTTACTCACCAGCCTTGGCAGCTACATGTTTGGATTTTTCAGCAACGATGGAGCAATTCACAACCTTTAAGAGCAGCTAGTGGCCAAGGTAATCCCTGTAGAGTTTCCTACCATTTTAGATAGATTTTTTCACCAATGTTGCTGTATCACGAGTCCTCAAAAAAGGGTTGGAGGGTGGGGGGGGGGGGGGGGGGGTGGGGTGGGGGGCGGGGCGGGAAAGAGATAGACTACAAAATGGATGAGATTGGTAACTGAAAGCAGCAGCCCGTCAGAGGCAGGAAATCTCACAAAACAGACATACATCACACATTCAGCTCCCTGATCATCTGTCCAGAGTGTATGAACCCCCCAAAGCACTTCCTTGTTGTTCACAGACCTGTACAGATGTCTGGTGTGGTTATACAGGCCGCCAGAGAACAGTCTACCAAAAGCAGGCCTGACAAATTGAAGGCGAGTTTGATATGGAAATTGTTAGCCTGATAGTGCAGTAACTTCATGCTGGTGTTATCTCACTTTTGGCTTTTGCACCCATATGGTTGATTTTGCTAAATCCGGTCACATTTTAGTATTCATCAAGTGTTGTTAGGTCAGTTTCAGTAATGTTAGCACATGAACTATGTTCCCATTCTAGACACAACAAATACAGTTGCAATCTTCAGAAACTAATTCACTACATTTCACAAACATATACAACTTTAACGAACTTTTCTGAAGCCTTTTCAGGCGTACCATTGGGAGACCTTGGTCTCTTCACCGGCATGTCTCTGGTATATAGTAGTGCTCACTGCTCACCCTGGCTGACTGTTGTACTTGGATACTTAATTTTTTCAGGAAACAAGATTTGTAGTTAAGTACAATATTGATAAAACTTACTGTAGCTACTTATAGACACACAGATACCAAAGTCTAGACTACTCTTATCTACAATCCTGTTGACCAAGAATGTATATTGCTACTACACTGTATGGTTGCAACACTATAGCTACAGATAAAAAGTACAGAACTACATGGATCAGCTATATGTGTGTATGAAGCAATGAGGACATCTATTTGGATTATCATATTATTAAGACTAATTAAGATCTCTCTGTGTATACCATTAAACCAGTTTTATCCATTTGGTAATGGAACTAAAGAGGCCAGCAGTCAAGTTCCTAAAGGAGACAGTACCACTTCACCACCTATCAATGTGCAAGGGGTATATCATTTCTTCAACCAGCAGCAACCAGTAGTTTATGTAAGTTGAACACTTCAGCTGCGCATTTGCTTATAATTAACATTGACATATAGTTTTATAGCAAATACGACCATTGTTATACGATCGGCTACGATACAAATGCACGTGACAAATTTAAAGTGGCTATACGTGTATACAATGGGGAGGGAGAGTGTCGAACTACGCTCTACCCTGTGAAAAATGAACCCGTAAAGTCCTATAGCATCATTCAAACGACTCGGTGATTTGTGTTGATTGGTGACTAATTATAAGCGTAGTGGGCGAACTTTGTACGTGTGACTAGTGAAAGAATGGTGTACTCGAGAAAAGTCTGGCACATCACGCAGAGGAACTCGCCATAGAGAGACAAGCAGCTAACCTGGAAAACAAACATCGAGGTTTCATCATGAGTCAAGATTTCGATTTCATCATGGTCGCCATCCCATGCCTTGCCTCGACAGTTCTACTAGTTAAAGTGACATGTCTAGATGGAATTTCAGCCATTGCGATTCCATACGGACGGTCCGACCACTTGTTAAAACATTTAAGGTGTTTAATCTGAACACTGAATCAACAGCAGTCAGGTTTACGAGAAGAAACGAAGGTATGTGGGTTACTTTACGGGCTCATTTTTTGTTATTGTTATTGTTAGTTACTGTGTAGAACTCACAGAAAGAGTATAAACACACAGATCATACATAAAATCAGTCTGTTGGGAAGAGGTATAAGACAAATCATCTTTAAATTGGTTTAAATCAACTAATGAATCAGGCATGCTACGTTTTTGCTCCAGCCTCACCGATTTGTTCACTATAAAGTGGATAAATTCTATTGTACAGACACTTTATACTCACGTATCTTTTCACTCCAAATACGTATTTCAGATTCCCAAGTAGCATGAGAAAGAGCAACTCATGGTGAACAGAATGATACTAAATGAAGCTCGGTACACAAAAAACCCGCTCGTCATTTTGACAATACAGGAACACAATTGGTTTCAATACATTTCCTATGGGGCATTTTCACTATTCTTATAGATTCAATCATATCTCGTGACATGTTTGGATTTTTCAGGATTCGCTGCTAGATTCTGGTAGCCTATTCTTGAGCGTTTCTAACAAGCCATAGTGAGCACTTCCAGCGTAAAGTATATCTCGTCAAAACGATGCTAAAGTCGGAGGTAAAATATGCGGGCAATTCGGAGCGAGATTAAAGCTGTGTTTTGGCACGGAGTTCGTCAAGTTAGGTTTGACAAGCAACGCACAGCCAATCTTTAACTATAAATAACTTCCCACACTTAATCCAGTGCTTTAAAACTATTTTATTAATGAAACACTGTATGTGTGCAAAAGTTCTAGTACACTAATACATCTGTCATGAACTGGCACTATGGAAGAATAGCCAATCTTTGACGCTCAGTGTAGTAGAGATGTCCCAAAACCTACAAAATGAAAAATCAGCAACAGTAAAGCCTTTAATAAATGAAATATAGCAAGTTAAATCAATTACAGCTGCTTAATTGCTTTGATCTTGATTGGACAAATCACCTAATTAGTCATGGCAGCTGGCCTGAAAGTTCCATTTTTGAGCAAAACTTCTTCATATGTAGAGAATTCCACAAATTGATAGCAGAGGGTAGGAAAGAATTTAAATCTGTATCAGTTCTAGCAAAAGGGGTGACGAAACGCTGGTTGTGTCCACGGGTAGGTGTTGAAAGGGGTATAAGTGTAAATGAAATGTCAACAAGACCATGTAATATTTTGTAAAACATTATCAATTTTAAGAAATTTCTTCGGTGTTCGAGTAGTGGCCACTTAAGATGTTTGAACATGGTAGTTACACTACTGTGATAGGAGAAGTCATTTTTAACAAAGCGAGCAGCACTGTGCTGAACCTTTTCAATGCGGTGTTTCTGATATTGAAGGTGTGGGGACCACACTGTAGCAGCATACTCTAATATAGGTCTCACTAAGGATGTGTAACAATTAGATTTCACTGTTGTTGGACACCAGAAGAGATTGCGTTTAGTGTTGTTTTAGTTCTTAGGAACTAGAACTAAATCTAGTTTTAGTACAGCAATTTAATTCTAGTTCTAACTAAAATTGTGGTCCATTTTAGTTCTAAAACTAAAACTAAACTAAAACCTTTAAAACTGTAGTTCAAGAACTAGAACTAACTAAAAGGTTTCTCAAGCAATTCTACATAAAAGGGTATTGTAAACTATAACCACTTAAGGTTACGGGTTACCCATTAAATAATTTTGTTGGCGCTTTGCTTATAGTTCTGTTTTAACCGTTTTGCACAGAAGAACACACTAAAATAACATGGTATATTAACGTACAAGAAATACCATAAGCAGCGATACACTCAACAAGGGATGCGCTTGTACAGAAATGCAGGCACTAAACAGCGAAACTGTTGAGTTGCTATTCATCAAAAAACAGGTTTCATGGGAAGCCAGACCATGATATTCAGCATTAATAAGCTATTACTTAGTGATTTCTAGGTCCTCACGAACGAATTGAGTTGTTATTCGAGTGTAACAGCACTGTAGTGCACTCGTGGTATTTCCATAGTAGAACTAATCGCCATTATCCTTGAAAGATACGATAACTAACCAGCCTCTAGTCAGTTATCCCACAAAGCCTCCACACAGGACCTAGATAATATAACCACCCATTGACACTGCCATAAAAATTTAGTGCTAATTGGCTGACAGCTGCTATTTTTGATGAATAATAACCACATTAAGCAGTAGCGCTAAACGCTGGTTCAACCACATTGCGGGACTTAATTTTACGCTTGACAGTAAATTATTAACACTCACTTTGTATGATTCCTCCGCTATTATCACGTGGCTATACAACGCTTTAAAGTTAACAACCTTCTCACTAACATCTACTCGAGTTTCGTGCCAATATTGCACCAACCATTATCGTGCATCGAAAAATAATAACCTAGTATTAAGCGCCTAACCCGTAACCTTAACACCAGATGGTGATGCCTGCAATTACTATATACCATAAAACATTGTTGTTCAACATTAATTTTGCTAATTTAGGATATTTATAGTGTTGCACCGATAATCGGTTGAATTATCGGTAACAACCGATATTAGCTAATTTTACAAGTATCGGTATCGGCCACAAAGCAGAAATAATTTGCCGATTAACCGAAACCCACAATCAATCGTTAAATTGACGGCAATGAACAGGTGAAAGTAAAGAAAGTGGTGCGTGGTTTGCTGCAACTGTTTTGTAACTGTTTTGGCTTGTTTGTTTCCACAAGTATGGTTGCAAGGCTATAGAGGGCTGTGTATATTTATCGGCCGCCCACGCAATTAGTTGATAACTGTTCACAAAGAGTCTGTAGTCCCACTAAAAACATTGTTTGATAAGCTGGATTAGCTTTTTTATAACTACTTGGCTTCCTTTTCCATGAAAGGAGATAGTAGCAAAACTAGAAAACATTGTAAAAGTCAGCCGCCCATGCGATTAATTACATTGATTACATATCATCACAAATGCAGTTTATACACATAAACTTCAGGTGATTTTCTGCTCCTCCTCCCCTGTTCTGAAGAATGGAAAAATATCGGTAAATATCGGCATATCGGTTACAGGAATAGGAAAATAATCGGTATCGGTAAATTTGAAAAAATGCATATCGGTGCAACACTAGATATTTAAGCACAGTTCTATTAGAGCTTTTGTTCATTTGTGCACAATGGCAAATGGAAGTTGTGCTGAACCAGGTGGAAGGCCTAAGTCAAGTGGAGTGTGGAACTACTTCAGGTACGATAAGATCAAGGACAAAAGTGTGTGTACTGTGAGAAGTACTATTGTGGTATATAAAGAATTTAAAGGACAATATTCTACAAACTTGAGGAAGCATTTGAAGACATGCCATACTGATGCTTATAAACATTTTGAAGCAGCTGAAATTAAAAGACAAAGGAAAAGAAAGGAGAGGTTCTTCTAGCCAGTTGAAACAGTCCTCCTTGCCAATACATAGTTTAGGATCTAAATTGTACAACTCTAACAGCAATAAACATAAAGCTATTATACATTTCATCCTACGTGCTAAGAATGTACCACTGAATTTAGTAGATAACAGAGAATTTCATGCGTTAAGAATTGGATACTCGGTACAATTTGCCTCATCGATATAAAATGGGAAATAAAATTGAAGAATCTATCACAACACCATATCTAAAGTTTCTGTAAGTCTAGGGGTTGCTACCAAGGTTAGTATGTGTGAAGATTCTAATACTAGAACTAACACTAACTAAAATGAAACTAATACTAACTAAAATTACAGAAATATGGGGTACCAGAACTAATACTAACTGAAACTATGGTGGAATCGGGATACTAGAACTAAAACTAACTAAAGAACTGGGGTACTAGAACTAAAACTGCAGTGGACTATGGGTACTAGAACTAAACTAAAATGAATCTGCTGTACTAAAACAACTCTAATTGCATTGTAAGAAGGCTTTTGCTTTGATGGCTTTACTACAGATGTCATTGACATGTTCCTTCCAAGTTAGGTGTTCGTCTATCACTACTCCCAGGTATTTAGCTGATTTACTTTGCTGTATTTCACAGCCTATAGCGCAGTTCGACACTCTCCCTCCCCATCATATACTCTTGGTATATACTATAGCTAATATATAGCTACTATGCATGTATGATAGCTAGCTAGTAGGGACTGGTAGAATCATCATAGCTATAGCCTACTGCCTGAGCTAGCTATACAACTAGAATATTGTGCTAACTATATAGACGTTGTCAGTTACAGAGTTACTAGCCATTTAGCTCTAGTGACGCAATTTTTCGTTACTACAGCTACTGATATTCGTAGCAACCTTCATTTGCCAGTAGCTACATGCATGGATCAGTATGCAACGACCATAGTATAGCTACACCGTACACAGGAGAATTTAAAAAAATTAATCTAATTTTTTTTTTGTTATTAAAATGCACACATAAACAGTTCAATCAGACAAAGGGAGCTTTCCCTCACATACCGCCAGAGAATGTTGTATAATTTGGCGTGCCTGTATTTCACCCTTCATTCACGTTATCTCTACAAGACTACAGTGAAACAAATCCATATCGACTGTTTCTAGATCGAGATAGCTGACATCAAAGGGGAGGTTTTCGTTCTTTTTTTATTTTAATCGCATGTGGTTAGCGCATAGGTGCATGCCCTGTGGTTCCTTTGTGGCAGGCATTCCGAACATTAATTGCCCTGGTGGCAGCAGAGCCGGCCTTAACCTTAGGTGGAGTAGGCAGCGTGCCTGGGCCGAGGGGGCCTCTGAGCACCAAAAAAGGGGCCTCAGGCTTACAGATTGCATGTACATTTATAACAAAACTCCATCATTCCATCTGCTACTGGTGTGCAGCAAGGTGACCCCTTGGGTCCAGTCCCTTTCAATCTAGTCATCCATTTCTTGGCTAGTGAGCTTGTATCGACATTTAATGTTTGGTATCTTGATGGTACTCCTGGCGGTTCACCACAGTCTGTTTTAGCAGATTTTACAACTATTCTGGAACAATCTTCTTCCCTGGGACTCTCCTTGAACCTTTCCAAATGTGAAGCATACATTGCAGGTGCATCTTCTACTCCCTTTGTTGACGAACTACAATCTATTGCACCTGGTGTCCATCTCCTTGATTCTTTAGAGGTGTCTTTGTTGGGTTCTCCTATTACTCTTGATGCACTACCTTCAATTTTGGATCCAAGCTTGGCTGTATTCAGACACTTATTTGACGTCTGTAGACTTTATTTGTTCATGATGCCTTTTATCTGCTGCGTCATTGTTTTGCCATCCCCAAACTCCTTTATCTCCTGCACACTTCTCCATCCTGGAGGGTTTCTGGACTTTTAGAGAAGTTTGATGAGTTAATCTGCACTTCCCTCCAGACTGTTACCAACATAAGCATCAGTTCTTCTGCGTGGGCACAGTCTATTCTCCCTGCTGCTAAAGGAGGTTTGGGAATCCTGTAGTGCAATTGATTTAAGTCTGCCCAGTTATATTTCTTCCCTTCATACTAGTACCTCCGAACTAGTTTCTTCCATCTTGACTCCTTCCGGCTTATCTTTTGAATCTTCTCTTCTCCACGAGGCTCTTGACCAATGGTCTGCTGAGTAGCTATCCTATGCCCCGGGCCCTGAAGACCGCAGACATCTTCAACATGGTTGGGATGGACTGCTTTACGAACACCATTTTTCATCTGTTTTGGACTCTGCCTTTCGTGATGCTAAAACAAAGGTTCGCCTATTGTCAGTTTCCTCCTCAGAGTCTGGTGCGTGGCTTGGTGCTCTTCCTGTATCTTCCTTGGGTACTAAGTCTTTGAGGATTGCTCTTGGTCTACGTCTTGGTGTTCCCATCATTGTCGAGCATATGTGTGTTTGTGGCAGCCATAAAGTTGATGTTTTTGGAACTCATGGTTTATCTTGCAGGCGTAGTCGAGGGTGTAGTGGAGGTCGTATTCCTCGGCATGCTGCAGTGAATGAAACTATTCGTTGTGCTCTGGTGTCTGGAGGTGTACCTGCTGTTTTGGAGTCAGTCAGTGTATGTCGTAATGATGGTAAGGGGCCAGATGGTAAGAGGCCAGATGGTATGTCTTTGATTCCTTGGTCACGGGCTTATCCTTGCTCTGGGACTTAACCTGTTCAGACACCCTGGCCCCATCTAATTTATCTACTGCTGCAAGTGGTGCCAGTCGGCTGGCAAACTCTGCAGAGTCAGCTAAGTTCAGAAAGTATTCTTCTCTGATTCGATCATTTCACTTCTCTCCTCTATGTGTTGAGACCCTAGATGCTTGGGGATCATGTGCATGCTCATTAGTGAGGCAGATAGGTTCCTGAGTAATGGAACAGTCTGGTGATAATAGGGCTACTCAATTTTTAATTCAGAAGGTTGCTATTGATGTTCAACGTGGCAATGCTGCTTCTGTAATGACAACAATTCCATCATCACAGGATTGGACAGAGTTTGCCTCTCTGCCCACTGTTTGAGCATATAGATTCTGTACAATAGAATTGTTTTACTGCTGTGTTAGAGTTTTTTATAAAAAAAAAATTCTTTACAAAACGCTAGCTATTCATACAGCCAATTGCATTCACATTTCCTATGCAGCCATACACTAGTGGACAGTTCTAGGTACTCCCAGGCTATGAATAGCCTTCTATTACAGAACAAGCACTTACACTGTCATAGATTAGGCTCCAGTAACAAACTCTTGTTATCACGACATTCTTATTTTCATTGTTTACCATCCCTGTGGAATGCCATACCAATTCTAGACTTAAACATGTCAGTTTGTTTGTTGAAATCTAAACTAAAAAGTCTAAAATCATATCTGTGCCATTCTGTGGGATCATTTCCTGAGAAACTTTGATGAGAATAACAACTGCACTCTACACTACTTATGTCCACGCTCCAGATGTCACCAAACTAAACCTCCAACTACATACCAATTTTAACCACTTATAATCTTAACTATGTAACACTGGTAATTACTTAAGTAGTTAGTATTAATTGTATGTATTTTGTGGCTGTTGGTTGCTACCAACAGACCTTTGGTGTTTTTACACCATAAAGCCTAAATAAATAAATAACAAAAGCATGCAGGAAAATTCTCTATTGTTCTACTCACGTGCAGAGCTGATTCACGTGATAGTAGCTAAGTACTTAAAAGCTAATTATTATTATTATTTACCATTACTGTGAAACTTCGCTCAGCGAAGGTTATACACAGATGTACAATACGATAAGATCATACAATTATTGTGCTATCAAATAATTATCTAAATTATACTTCATATGGAGGTCAGTGCTGTGACCAAGGCTGTGACGATTTCGAGTATAGGAGAGACATGGATTTCTTTTAGTGTCTGTTTGTATTGCGGCCAATGCATGTGAATTGTAGCTACATTGCTTAGGAAAAGGTGTACAGCATATTAGCTGTGGTTGGCTGTTCGCCATTTTCTGCTCCTTGACGGCGCTGCTTTGGCGCATCCTTCATTTCGTGCCTCTGATTTGGTAAAACTGAGTGGTTCTATAGTAGCTCGTATAGTAGCTACACTGGATGGAAATTGGCACTAAGATTACAGTAAAGTATTGTTCATGATAAAGATGATTGAGTGGGTGAGACTAAGGGGTAGCACTGCATGGTTCTTCGATCGTAAAGGTCTCAAGATCAGCTAACTGAAGAACTGGAAGATTTCCATACAGTGCTATAGAGCTGGAAAGATATCTGTATATTATAATAAGTTACACAAGTACTTCTAGGATTATAATAAAGAGCAGCCATACATACATGTATAGCTAGCCTGCTACAGAGAGCCGTGCAGTCCAGGTTTTGCACACTGACTGAAAAGCTTATAAACTAAAGGCCTACAAATGAGCAATACTTTGACTGTTAGCGGGACTTCTAACTTTAGCTTTGCCTAGGGCTTCCAGAATGCTAAAAACCGGCGGCCCCTGCCATCCGCTTCAATATTTTCTCAGTCACCTCATCATCATGTGGCATCCTTACCCTACAGTTTATTTTATTTATTTAAAAGCTTTACAGGTCCACTGGTATCCTGTATCAGTGGCCAGGAGTTACAAGTAACAGAGTAATTACATAATTAGCTAAGTACAATTGCAAATTACATTGGTTGTTGCTATAAAAGAAAGTCAAAGTTAGGAGTTCTTGGGTGCTTATTACAGTTGATGCAAGGACACAAGAAGGAGTAGCTACATTTGTCAGTCTTAGTTTCAGCCCCAAAAGAAGACCTAGAGGCCAAATACAAAAGCCATATTGTTGTTTTCCATAATACTCACTTGGCATGTAGGGCAATGTGTCTAACTTCTAAAAGTTTCGTTGAGATTGTTACATATGTTCTAGTTTGAATGTAGTCACCCCCACGTAATTTGCTCTCTAAGGGCGTGGCTTAAGAATTTAAAGAATGACACATAGCACATAAAAACACTGTGGTCAATGAAATTTAATCCCACTAAATGTGTACACTTACTCATAACTAACAAGAAAACTTTCCTAGAATGATTGGAATGGACTCCCTCACATGATTCAGTTAATGTTAATTCAACCAATTTGTTTAAGACACACCTTGATAGATTTCATTATGATTACCAATATGATGTATAATTATTTTTGTAGTAGTCTGATTGTGTTTAGATCAGGTATTTACAGGCTTTGCCTTCTTACCTGTACCCCCAATAATTATACAACCAAGTACTAAGAATAATACGAAACGCGGTTAAAATTACGTCATAAATAAATAAATAAATAAATAATTAAATAATTAATAATTAATGTTTGAGAAAACTACGAGGCCTAGAGACATGAACTAACCGGGGATAGATTCGCCTGTGAATGAAGGCACAAACGTATAATCGTCGCTCCTGTTTGTGCTGATGACTTGACCATACGTGTAATTCTATATAACGCCCAGTACCACACCCTTACATATTGCGCGAAGAAGATTAATGATGCCCGTGCATGAGAGCCAGAAGCCACTGGTGTAAACAAGAAGATTACAAGTAAGTTTTTATGTTTGTAACATCTCAAGTCTCCATGCCAGCTGCCAGTGGATTCATTCACGTAAATAAACAATACAAGAAAACATTAAACTGACACTATATGCCGCGCTCTTTACAATAAGCTTACAGTTACATATAAAATACAAGTAAACAAGTTTGTCTTGTGCAGCTGGCATGGCGAACTTTCTTTGTGTTGGTGTCAGGCAATTCAATACGTGCTTAATCTTTTTTGCCTTCACCTGGCGTAGCTACTAGGCTCTAGTGGCTTGGCTGTCTTCCTTTATCTGGTTCATCTGGCTTGCATACGCCTACAGCATTGTGTAGCTATCTCCTGAAAGTTGTGTATGCATAACTATAGTGTGTCACCCATCACTGTGCCATTGCTACATCACTGATGAACCTTACTTAGCTCTAGTTGATGTTGATATGCATTGCTGTATATTGGCTAATAATTTTTATCTGCATGGTGATGTTGCCTATAATGTATTGCTGCATACAATACTGCAATAATGTATAGTTCTCTCCTGTATGTTTTGTATGCATATACTTTGTACACATCACTGTGCCATTTATACCACACCAATGATGTACTGGCACTTAGCTACTGGTGGCCTTTAGTTACGATGCCACTATTTGTGTTATATCTGTCACTACTGTGACATATTGAGTTGATTTGGGGATAATGCATTCACCACCTAATAGCCTCACCGGGGGGCTGTCACGTTGGTGTATGTACTTGGTTGTATGTGACGCGGTCCTAGTAATAATAATAATAATAAATATAACTACAGTATCTATAGCCAACAGTTAAAACAAGTTACTTCAGCCAAATACCTATAGGGATCATTATTGACAGCCATTTCACTTGGAAGGACCACGTTAATGAAATTAGCTCCAAAGCCAACTCAGCCTGCAAAACATTCCTAAAGTGGAATATATACCATTGCCCCACAACAATCAAGTCTAACTTATAAATCTTTTATTAGACCAATTCTTGAATATGCCGCACCAGTTTGGTATCCTTTTCAACAAGTTCAGATCTATCAAATAGAGAGGATACAGTGTAATATGGCACGATTTGTGATGAATGACTACTCCCGATACAGTAGTGTTACAAGTATGTTAAATCATTTATCCTGGCCACACATTAGCAAACAGACGAATTTATAAAGGAGAATTTATTTCTAAGATATGTGGACACATTACAACATGTGCATACAAGAAATGCTACATACCTTTTAGGATTCCAATTCACCACATTATGCATGGAATAGTCAACAAAGTGGCATAGTGCCCATCAGTAAACCTGAAGAGGAAAAGTCATGAATAAGTAAAAATACATATAAATATGTATGGCTAACAATGGCGAACAATATTAATGGTCAACAATATACACTGAAACCTTACTCTGGTCACTTCACGGCCAACCTTATTGAGCAGGTGGCAAATTACGCTACTCAAAACATCACATTCAGGGATTGTGTTTAGATAAGGTGACTTGATTAGATGCATTGTAACATAAAAGTGTCACTGCTAGGCAGTATACTGATATGCATGGCTACCATGTAGTAAATCAGCTAAGTAGGTGCAGTGGAATCTGCCTAAGATGGTTACTTTTGGACCAAGATTTCTTGGCTTAATTAACAGATAGCTGCTTTTGCAAGGCACTGATTTAACCATATAGATGTCTCACAGGAGAATTAAAAAGTTGGCCTTCTTAGAGAGGTGGCCTTCTATGCAAGTGGCCACCAAGGCAGGTTCCACTGTGTAAGATTTAGGATGGAATCCAGGCATTAGATATTTGAAATTTCATGTGTTGAATGTATTCCAGGGCTTCTTGTAGTCTGAAACCCCACCACAATTACTCAGGCAGTGTTGTGGTCACCACTAAACCGCTGAAATGCTGTAAGTGAATGGTGTTATTTTTGTCTTAAGCTTGACTACTATACAGTAGAGCTGAAACCAATATCCTGAAAAATATTTCTCCGGATATCCTTTGGATAATGACTTCATTATTTGCTTCATCAGGAGCTTACAAGCACCAAAGGTTATACTTTGGGCTTCCAGCCAACTTGCATGAAATGTCCTATCTCTGATCCATAGGGCTTATAAGCGCCTTTGGCACTCTACAGCGGTTGTAAGAGACCTTACGTGGCAACAGAAACAAGTGAAATTGCATGTACAAGATTTCGTCCAATCAAATCAATTTATTTTTGAAGTTCAAACTAGAATTATCACACGTGACATCTTGTTGTCACACAAGATCTATCAGAACCACTGTAACAGATTGGTTAACAACCTTGCTGCCAGCACTCACTGTCTCACACGTTGTCGCACGCTAAATCCATCTCTATAGCCAGTTAATCATACATCTTACCACAACCATAGGCGGATCTGAGGGGGGGCCAAGGGGTGCTGTGCCCCCCCCCTGGCCCTTCTCTGGCCCCCCTTGGACCTACAGTACTATATGTATACCAGAAACTAGAATCATGCATTCACACTGTATTTAGAAGTATAGAAAGCTAATGGGCAAATAGAAGACAACACTTATAAATGAAGTTAACATGTATAATTAAACTGTACACCGTAAAGAAAGTGGGGCAAATAAATTTGAATTTTTGTACAAAGATCGAGATACTCTAATAGAGCAGTCACTATACTCTAATAGAACAGTCGCAATTCTGATATCATCAAATTACAAATTTTATAAATCGTAACAATGCCAGCTACTCCTTATTTTGATTTGGTACACACTTTACCATCAAACAGGTTATCTCAGATAGGCTAACCAATGTTTGTATGCATTGCAAAGCATAACTTTTTTAGCTAAGTGTTATCAAAAATGCTCTGAAATTCAAACCTGGGAGGTCTGATTTTTTAAAATTTTTCCAACTACAGCCATTTTACAAACTGTATGTCCATGGTTCATCCAGCTATATGCTGAATAAGGTTATGCAAATGAATATAACTTCATTAACTTGTGTTCTAGAATTTCCCCATAGCTCATAGTAGAATAAACACTGTTGTGCACTAAAACTTCTTGCCCCCCCTTGGCCCCCCCTGACAGTGTCTCCTAGATCCGCCTATGACCACAACCACCAACAGGTGACCTGTAGATTTGTGTTGTTCCAAGTAAGGCAATGTTGCACTATATCAATTTTGCATAGTTATATGTGCCTTCTGCACTTATATACTTCTGGCTTCATAGACCTTTAAAGTACGGTTTAAAACACTAAAACCTCACCTTGCCATTGTAAAAATCCCACATGTGCTAATTGTGTACAAAGTGGCTGCATAATGCAGCCACCTCCATAATATTCTAGGTCAGAAAATATTGTCCCTACAATGACTGGTTTTCACTGTACTATTAATCTAGTGAAGTATTATCACTATACTGGGATATATAAGGTAAATGGAGGTAACTTTATGTCCCTATTCCTAATTTGATGTGGATAATAATAAATTTTAAATAAAATTTATTATTATCCACATCATTGCAGCCATTCCATGGCTGCCACCTTTGATTTCACAACTTTTTCACTCAGGTGTTTTGAAGGCCGCACCCTTTTATACAGCTTGGCTGTTTTTGCATGGTGGGGCCATGAAATGGCTGCAATGATGTGGATAATAATAAATTTTAAATAAAATTTATTATTATCCACATCATTGCATATATTTTAAATAAAATTTATTATTATCCACATCATTGCAGGTAAAATTTATTGTTATCCACATCATTGCAGCCATTCAATTGCCGCCATCTTTGATTCACAACCTTTTTTCACTCAGGTGTTTTGAAGGCCGCACTCTTTTATACAGCTTGGTTGTTTTTGTGTGGATTTCACTTCTTTTTGTATTTTAAATGGCCTATACCCAAAGCCAACCATAAACTGGCTTAGAGGGTTGTTTTTACACAAATCATTGTTCTTCTTATTTACAGATGCAATGAAGATGATAGAAGACAAACTAGTGAAATTTACAGTTAATAATAAGTGTACCTGAATTAGCTACCTGTAACTAAGCAGAAAATAGTGTGGTGCAGAGGAGCTGAGATTAATGAAATTTGTCTAGCTGGGTCCGGCATTTGGGTGAAAATTTATAGTAAAATATTTCCAGAAATAATACTTGATACAACTTTCAATAGCAACACAATGAATAGAGCTCCATAAGCAACCACCAATTTTGTTGAAGTACAGATAATGATTTTAAAAAACTTTTTACATATCAGTAATCTGTAAAATCTCTATATAACATGTGAAATTCTGAATTACTTTTGCTTCCAATTTGTAAGTGTTTTACTTGAACTGGTTAAAGAAAGTTACTTTCTTATTTCTATGATACCTAATTAAACTTAAAAGTTCCTAATTTTTCCTTGTACTTGTAATAGATACGTAGTTTAGATCCAGTAGCTATTTTAACTACACAGAAGTTACTACCAATCTATGATACTAATTAACAAATTATATGGTATTTGCTGATATATACAGTTTTCCCTTAGTTATTTATGATTACTACACCACACATATGAAGACTATATCACACATATCAAGACTACACATGTTCTATAAAATTAATTTACCATCTTACAGCAGCAGCACAGATACTGTCATACTTTACCAGAACCTAACAATCAACTTGTCTGTACCACCCTCTCTACTAATCATTATCCCTATCACTAATTTTACTACTACAGAAGTATATAGTTTCTTTCCAAGAACAATCCGAGATTGGAATGATTTACCTAATGATGTGATTGAAAGCAACACTCTACCCCTGTTTATATCAAGTCTGCTAACAATTAACCCAAAAACCCAAATCTTGATTGACAAATTTTATAGCAAATAACATTTTTTTTTAATTATTATTTATTTATTACTGTGTAGGACTCCATCAAGGAGATAACACACAGATACAAAACAAAATCAAAGTAATTTAACAAAATGTCCTTAAAACAGTTTATAGATGGCTGATTGACCACATCTTCTGGCAAAGTGTTCCATAATTTAATAGTGGATGGTAACATTGTAGATGTATGTATTGTGATTGTATCATTTTGAGTTGGTCCCCCGGATGCATCAGACATCGTCTACATACATATTTGTCCAGTAAATTTAAAAAGTCCTTCATTGAATTCACCTGAGGCTTATACTTAAGTGTATCACCTATATAATACATATACATATATATGTTGTGGAATTTACAGTTAATATAGCTAAGTGTACTTGAATTACCTGTAACTAAGCAGAAAATAGGGTAGTGCAGATGAGCTGAGATCAGTGAGATAACTAATAAAATTTGTATAGCTGGGTCATTTGGGTGAAAATTTAAAGTAAAACATTTCCAGAAATAAGACTTGATACAACTTTTAATAGCAATCTAATGACACCATTGGAATAGAGTTCAATAAGCAGCTGCCGATTTTGTTGAAATACAGGTAGTGATTTTTAACTTTAGTTTTTTTGTATCAGTTAATCTCTATATAACATGTGAAATTTTCTGAATTACTTTTGCTTCCAATTTGTAATATAAGTTTCTTTTACTTGAAAAGGGATGGTACATGCATGCAGCTATGTGTATATACCAGAATTTAATTCCTGTTAAATTACTTGTATGGGCTATATACAATATCCACACTTGTTTCCCATGAAAACAAATTAATGTTTCACATAAATTCTTTCCTTAGAGTAAGTATATCCTGTAACAGAAATTACAAATGTGCTTTATAGGTTAACACTGATGGAGCTATCAGTTTTGGAACAGCAACAGGATCCTACTCTTCTGACCCAACTCCATTTGGTGGAGGCATACCATTAATAGCACCATTCTGGGCTAACATAGACACCACACCTTCTCAGGGAGGAAAAATATGGTATCGTGAGAGTACTATTTCTTTACTTCTCAGCAGAGCAAGTGTTGATGTACAAAACTTCTTCTCAGTCACAAACTTCACTGCAACTCATTTGTTCATCGTTACTTGGGACCAGGTTGGATATTCCAGCCAACAATTTGATCAGGTAGTATGTAATCCTATAACATATAATATTAGTCTGAGTGTATGCAGTGTATGTATCAAGACACACGGTAGTGTGTCGTGCGGCCCAAGAAGCCGGCGCGTAACACCCGTGAGTATATTGACAGGAAGAAAGAAAACGCAATTTTCGAACCTCCGTAGCTCTATGCTGCCTTGATGAAATAAGACGATATTTGCTGTGGACACTCCCTCCACCTTAAGCACTCCACATTCCAAATTTGAGCTAAATCGCTTCAAGCGTTCCCGAGATATGCGACTTCAAAAATTGGCTTAGTTTCTTCGTTTTTTTTCTTATTATTTTTCTTCCTCTTTTCGCACACTTACAAAAACTGCTATAAAACGCGAACGCCATATTCGATCGCCTTGAAATTTGGCACACAGCAGGGGGGTATAAAGGCGCATCTCTGTACCAACTTTGGCTGGAATACGATAAACAGGCAAAGAGTTATGAGCGATTATTCACGAAAAATAACACCAATATGTTGTCACGCCTGCAGGGTAAACCGCGTATGGGAAGAAGCTGAAAATCGGTGGGTGAATAGGTTAACTATTGAACCTCAAACCTTTTGTGGTTTGAAAGAAATCGAGCTAAAAAACAGGAAGATACAACGAAAAAACCAACCGTGTGTAACAATTACGCAATCGAGGTTAGCTAATAAAAAAAAACGACTGCTTGCCACGCCTACCAGATAAACCGCTTAGGGTAATGCTTTGAAAATCGTTGTACAGATGGAGTAATCATCTTAGAAAGGCTCTTCAATGGTGTAGAAGAATCAGACTTAAAGCCACGGAGTTATAACACGAAATCCAACTTGGTGTAGCAAGTGCGAAATCGAGATACTCTAATAGAGCAGTCAACCTAATAGAGCAGTCATCCTAATAGAGCAGTCATCCGAAGAGAATTCAAGAGATCAGCTAGAAACAAGTAACCTGTATAGAGATCAGCTACAAACAAGTCACCCTAGAGACAGATCAGCCACAAACAATTCACCCTGTAGAGAGATCAGCTAGAAGAAGTTACCTTGTAGGGAATTCATGCAACTATAGAAAGATATAATTCAGCTAGAAGAAATCACCTTGTAGAGTTCAGCTACAAAGAAACCACAATGTAGAGAGTTTAGCTACAAACAAATCACCCTGTAGAGAGAGATCAGCTAGAAGAAGTTAACTTGTAGAGAGTTCAGCTACAAAGAAACCATCATGTAGAGAGTTCAGCTGCAAACAAATCACCTGTAGAGAGTTCACCTACAAAGAAATCTCCCTGTAGAGAGATCAGCTAGGAGAAGTTTCCTTGTAGAGAGTTCAGTTACAAAGAAACCACCATGTAGAGAATTCATTTACAAACTAGTGACCCTGTAAAGACATCAGCTAGAAGAAATTACCTTGTAAAGAGTTCAGCTACATAGAAACCATTCTTTAAAGAGCTCAGCTACAAACAAATCACCTGTACAGAATTGAGCTACAAACAAATCACCCTGTAGAGAGATCAGCTAGAAGAAGTTACCTTGTAGAGAGTTCAGCTACAAAGAAACCATCATGTGGAGAGTTCAGCTGCAAACAAATCACCTTTAGAGAGTTCAGCTACAAACCAATCTCCCTGTAGAGATATCAGCTAGAAGAAGTTTCCTTGTAGAGAGTTCAGCCACAAACAAATCACCCTGTAGAAAGATCAGCTAGAAGAAGTTACCTTGTAGAGAGTTCAGTTACAAAGAAACCACCATGTAGAAAGTTCAGCTACAAACTAGTGACCTTGTGGAGACATCAGCTAGAAGAAACTACCTTATAGAGAGCTCAGCTACAAAGAAACCATTCTGTAAAGAGCTCAGCTGCAAACAAATCACCTGTACAGAATTCAGCTACAAACAAATCACCCTGTAGAAAGATCAGCTAGAAGAAGTCACCTTGTAGAGAGTTCAGCTACAAAGAAACCATCATGAAGAGAGTTCAGCTGCAAACAAATCTCCCTGTAGAGAGTTTAGTTAGAAGAAGTTACCTTGTAGAGAGTTCAGCTACAAAGAAAGCATTCTGTAAAGAGCTCAGCTGCAAACAAATCACCTGTACAGAATTCAGCTACAAACAAATCACCCTGTAGAGAGATCAGCTAGAAGAAATTATCTTGTAGATAGTTCAGCTACAAACAAATCACCCTGTAGAGAGATCAGCTAGAAGAAGTTACCTTGTAGAGAGTTCAGCTACAAATTTAAAGAAACCATCATGTGGAGAGTTCGGCTGCAAACATATCACCTGTAGAGAGTTCAGCTACAAAGAAACCACCATGTAGGGAGTTCAGCTAGAAGAAGTTACCTTGTAGAGAGTTCAGCTACAAAGAAACCATCATGAAGAGAGTTCAGCTGCAAACAAATCTCCCTGTAGAGAGTTCAGTTAGAAGAAGTTACCTTGTAAAGCGTTCAGCTACAAAGAAACCTTCATGAAGAGAGTTCAGCTACAAACAAATCACTCTGTAGAGAGATCAGCTAGAAGAAGTCACCTTGTAGAGAGTTCAGCTACAAAGAAACCACCATATAGAGAGTTCAGCTGCAAACAAATCACCCTGTAGAAAAATCAGCTACAAACAAATCACCCTGTAAAAAGATCAGCTAGAAGAAGTCACCTTGTAGAGAGTTCAGCTACAAAGAAACCACCATGTAGAGAGTTCAGCTAGAAGAAGTTACCTTGTAGAGAGTTCAGCTACAAAGAAACCATCATGAAGAAAGTTCAGCTGCAAACCAATCTCCCTGTAGAGAGTTCAGTTAGAAGAAGTTACCTTGTAGAGAATTTAGCTACAAAGAAACCATTCTGTAAAGAGCTCAGCTGCAAACAAATCACCTGTATAGAATTCAGCTACAAACAAATCACCATGTAGAGAGATCAGCTAGAAGAAATTACCTTGTAGAGAGTTCAGCTACAGTAAAAAGAAACCACCATGTAGAGAGTTCAGCTGCAAAGAAATCACCCTGTAGAAAATTCTGCCACAAACAAATTGCCCTGTAGAAAGATCAGTTAGAAGAAGTTATCTTGTAGAGAGTTCAGCTACAAAGAAACCACCATGTAGAGAGTTCAGCTAGAAGAAATTACCTTGTAGAGAGTTCAGCTACAAAGAAACCATTATGTAAAGAGCTCAGCAGCAAAAAAATCACCTGTACAAAATCCAGCTACAAATAAATCACCCTGTAGAGAGAACAGCTAGAAGAAGTTACCTTGAAGAGTGTTTAGTTACAAAGAAACCACCATGGACAGTTCTGTAATAAATATATGTATTATATATATAATTTGTACATTAACTGATAAATATTTAAGGTACATCTGCTTCATCTTTTCTTCTTCCTGTGGTAAAGAAAAAAGATAGGTTAAAAAAGTCCCAAAGCAGGCCATAGGCCGGCTTTGGGGTATACAAATACAAAAAGAAGTGAAATCTAATCCAAAACAGCCAAGCTGTAAAAAAAGTGTGCGGCCCTCAAAAAGGCTATGGTGAAAAAGGATGTGAAATCCAAGGTTGCAGCCAAGAAATGGCTGTGATGGTAGGTTAATGGTAAAAATTTTAATAATGACAATTCAGGTGAATTTTGTGCCAATTGACCAAGCGGCACCAAATTCACCTGAATTATCGTTATTAAAATTTTTACCATTAACCTACCATCACAGCCATTTCTTGGCCGCAACCTTGGATTTCACATCTTTTTTCACCATAGCCTTTTTGAGGGCCGCACACTTTTTTTACAGCTTGGCTGTTTTGGATTAGATATGTATATATGCATGAGGATCGCAGATAAAAGGACAAGAATGAGAAATTCATACAAAGACATATGACAAATCTGTTATGTACTATATATGATCCTTGCCAACTGCAGGCTAACACAGTTTTGTACATAGCTGGAAAACATCAGTAGCTGAATCAAGCAGGCAGTTAGTATAAATTCATTATATTAGCTATTCTAATTTTTCAACTGATGTGAGGTACGTACCTTCAGCACTTGTGCTGTAAAGCCTTCATAAATAAATAAATATGAGGATGCATTTGTAATTTCTAATCAAAATATCAATCAGATGCAATATTATAGAATAGCTTAAAATATTCAACTTTGCTATGTCAGTGCATTAGAATCAAGCCCAAAATTAATGATTTAAACCCTACACATTGGCCACTCATTTAATATTCCTACTTACGATTTTTCATCATTGTGAAATACTAAACAGTACCATCCCCAGCAATACATTGTTCTAATTTCATCCACTACTACATATCAGGAGAGTCGCCATTCCAGAACAAGATGAGCACAACAAGTTATCTCCAGTATTCATTGGAACCAATGACATACTCTTGTTCAAGGGTGTGGCCAGGGGGATTCGGATGGTTTGGACGAACCCTACTTCCAGCAGTAGAATTTTTTCAAAATTAAATATCACACCAAATCTTACAGCCCTGGAGCTCTCTGGTAGCTACTTGCACACTGGCGCTCCTCTGTACTACTCTTGAGGATCACATCATATTAATGCTGAGCTATTACATCAAGTGATCAATTGTGCATGTGATGCATTGTGGAAATGGCGAGGGACCGTTGGTTGGTTGAGATATATTACAAGTTAGTAGTTGCTTGAGTGGTCATGTGTCAGGTTAGCACAAACTGATGTATATTTACCCAATGAATAGTTTGTTAATTTGTCACATGTTGTGGGCACGTGATGTCTCGAATATATTTGACTACAAGCCAAGTCTGAAGTTACTGACCATCAACAGGAGGACCGGCCGAGAATAGTGTATTCATGGAAGAAAGTATTGCCAACTAAGGGACTCGAGTGTGGAGGGTTCCTGTGTGCTAAGTTGGCTGTCAGTGTGTTGTCTGGAAGTGAAGATTGGTTCATACTACAATAGGTTTATATTTTCTATAAGCTGCATAAACAGCAGTGTGTAGTTAGCTAGTTAGATGCACAAATAGTACCTTTTAATGTTACTGCCTAAGGGTACATTTTGTGTACGCATCATTTTCATTCAAATGTGGTCTAGGGGAAGCACCCAGGCCTTCCCCTAAAGACATTCCACTTAAAATCCAAACCCCCCTTCACGAAAATCCTGGCTACATCCCTGTTGTTCTCAGCACTACTCTAATCCAATCAGTTGTCATGTTCTAATTGTTTTGTATTGAAAACAACCTCTGTAATCTGACCCTATACTCCATGAACTCATACAAAATAATTATAATAGACCTAAAATGATGTTGTTTTTGATCTCTACCATTTTGTGATTGCAGCTCTTAAAACATGAACTTTATATAAAAATGTCTGGACTTCTTGCAAATTTTAATGCTAACAATGCTATATGATCTGTAATCTATTGCATAATCTCCACAGCATCAGGTTACAAAGGTCCAACAATTTCACTGATCCAGCAAACATTGGATTGGGAGAGCTTTCACTGCAGAATGATAACCTATGCATTTACATACCTCTAATATTACATTTCAATTCTAGTTCCTAATACGAAATGCAAGAATTTCATATGATTCCAATACAAGTTGCAAATGTACAGCTTGTAGGAAGTAGTTTCATCAAAACAGTATACATGTAGTTCCACTACTGGTTCCAGTTTGAGAATTGAAATCATACAACACCACTGGTAATGGATACATAACTTACTGAGAGTACTGAGATAGCTGTTAAAGTTCCATATCCATGTATATACATGCCATACATACATCTTTAACATTATCATGAATGATGTAGAAGATTTAAGTTATGTGTGTGCATTTCATTTATTTTGTTAAGATTCAGTAGTATCCAAATGGGAGATGAGATTGACCAATGCACACAAACACATACACACATGCACGCACACGGAGATAAATGCAAAAGCAAGTGTTCACCATATAAACAGTCATGCCTACCCAGTTGACTAGAAAATCTGTGCACCACTTATGTGCCTGGGGAGTCAGCACTGACAATTCCTCCTAGGGCAAGACTGGTAATCTGCAAGAAACTGCAGGAGTGGCTGTGTGTGTACCTTGCTTGAGCGATTTTCATATTTTTTGACTGCATGATAGCAAGACTAGCACCCATAAAATTGTCAACCTGAAGGATCCAGAAAAATTGACAAAATTATTATGGCATGAAACATGCCAAAAAAAGGATCAATGTACTCTACTAGAACAGTCAAATAGGGTTGGAAGTTGTTAGCCTGATGAATGCAGCAACTTCTATTATTGGTTTTTATGCCCATATAGTTGATTTAATACAATATATCCAACAGTATAGTAGTACTCTTTAGTAGGGTTCTCTCTAAAGTGATGAGAGCCATGTGGCAAAAACCATCATAGCAGTATGATACATCGCAAAAATCAGCTTTATGGAATAGTCTTACCCTATTCAACATAAAATACAGCGTTAAAAACAAGAAAACACTTACAGATGGCTGGATATTGAACTTTTAAAATGCGAATTTTGGTTTGCCAGCAAGGTAGTAGCAACAGCCAGGCCTGCCCGGGCACAGGCCCAGGAAATCATTGTTGGTGTAAACCAGGCACCCACCATTAATACAAACTAAACCACATAACTTCTCTCTTTTTGAAGCATCTTCATGTGATAATTTCAAGCAGTTGCTGATCATCTATACTCGAATTTACCAAGATTCCTTTGTCAATTAGTAAACTTCTATATAATGCCCAACATCGAATGATCACATTTTTAAATTTGAACAGTCAATTTGATGAAACTGCTCAGCATACTGGATTGTTTCATTAGATGTCTAACGATGGACTGATGAAAACAGACAAAAGCCAATTCCTACTGTTCCCTGCCATGGTAGGCTGCTTTTTCCAAGCCCAGTGGCAAGCCATATGAGGCCTTAATTGATATACTGGCTGCTCATTCTGAAAGGAGCATGTGACAGATGGATTTCATCATTACATCATTATTATATTAAAACTACTGGATACAGCTACTTGACTATCACAAAATACAAACTGAATGGCTTTTGCAATACTATTTTTTAAAGCCACATAGCCATACAAACCACACACAAGTTTATTACAACAATAGTTACCAGGGTGTGGTAAATAAGTCAATAAGCAATGCAGCTGGTTCCAGTAAGCACAATGGGGATTTAATAGAGTATCCGCATGTGTAAAGACTAATCAAATGATTTTATATTTTGATGCGGGTGGGGGACCGGAAATTGGAATATCCTAATGGAGCTCAGGCCAACCTGGAGATGGCTGTATACAATAATGTGGCTGTACAGCTCTGTGGTATTGAAAAGAGACCTATGCTGTACATTTCCTTCCATTTTAGCTAGTTTTGAGACCTGAATAGTCCTAACTCATCCCTATGCACTCCCCTTTCTTTTTTAAGCAACATGATCTTGGCCCCAAGCCTTCCCACCACCCCTATTGGAGCTCACCTGATACAGTCAACGTCTTACTGTAGCTAACAGCTAGCTACAAGTACTTAGCTGTTAGCTACAGTACTTGTACAGTGGATACTCTGGAAGGCAAGGAATTGGTGTAAAACATGTTAGTAACACATAACTTCAACCATTGGCGAGCCACAATACGTTAAACTTAAAACTGGCATTTCTCGATGCTATCAAATAAGTGTTGAGACCGGTTTTCCCAGACTAGAACACATATATTTATTTTCTTTCCACAGACCAACACTTTTCAATGTGTCCTAGTTACAAATAATACAGACACTTTTGCAATATTGTTATATGCTGATGGAGAGATAGGATGGCTCAGACATGATACAAGTGATACATCATATGCCCAGGTGGGGTTCAATGCTGGAGATAACATCAACTTTCTAACTCTTCCTGGATCACGTACACCAGTTATTGGTAACACTGTCACTGATAGTAATGTAGCAATACCTGGAGTATGGATATACAAGATCAGTGGATCAGCGATATTAAAGCCACAAGCTGGTAAGAAATTGAATGCAACACACTGATAGTTATACATTGACTTTTAACAGTTAAATGATTGTTTTACAATGACATTGCTCTTGACAGTTTTATTAGACTGTATAACTGCTCTATTAAAGTATCTCAACCCATATGTTTGTCAATGCTTGTAGAAAATATCAAGATGACTGTTGAGTACTCAACCACTCTGATAGAACAGTCACTTTTATATTTCTTTAAAAAGGTAAGTACAGTATCTGCTTAATCTACATGGTGAAAATAGTCTAAAATTCTATCCCAGAGCTTACAAATTCTGAAAACTTGTCTATTCGCAAACGTCATGCCCCCAATGTCATCTTATATCTATCATTATGAGCTTAAAACTTCATACACTGCTTCATTCAGAGTTTTCATGGTGCTTGTGCTTGCTTCTGCTAGTACAGTATCATAGCATGACAAAGCGTAGGTTGGGGGGGAGAGGGGGGACTTTGGCAAGTAGATTACATTTATTTCTATGCCAATAGGTTCTTAAACAGGTGCTAAAGTATGTTAGTTTTCAAAATTTGAAAAGCTGAAATTGCTAAAAGATCCAACCACAAAATTTAAAAAAAATGTTCCTTGAGGATCATATACACAGACTCCAGCTGTGAGTATAGATACAGCAGAAGTGTCAAAACCAGTCATCAATATTCCTGCATCCCCACCCATGTTGTTGCCCACAACAGACAGGAAAGGTTTTGCTTACATATGAAAACTGAAGCAGGTTGAGAAGTCAAGATGAGCTCTCCAAATAAGACAAACGAAAAGCTTAATGTAACACTTAGCTAAAACATTGTTTACTTGGTTGTACAAATTATATAATTCATGGAAACATCTCAAGACTCGGGTTTGCCTTATGCTACACTGGTCACTCAACCATGCTTTATTTGATGGATATACAACCTTGAAATGATGCTTTGTGTGTGTGTGTGTGTGTGTGTGTGTGTGTGTGTGTGTGTGTGTGTGTGTGTGTGTGTGTGTGTGTGTGTGTGTGTGTGTTGAAGCATTGTCGCAAATGCTATTTGGATAATATATACATGTAGCTGAGATGCTAATAAAGCACGAGGCAAAGTTTGGTGCTTTATTTGCATTGAGGCCAAGTACCAAGTGCTTTATTATTCAGATAGCATGAGCAAGGTGAAATTATTTATTGAACATTCTAGTGGATTGAAACCCAGTACATAAAACACACTAACATGGCAGCTTTGGTTATACATTTTAACATGTCACTTGGTACTAGTTAAGGTGAGTGTGAATAGTCCAGGTGCACTTTATCCTTGTTGTAGTTAAACTCTGTATGGGGTGGTTTGTTTGCCATACTGAAATGTATCATGTTTCATGACGAGGATGACCGAGTGTCAAAATGTATTTCTGCATATATTCATAGCAGAGAGGTAGGAGTCCTTTTGTTCAACAAGGTGCATAGTCTTACACCTTTCAAAATGGAGGTACTCAAGTAAAGCAGTCTTGTATAGCATGAAATCTAAAAGGTTAAACCATTCAAGCCCTCTGCTGATTGTTTGACAATTTTGGTACTAGGAGGATAAATGACTGGACCAATCCTACAAGTAGTAATTTGGAAATATATACAGCTGTATTAGATTTACCTCAAGAATTAATAATAGTGGAGATTAGAGTGTCTAACACACAATGCAAAGCTACTACAAATGTAACCAGATTTTACAAAATCGTTCCAAATCAGACACCAGGCAAAATCAAACTAGCACCACCAGTGGATAGCTACACTATCGTACTACTAGTTTTGACTTTTAGTACTACTCAAACTAGTTGAGGCTGGTTGAAACAGACATCATTTCTGGGTGGTGTGGAGAGCTCAAATGGCAGTTTCAGGCCTTGTGAAGGGCCTGGCTTAGCAAGAATCAGTGGTTTACTGGTGGATGGTCTGATAATGTTGGCCGAACAATTTTTCTGTGGATTTTTCTGTGTATCAGCCACTAAGAAGCCAGCACAGCACTGTAATCTCATGTCTGGATTTCAATCGTGGTCTGCCTCCATTTTGAAGTCTATCTCTTGCCCACCCTGCCACCCCCCACCCTCTTCCTCATTGTGAGCACTTGTGATACTACCATAATTCGTTTTCTTTTGTGTAAAAAAATTTTAGTGTTAAAAATATTTGTGTAAAATATTTTCCTATGATTTACAACGAATGACTGCTCTATTAGAGTTGTTTGATCTTACCCCAAAAAAATTTGTGTAAGAAATTTTCTTGCAAACAAAAAAGCAAATTACAGTACTTCACTCATCCAACTGCTCAGTGTATCTATCTTATTTGGTGGGAAACTCTACAAACAGCTACAAGTACTGGAAGTGGTCTGAAAGATATTAGATACCTGTAGATGTATCTCTTGTACAAATTTCATGCGCATGTTTGCTATCCTTGGCGAGTTATGCTGACTTGAATTCTTTATAACAGTTTATCTCAAAACTTCTAATGTGCGATTTGGAACGTTTTTCCAAAATTCAGTCACAAATGATTTTGAGTGATTTAAAGGGATTTCTCTGTAAAACTTTGTGATTTGTAATATATTCTATCTAAATCAAAAACAGCTAAGCTCTTGAACAAGGTGCGGCCCCAAAAAGGCCATGGTGAAAAAAGATGCGAAATCCAAGGTGGTGGCCAAGAAATGGCTGTGATGGTAAGTTAATGGTAAAACTTTTAATAACGACAATTCGGGTGAATTTGGTGCCGCTTGGTCTTGGCACAAAATTCACCTGAATTGTCGTTATTAAAATTTTTACCATTAACCTACCATCACAGCCATTTCTTGGCCGCCACCATTTCACATCTTTTTTCATCATGGCCTTTTTGGGGCCGCACCTTTTTTTACAGCTTAGCTGTTTTTGATTAGATTTCACTTCTTTTTGTGTTTGTATACCCCAAAGCTGGCCATATGCCGGCTTTGGGGATTTTCTTTTCTTTACCACAGGAAGAAGAAAAGATGAAGCAGATGTTAAATACTTTAAATGTTTCTGATTTTATCAGTAAATGTACAAATTATAATGCATATATTTATTACAGAACACTCTACACGGTGGTTTCTTTATAACTGAACACTCTACAAAGTGACTTCTTCTAACTGATATTTCTACAGGGTGATTTGTTTGTAGCTGAATTCTCTACATGATGGTTTCTTCGCAGCTGAACTGTCTACAAGGTAACTTCTTCTAACTGATATTTCTACAGGGTGATTTGTTTGTAGCTGAATTCTCTACATGATGGTTTCTTCGCAGCTGAACTCTCTACAAGGTAACTTCTTCTAGCTGATGTCTCTACAGGGTCACTTGTTTGTAGTTGAACTCTCTCATGATGGTTTCTTTGTAGCTGAACTCTCTACAAAGTAACTTCTTCTAGTTGATGTCTCTACAGGGTCAGCTGAACTCTCTACATGGTGGTTTCTTTGCAACTGAACTCTCTACAAGGTGGCTTCTTCTAGCTGATATTTCTACAGGATTTGTTTGTACTGTAGCTGAACTCTCTACATGATGGTTTCTTTGCAGCTGAACTATCTACAAGGTAACTTCTTCTAACTGATGTCTCTACAGGGTCACTTGTTTGTAGTTGAACTCTCTACATGATGGTTTCTTTGTAGCTGAACTATCTACAAAGTAACTTCTTCTAACTGATGTCTCTACAGGGGCACTAGTTTGTAGCTGAACTCTCTACATGGTGATTTCTTTGTAACTGAACTCTCTACAAGGTGACTTCTTCTAGCTGATCTTTCTACAAGGTGATTTGTTTATAGTTGAACTCTCTACATGATGGTTTCTTTGCAGCTGAACTCTCTACAAGGTAACTTCTTTAGCTGATCTCTGTACAGGGTGATTTGTTTGTAGCTGAGCTCTCTACAAGGTAACTTCTTTAGCTGATCTCTGTATAGGGTGATTTGTTTATAGCTGAACTCTCTACAGGTGATTTGTTTGCAGCTGAACTCTCTACATGATAGTTTCTTTGTAGCTGAACTCTCCACAACGTAATTTCTTCTATCTGATCTCTGTACAGGGTGAATTGTTTGTAGCTGAACTCTCTACAAGGTAACTTCTTCTAGCTGATCTCTCTATACAGGGTGATTTGTTTGTAGCTGAACTCTCTACAGGTGATTTGTTTGTAGCTGAACTCTCTACATGGTGGTTTTTTTGTAACTGAACTCTCCACAAGGTAACTTCTTCTAGCTGATCTCTCTACAGGGAGATTTATTTGTAGCTGAACTCTCTATAGGTGATTTGTTTGCAGCTGAACTCTCTACAAGGTAACTTCTTCTAGCTGATCTCTGTACAGGGTGAATTGTTTGTAGCTGAACTCTCTATAGGTGATTTGTTTGTAGCTGAACTCTCTACAAAGAACTTCTTCAAACTGATCTCTGTACAGGGTGAATTGTTTGTAGCTGAACTCTCTACAAGGTGACTTCTTCTAGCTGATCTTTCTGCAGGGTGATTTGTTTGTAGCTGAACTCTCTACAAAGAACTTCTTCAATCTTCAAACTAATCTCTGTACAGGGTGAATTGTTTGTAGCTGAACTCTCTACAAGGTAACTTCTTCTAGCTGATCTCTATACAGAGTGACTTGTTTGTAGCTGAACTCTCTACATGATGGTTTCTTCATAGCTGAATTCTCTAAAAGGGAACTTCTTCTAGCTGATCTTTCTACAGGGCGATTTGTTTGTAGCTGAATTCTCCACAAGGTAATTTGGTTGCAGCTGAACTCTCTACATGGTGATTTCTTGTAGCTGAGCTCTCTACAAGGTGACTTCTTCTAGCTGAACTCTCTACAGAGTGATCTTTTCGCAGCTGAAACTCACTACACGGTGATTTGCTTGCAGCTGAACTCTTTACATGATGGATTCTTTGTAGCTGAACTCTCTACAAGGTGACTTCTACTTGCTGAACTCTCTACAGGGTGAATTGTTTGTAGCTGATCTCTCTACATGATAGTTTCTTTGTAGCTGAACTCTCTACAAGGTAACTTCTTCTAGCTAATCTTTCTACAGAGCAATTTGTTTGTAGCTGATTTCTCTACAGGATGATTTGTTTGCAACTGAACTCTCTACATGGTGGTTTCTTTGTAGCTGAACTCTCTACAAGGTGACTTCTTCTAGCTGAACTCTCTACAGGGTGATCTTTTTGTAGATGATCTCTCTACAGAGTGATTTGTTTGCAGCTGACCTCTCTACATGATGGTTTCTTTGTAGCTGGACGCTCTACAAGGTAACTTCTTCTAGCTGATCTCTCTACAGGGTGAACTGTTTGCAGCCGAACTCTCTGCAGGGTGATTTAAACGCTCTACAGGGTGATTTCTTTGCAGCTGAACTCCCTACATGATGGTTTATTTGTAACTGAACTCTCTACAAGGTAACTTCTTCTAGCTGATCTTTCTACAGGGCGGTTTGTTTGTAGCTGAATTCTCTACAGGGTGATTTATTTGCAGCTGAACTCTCTATAGGGTGAATTCTTCTAGCTGAACTCTCTACAGGGTGATCTTTTTGTAGCTGAACTCTCTCCACGGTGATTTTTTTCAGCTGAACTCTCTACATGATGGTTTCTTTGTAGCTGAAACCTCTACAAGGTGATTTCTTCTAGCTGATCTCTCTACAGGGTGATTTGTTTGCAGCTGAACTCTCTACATGGTGCAAAGTTTCTTTGTAACTGAACTCTCTACAAGGTGACTTCTTCTAGCTGATCTCTCTACAGGGTGATTTGTTTCTAGGTGAAATCTCTACAGGGTTACTTGCCTGTAGCTGAATTGTCTATCAGATTAACTGGTTGTAGCTGAATTCCCTATAGAATAACTTGTAATGTAATATAATTCTTTAATGGAGTAAGTTATAAACGTAGCCGAATGCTCTATTAGGGTGACTGGTCTATTAGAGTATCTCAATCTCGCATTTGCAACATGTAGTTGGCTTTCGAATCATGGCTCAGTGGTTTGTAATCCGATTCTTCTGTACTACTGCAAGGACTTTCTATGATGATTATTCCAGCTACACACCGATTTTCAGCTCATTGCTCTAAGCGGTTTGCCTGGTAGGTGTGAAAACTAACAGTTTTTTTATTCATAAAAAAATCGATTGCGTAATTGTGACACCGGTTGGGTTTTGTGTCATATCTCCATAGTCTTTATCTCGATTCTTTTCAAACCACATAAAGGCACTCCTACAATGGGTACTCCATCTACATAGCAATTTTTAACTCATTCCTTCAAGGGGTTTACCCTGTGGGCGTGACAGACGTTCGACCTTATTTTACACGAATAATCGATCATAACTCTCTGAATGTCCATCGGATTCCTACCAAAGTTGGTACTGAGATCCGCCTTAATGAGCCCTTCAATGGTGCCAAATTTCAGCCCGATTGGAGCACGCATTTGTGTTTTATGGCGGATTTTGAGAAGTGTGCGAAATGAAGAAGTAGAAGAAGAAAAAAAAACGAAGAAATTAAAACAAAACTTTGTTCGCTTGTATCTCGGAAATGGCTAGACCGATTTTTTTCCAATTTGGTATGTAGACTCCCATAACTGGCTGGCACGTCTGTAGCAAATTTGGTTCCAATCGGATAAGGGATCACAGAGCTACATAGGTGTAAAAATTGCGTTTTCTTTCTCTCCTCTCCAACTCTTGTTTGCATTTATATAATTAGCTTTTGTTGTGTTTGTTGTATCTGTTACATGTATGTAAATGAATGGGTGTACAGGATTTTCAGCGGAGTCATCATAATACACTCAAAAAGAGCAGTCAAGTGTATCAAGACACACGATAGTGTGTCGTGCGGCCCAAGAAGCCGGCGCGCCACACCGTGAGTATATTGACAAGAAGAAAGAAAACGTGCTTTTCACACTTTCGTATCTTGGTGATAGCTTATCCGATTGAAACCAAATTTGCTGCAGAGTTGCCCGCCAGCTAGGGGAGTCTACATTCCAAATTTGAAGGAAATCACTCAAGCCATTTCCGAGATATGAGCGGCCAAAGTTTGGTTGTTTTTTTCTCGTTTTTTTTTTCTTCTTCTTCGTCTTTTCGCACACTTGCAAACATTGCTATAAAACGCAAACGCGTGCTCCAATCGCCTTGAAATTTGGCACACAGAAAGGGAGTCCAGAGGCGCATCCTAGCATCACATTTTGTGCAAATCCGATGAATGGTTCAGGCGTTATGACCGATTATTCGCGTAAAACAAGATCGATTTGTTGTCACGCCTACAGGGTAAACCGCTTCATGGAATGAGCTGAACATTGCTATGTAGATGGAGTAACCATCGCAGGAGTGCCTTTTGGTGGTTTGAAAGGAATCGAGATTAAGACCACGGAGATATGACACAAAAACCAACCTGTGTCACAATTACGCGATCGATTTTTAGTAATAAAAAAGTATTAGTTTTTACGCCTACTAGGCAAACCGCTAAGAGCAATGAGCTGAAAATCGGTGTATAGCTGGAATAATCTTCATAGAAAGTCCTTGCAGTAGTATAGAAGAATTGGATTACAAACCACTGAGTTATGATTCGAAAGCCAACTCTGTGTAGCAAATGCGCGATCGAGATACTCTAATAGAACAGTCACCCTAATAGAGCATTCAGCTAATTTATTTACTCCATTATAGAATTCTATTACATTACAAGTTATTCTGTAGGGACTTCAGCTGCAAACAGTTAATCTTATAGACAGTTCAGCAAGAAGCAAGTCACCCTGTGGAGAATTAAGCTACAATTATATCACTCTAGAGATTCAGAACATTACAAGTCACACAGAAGAGAGTTCAGCTATAAACAAGTCATGCACCCTGTAGAGAGTTCACCTACAATTAAATCACTCTCTAGAGAATTCAGCTACACACAAATCACTGTGCAGAGAGTTCAGCTATAAACAAATTATCCTGTAGAGAGATCAGCTACAAACAAAACACTTTGCAGAGAGTTCAGCTACAAACAAATCAATCTTTAGAGTGATCAGCAACAAACAAATCAACTTGTAGAGAGTTCAGCTATAAACAAGTCATGCACCCTGTAGAGAGTTCACCTACAATTAAATCACTCTCTAGAGAATTCAGCTACACACAAATCACTGTGCAGAGAGTTCAGCTACAAACAAATTATCCTGTAGAGAGATCAGCTACAAACAAAACGCTTTGCAGAGAGTTCAGCTACAAACAAATCAATCTTTAGAGTGATCAGCAACAAACAAATCAACTTGTAGAGAGATCAGCTAGAAACAAATCAACCTGCAGAGAGATCAGCTACAAACAAATCAGCTTGTAGAGAGATCAGTTACACACAAATCAACCTGTAGAGAGATAAGCTAGAAACAAATCACCCTGTAGAGAGTTCAGCTAAAACAAATCAACCTGCAGAGAGATCAGCTACAAACATATCACCTTATAGACAGTTCAGCTACAAACAAATTACCCTGTAGAGAGATCGACTACAAACAAATCAACTTGCAGAGAGATCAGCTACACACAGATCAACTTGTAGAGAGATCAGCTAGAAACAAATCACCCTGTAGAGAGTTCAGCTAAAACAAATCAACCTGCAGAGAAATCAGCTACAAACATATCACCTTATAGACAGTTCAGCTACAAACAAATTACCCTGTAGAGAGATCGACTACAAACAAATCAACTTGCAGAGAGATCAGCTACACACAAATCAACTTGTAGAGAGATCAGCTAGAAACAAATCACCCTGTAGAGAGTTCAGCTACAAACAAATCAATGTGCAGAGAGATCAACTACAAACAAATCACCCTGTAGAGAGATCATCTAGGAACTAGACACAATGTAAGGAGTTCAGCTACAAGCAATACACCCTGTTGAGATTTCAGCTACAAACAAATCAACCTGTAGAGCGATCAGCTAGAAACAAATCACCCTGAAGAGAGGTCATCTACAAAAAATCACCCTGTAGAGAGATCAGCTAGAAACAAATCACCCTGTAGAGACTTCAGCTACAAACAAATCAACCTGCAGAGAGATCAGCTACAAACAAATCACCCTGTAGAGAGTTCAGCTAAAACAAATCAACCTGCAGAGAGATCAGCTACAAACAAATCACCTTATAGACAGTTCAGCTACAAACAGATTACCCTGTAGAGAGATCGACTACAAACAAATCAACTTGCAGAGAGATCAGCTACAAAATATCACCCTGTAGAGAGATCAGCTAGAAACAAATCACCCTGTAGAGACTTCAGCTACAAATAAATCAACCTGCAGAGAGATCAGCTACAAACAAATCACCCTGTAGAGAGATCAGCTAGAGAGTAGACACAATGTAAGGAGTTCAGCTACAAGCAAATCACCCTTTAGAGAGTTCAGCTACAAACAAATCAACCTGCAGAGAGATCAAATCACATTATAGAGAGTTCAGCTACAAACAAATTGCCCTGTAGAGAGATCAGTTACAAACAAATCAACCTCTAGAGCGATCAGCTAGAAACAAATCACCCTGAAGAGAGGTCAGCTACAAAAAATCACCCTGTAGAGAGATCAACTAGAAACAAATCACCCTGTAGAGACTTCAGCTACAAATAAATCAACCTGCAGAGAGATCAGCTACAAACAAATCACCCTGTAGAGAGATCAGCTAGAGACTAGACACAATGTAAGGAGTTCAGCTACAAGCAAATCACCCTTTAGAGAGTTCAGCTACAAACAAATCAACCTGCAGAGAGATCAAATCACCTTATATAGAGTTCAGCTACAAACAAATTGCCCTGTAGATAGATCAGTTACAAACGAATCAACCTGCAGAGAGATCAGCTACGCAAAAATCAACTTGTAGAGAGATCAGCTACAAGCAAATCACACTGTGGAGATCAGCTAGAAACTAGACACAATGTAAGGAGTTCAGCTACAAGCAAATCACCCTGTAGAGATTTGAGCTGCAAACAAATCACCCTATAGAGAGATCAGCTAGAAACTAGACACCATGTAAAGAGTTCAGCTATAGAAGAGGTCACCTTATAGAGAGTTCAGCTACAAAGAAACCATCATGTAGAGAGTTCAGCTGCAAACAAATTACTCTGTATAGAGTTCAGCTAGAAAAAGTCACCTTGTAGAGAGTTCAGCTACAAAGAAACTGCCATGTAGAGAGTTCAGCCTCAAACAAATTACCGTGTAGAGAATTCAACAACAAACAAATCGCCCTGTAGAGGGATCAGCTAGAAGAAGTTACCTTGTAGAGAGTTCAGCTACAAAGAAACCATCATGTAGAGAGTTCAGCTACAAAGAAATCACCCTGTAGAGAGTTCAGCTAGAAGAAGTCACTTTGTAGAGAGTTCAGCTACAAAGAAACCATCATGTAGAGAGTTCAGTTACAAAGAAACCACCATGGATGTAGAGAGTTTAGCTGCAAACAAATAACCTGTAGAGAGTTCAGCTAGAAACAAATCACCCTGTAGAGAAATCAGTTAGAAGAGGTCACCTTGTAGAGAGTTCAGCTACAAAGAAACCGTTATGTAGAGAGTTCAGCTACAAAGAAAGCACTATGTAGAGAGTTTAGCTGCAAACAAATCACCCTGTAGAGCGTTCAGCTATAAAAAGATCACCCTGTAGAGAGATCAGCTAGAAGAGGTCACCTTGTAGAGAGTTCAGCTACAAAGAAACCATCATGTAGAGAGTTCAGCTGCAAACAAATCACCCTGTAGAGCGTTCAGCTACAAAAAGATCACCCTGTAGAGAGATCAACTATAAGAGGTTACCTTGTAGAGAGTCCAGCTACAAAGAAACCATCATGTAGAGGGTTCAGCTGCAAACAAATCACCTTGTAGAGAGTTCAGCTACAAAGAAACCATCATGTAGAGAGTTCAGCTACAAAGAAACCACCATGGATGTAGAAGTTTAGCTGCAAACAAATCACCTGTAGAGAGTTCAGCTAGAAACAAATCACCCTGTAGAGAAATCAGCTAGAAGAATTTATCTTGTAGAAAGTTCAGCTACAAAGAAACCATCCTGTATATAGTTCAGCTATATTTTAAGTCACCCAGTAGAGAGATCAGCTGCTAAAAAATATCCTGTGGGGAATAATGGGCATGTAATAAATATATGTATATAACTTGTATAAAATCAAAAATAAATGAAGTATTAAAAATCTTCTATAAGTATGTTGTAGTTAAATTCCATCAGTGTATGGAAGTTATCCCATTCAGCTATTTAAATATTGAAGTTGATGCAGTAGTGTATGTGCTTATTTATCGAAGACAACAATGATATCCTACTTGTGTAATATACAATTGTTATTGCCAGGAATTTGTGATCTAAGACAGAAAATTTGTGCTTTGTGTTTGATAGCCATTTCTTTGTCTTTTGTGTTATGCACACTACCTGAATGTAAATAAGATCAAGTTAACCTTGGATTTGGCTGCATGCGTATAGGACCTAGACCTTCATCATTAGTGTGCTATCTGTCATTCTTTAATAGTGACCTTATTCACACTAGTTTATTATATAAAATGAATCATTAGATGATAATGACTGTTGTGATGAATGATTGAAATGATAGACTGCATATTCCACTAAATACAGTATAGGTCTCTGATTGCTTATAACTACTTCTCATAACTTTCAGGTATTTTTACAGAATTGCTTCAAACCAACCTAATTACCTATTAATATGTTAGCCAATGTCATCTATCATTTCACTTGTCTTGATAAGTGACTTTCTATTAAAATTTATATAATACAGACTCTATTTTTACAGGTTGTGAAAATTCTGGTATTGATTTGGTTTTTGTACTGGATGGCTCTGGAAGCATTACAGCAACTAGATTCCAGTTGATAAGAGAATTTGCTGAAAGTGTATCTAATACTCTGACCATTGGTCCACAAGATAGCTTAGTTGGAGTGATAGTGTTTAGTGGTAGTGCATCTATCGAATTCAATCTACAGCAACACACCAGTAAAGCAACTCTTTTACCTGCTATCAATCCTGGTATACCATACCCCACTGGAGAAACTAACACAGCAGCTGCTTTACAGCTTCTGTTATCCAGTGCACAAGATGGTACAATGGGAGTGAGAAATGGTCGTACCCAAATTGCTATTGTTGTGACTGATGGAATATCTAATAGTCAAAAAGCTACTATAGCTGCTGCTGATGCTCTTCATGCAGCTGGTATCTATCAGGTTTATGCTGCAGGATTGGGTGGTGCTAACATTGATGAACTGAATGCCATTGCTAGTGACCCATCACTTGTGTTCTTCACAGATGAGTTTGATATGGATACTGTTATGGAGTTAACAGAAAACTTTACTCAGACGATATGCAAAGAAGAAAGTTAGTCTATAAATAGTAGTAATTCAAGCTAGCGTTATAAGTATAAACAAGGGTTAATAACTCCTGATACAAACAATTCCAGAGGAAGGGTTAGAATGATATACATACAGTACTAGAAATGGAAGTAGAACCAATTATTCTACTGCACTATTCTAACTGCTATGGATTATATACTGTACTTTAAAGATGTTACAGCTTTCAATATTTTAATGTCCTAAGGTGTATTTATTTATTTATTTATTATCAATTTACCACGAGGGAAGGAACAGCACAAAAGGCAAGCCTGTACAAGTTACTGTCCTAGTACAAAACACATACAACAACTAAACAAAACACACACAAAATAACACTTACAAAACAAAACAAATCAACAACAATTATAATTACATCTACAAAACAACAAATCAACAACAATAAATTACATTTAAAAATTGCAACAAAAGTGTTTGTAAATAGAGTGGCAAAAAACAGAACAGCTCTCAATTCCCAGAATACTGATTGGTACTTTGTTCCACACAAAACAAACACGGACACAATAATAATATCATCTAGCATTGATTGATGATGGTGGGGGTATGAGGGTAAGACAATGGCTACGCATAGGCATAGTGTTGTATGTACAATAGTTTGAAAACTTAATAGAACCAGCATGTTGAATGTCTTGAAGAGCACACAGACAAATAGTCCCACTTGGCAGATAAGGATGGTAAACACAGCTTTCTATAGCACACATCATGAGGAATAGACCAAGAGTGCGCAGTTTGGTTCCAGCGACTGCCACAAACCCACTGTGCAGCACATCTCTGAACAGCCTCTAACAGGTTCACATCTGTTAGAGGCTGTTCAGAGGCATACTGCGCGGTGATTAGCTACAATTTATTAGTACCAATCTAGTTGACTTTGTTACCAGATATCACACTTTATAAATTTTGTTATTTAGCTACAGTAGGACCTCCTTATTCGAACACCTGCGTGTCAGCTGAATCACAAAAGTGTTCAGATAAGTGATAAATGAAGTCCATTGATTTATATACAGAGCTCTGTTGAACTATTCTAATAGGACATACATCTTTGACAAAATACTCTAATAGAACATACACCTGTTGACAAAATACTCTAATAGAACAGTCACCACTACTTTTCGGATAATCGAGGGTTCGGATAATCGAAGTTCGGATAATGAAGGTCCTACTGTATTTATGTATGTGCATGACTGACTTACAATAATATTTAACAAGTTCAAGTGTTATCTTATAATGCATAAGATTAACCATATCTGCCAGGAGATTTTATTAATTCATAATGATGTTTTATTCATCTTTAGTTAGTTGCTTTTACCTGATCCATTGTTCTTCCATAATACAAACATTTAGTAGACTGTGAAACCCTCGAAACACCAGAACTGTTTATACAAGCAAGTTACGAGGCTTCAAAATATCCCATACATTAAATATGGGCAATTGAGGTGTGCAAGCATGAAACACTTGTTCCTGTACAAATTCATTGGAGTGAACAATTTAAGTAAATAACTGCAACTAATTCTTTCCAATACTTGCAGCACAAATGGGCTTAATCAACAGCTATTACTTTTTTCAAACCTGTTGATGTTAGGAGAGCATTTGGAGAAGACTTATGTACCATCTTTCTGCTTACACTATTAATGATGGTTGATAATAGTATATAGATACAACACACATGGCCTCAAATTTACACAATGTGACCTTATGTAAGAATGAATTTAGGTATCTGCACTGATTCTTTGCACTGGTGACACAAGTTTAATTTCTGCTGCTATTCTCAATATTTGAATTGCATACCAAGTACTGTAAACGAAGTTAATGATCTTTGCATTAATAAACTTCTAAATACACATACCATTATCTTTCTTCAAACCGTACTGATGGTCAATCAGAATTTTGACAGACATTAACAAGAGGATGTGCCAGTTGACATCTCTTTTATCAGTGACATACATAACTGTTATAATAAGTCTTGTACCCAAGCAGTGGTTGGTTGCAATGCACATTATCTAACCAAATATTGGCAATTAAATCTGTGCACATTTCAGATCATGCCAAGTACAGTAAATATTAGGTCAAGTACAATACTGAATAAGCAACAGATACTTGACCATTGTACCTTCAAACTACATCACACCTTTCATACATTCTTTGTTGTCTACTCACAGCATGTCAACCACTTACTGCTCCTGATAATGGAGTTATTGATTGTTCACTGGGAAATGATGGACAACCTAGTCTTGGAGACACTTGTACCTTCACATGTGATGATGGCTATGAGCTAAGTGGTAGTACCAATAGGACATGTCAGATTGATGGAAGCTGGAGTGGTACTGACACTGTGTGTACACAAGGTATATTAATGTCACTTTAATCTACATAATTATATGCACCTCTGGTATTGTGACTATCTTATGTTATCCACAATATCCAGCTGCAGTTTAACTAGGTCCAGAACCATAACTTGAAAAACCAACTTTAACTGTTCAGAGTGCAATATTAGGCCAATTTGTAGGGGATAAAATCTCAAACCAATTTTGTTTCAAAACAGATCTGCACAAACAGTACGCAGTAGTGAAATAGCATTCAGTCAAAGTAGACCAGTTGATATTGACAGTAAAATCATCTAATAGTGCAATGATATATAGCTATATAATGCCTGTGGTGAGAAATCATTGCTGTCACAGGTAATAAGACTAGTTTACCCAAATCTGCTAACAGAACATTTGTGACTGGGCCTGCGAAAACAGGGCATGCGGGTACAAACTACACCCCATCATGTTACAGATCATATCTCAGTATTCGAATAGAATATTTGTATTCTGTAACTTGCAATATAAAGCCAATTAAATAAATATTAAGAGATGAAAACTGCATTGCCATAGCATAATGGTACAAAACGTTATGAGTGATGAAACTTTGAAAAAGTAAGCAAATATCATGTGTCCACATGCCCTATTTTCGCAGGCCCAGTCACATTTAATATTTACTGTAGTAATAACTTTACAATTATGCACATAAGACTTAAAGGTAGCTAAGCCCAAGAAGTAGTCCAAGTGTTCACGATGTGGTAGAGAATTATGAGTGCTGATCAGCGCTTGTACTGATGAGAGATACAACTCAAAGTTAACAAGAGTGTGCTGGCATGTGCCAGGTTAAAGTGTACTTCCTCAGAAACTCTTGCCAGCACAAAACACACACATTTCACATTTGGTTAACTTTAAAGTTTGGCTAAAATGATCACACCATCTTCAGTTATTTAAAGCTGTTGACTCCCATATCAGACATGTACATATATTTAATAATTATACCAATGTACATATACAAGGATGACTATAGACTGCATACCTGTTAATTATGATTAAGGCAGAGTTAGTGAGGTAATTGTTAGAGCCATGATTATAGTAAAGCCACATTGTAATAGTGTTATTAGATTTTTTTTCCTGCCACAATAGATAGTCCACTAAATTTGGGTTGCAAGAATGATTTAATTTTTCTTATTGCATATGTTAGGTGCAAAAATCTACTTAGAAGCAACAGTTCATAATAATTATTATGTAGTAAGGGAGAGTATCTAACTGACATGATGTATTCCACAAATTCACTGCCATTAGTAGAGTATAAGCACCTTACTTTGTTCTTTAAAATAATGGCTTTACCATATTCAACACGCATCAACAGTTCTTTTCTACCAGGTAGAGTCGCATTCAACACCAATTAACCAACAGAGGCATTAATATATGGTGAACTTGTGGCAGTGTGTTTGTCCATGGCATACTGAGTGTTTAATATTATGAACTCTTGTTATCAAGAGTTCATAATATTAGAAGCAAGGGATCAAGACACACGGCCCAAGAAGCCGGCGCACAACACCCGTGAGTATATTGACAGGAAGAAAGAAAATGCAATTTTCGCACCTCTGTAGCTCTGTACTGCCTTGATGAAACAAGAAGATTTTTGCTGTGGAGACTCCCTCCAACTTCAGTACTCCGCATTCCAAATTTGAGCGAAATCGCTTCAGGCGCTCCCGAGATATGCGACTTCACAAATTGGCTTAGTTTCTTCGTTTTTTTTTCTTCTTAATTTTCTTCCTCTTTTCGCACACTTACAAAAACTGCTATAAAACGCGAACGCCTTATCTGATTGCCTTGACATTTGGCACACAGAAGGGGGGTATGAAGGCGCATCTCGGTTCCAAATGTGGCTGGAATACCATAACCAGGCAAAGAGTTATGAGCAATTATTGACGAAAAATAACACCAATATGTTGTCACGCCTATAGGGTAAACCGCGTATGGGAAGAAGCTGAAAATCGGTGGGTGAATAGGTTAACTATTGAACCTAAAACCTTTTGTGGTTTGAAAGAAATCGAGCTAAAAACCAGGAAGATGCAACGAAAAAAACCAACAGTGTGTAACAATTACGCAACCGAGATTAGCTAGTAAAAAAACGACTACTTGCCACGCCTACCAGATAAACCGCTTTGGGTAATGCTTTGAAATTCGCTGCACAGATAGAGTATTCATCTTAGAAAGGCTCTTCAATGGTGTAGAAGAATCAGACTTAAAGCCACGGAGTTATAACACGAAATCCAACTTGGTGTAGCAAGTGCGAGATCGAGATACTCTAATAGAGCAGTCATCCTAATAGAGCAGTCACACTGAAGAGAATTCAAGAGATCAGCTAGAAACAAGTAACCTGTATAGAGATCAGTTACAAACAAATCACCCTGTGGAGAGTTCAGCTACAAACAATTCACCCTGTAGAGAGTTCAGCTAGAAGAAGTTACCTTGTAGGGAGTTCAACTACGGAAAGAGATAGCTCAGCTAGAAGAAATCACCTTGTAGAGTTCAGCTACAAAGAAACCACCATGTAGAGAGTTCAGCTACAAACAAATTGCCCTGTAGAGAGATCAGTTAGAAGAAGTTACCTTGTAGATAGTTCAGCTACAAACAATTCACCCTGTACAGAGCTCAGTTAGAAGAGGTTTCCTTGTAGAGAGTTCAGCTACAAACAAATCACTCTGTAGAGAGATCAGCTAGAAGAAATTACCTTGTAGATCGTTCAGCTACAAACAATTCACCCTGTAGAGAGATCAGCTAGAAGAAGTTACCTTGTAAAGTGTTCAGTTACAAAGAAATCACCATGGAGAGTTCTGTAATAAATATGCATTACATATATAAAATGTACATTTACAGAAATATTTAAAGCATTCAACATTTGTTTCATCTTTTTCTTCTTCCTGTGGTAAAGAAAAAAAAGATAGGTTAAAAAAACCTCAAAGCCGGCCATAGGCCAGCTTTGGGGTATACAAATACAAAAAGAAGTGAAATCTAATCCAAAACAGCCAAGCTGTAAAAAAAAGAGTGCGGCCCTCAAAAAGGCTATGGTGAAAAAAGATGTGAAATCCAAGGTGGCGGCCAAGAAATGGCTGTGATGGTAGGTTAATGGTAAAAATAATAACAACAATTCAGGTGAATTTGTGCCAAGACCAAGCGGCACCAAAATTCACCTGAATTGTTGGTATTAAAATTTTTACCATTAACCTACCATCACAGCCATTCCTTGGCCGCCACCTTGGATTTCACATCTTTTTTCACCATAGCCTTTTTGAGGGCCGCACTCTTTTTTTTACAGCTTGGCTGTTTTGGATTAGATATAATTATTAGTATGAATTCCAAGCTCAAGAACTACCCTAGTCTTTATAACTTTCTCTCTGCTACAATCAAGTACCTTTGATTCACACACACACATGCATGCTATACCACAAAACAGATATAACATGAGCATTTGATTGTAATTAAACATTCCACCCTTTGGCTGGGCATCATGTTCACAAACCAGATATAAACCTCTTGTGCATGTTACAACTTTAATTTATGTCTTTACAGTGAAAAATGCATGTGATAACTTATTCAGATTTATGAATTAATAATATTATTTTTATAGTTCCCACACCCAGTGTAACTGTTACTACCCCCAGTAATCAGACAGTTGGTAAGCCATTACCTCTGCAATGTAATGTGACTACTGTGAGAGGCATCACCAGTAGAGTGGACATTGTGTGGAGTAGTGATGGTACAGAACTAGAGAGAGTGGAAGGAGTTAATATTAGCTCAATGACAAGCAGTACTGCAGTGTACACAGACACTTATACTATATCACTACTAACAACATCTGATGATGATAAAGTATACCAGTGTGAGGTGGTGATCAATTTTAACACAATAGTGACAACTAACAATAGTATCACACTGGATGTGACTGGTTAGTATATACCACTTACAATACTGATAATCATATTAGTAAATTAACTTTGTAAAAGCAGCTTTTGGGGCACAGTGTGAATTCATAAATTATAAATGATAAAAGAAAATTACAGACCAACCTAGGCAGCTACATACATGAATAAAATGTTCATTAAATGAAGTCATTTAAAGCTTTTCATATTTTGGAGAACCTAAAGTACAATAAAGCAATCTCTACAACCCTGCTATTTTATACAGGTTTTCCACCCAAGTGTGATTGAATCACAGGTGTTTACATTATGGGTTAACAAGTTGTGCACCAGCTGGGGTTCAAGATGTACAAGGGGTATTAACAGTATCGTCCAGGTTAAAATACATGCCTCTAGGAGCACTGCATACATAAGATAGTAAGTATGCCACATACGCTGTTGTAGCAAAATAATTCACTCTATGTGCCAGTTACTAAATATGATTTTGAAAGTTTATATTTTCATGCTGCATGCATGTTAAGTTTCTCAGCATAGTCTTATAATGTTTGTTCACATTATCCTAGACAGTGTTCAACATTTGGTGATGTATATTATCAGGAAAAGCACTTTTTGCTTGTGTTGGAATTTTTGTATCAATTTTTATCATTCATACAGTTCCTCCTCCCACCATCACCACATCACCAAGTGGTACAGTACAAGGAGCTATGGTTGGTGATCCACTACTTGTCCAGTGTATAGTTGATACAGTTGATGGAGTGGAATCCAGTTTAGTAAATGCCAGTTGGGTGGGACCTGGAGGAGATTTAATAGTGAATACTAGCAGAGTGGCTGTCAGTCAAATCACATCCAGTGATAACACTTATAATAGAAGTCTTCACTTTACCTCCTTGTTTGAGGATGATGCAGGAGTGTACATGTGTTTTGTGATGATACTTGAAACTAATGAGTCATCTTCATTTGAAATCCAAATACTAGCTGGTATGTACGTATGTATATACGTATGCTATAGACATTAGTCAAGCTTTATACAACATAACTGGCTACATGTATGTAACTGTAGAATTATATCTAAACAGCATTTCAGTATTAAATATAGCCATGTAGTAAAACCCAATGACACGATAATCATTTTAGATGGGTAAAGGAAGATTATAGTGTGGTAGTTTCAGAAAACAAAACAGTTTTATAGTAATCTTATCATATGTATTTCTTTATGTGATAAGCTGTATTTGGCTATACCAAATTTAAAATAATGAGATGGTCTTGTAAAAAATTCTATTAGTGACAATTTATGTTTTGACTAATTTCAGTTTTTCAGTTTCCATTTATTTAAAGTTTCAGTTTTCAATTTATGTTGTTTCCAATCTCCCCTTGGATACCATGTCAAAACCAGTCGTGTGTGTCTGTGTGTGTTAACTTTTATCTGTGTCTGAATTTATGGAGAAAAATGCATGCAATAAATTATTCAGAGCTATGAATTAATGATATTATTCTTACAGTTCCCACTCCTACTGTAACTGTTACTGCTCCCATTAATCAGATAGTTGGTCAGCCATTACCTCTGGAATGTAATGTGACTACTGTGAGAGGTATCACCAGTAGAGTGGACATTGTGTGGAGTAGTGATGGTGCAGAACTAGAGAGAATGGAAGGAGTTAATATTAGCTCAATGACAAGCAGTACTGCAGTGTACACAGACACTTATACTATATCATTACTAACAACATCTGATGATGATAAAGTATACCAGTGTGAGGTGGTGATCAATTCTAACACAACAGTGACAACTAACAATAGCGTAACACTAGATGTGACTGGTGAGTAATGAACAACTATGGAGTACTAGTGATAACTCTTTTTGATTTGCAAATAAAATGATAGTTATTATTCATAATTTAGCTCAATATTTACGGGTAAGTAGAAATGGAGGGATATATATAATCGTACATTGTAATTGCATATCTAGTCTTCTTGCACACTTACACTAAATATGCATCTACACTGAATATGGCAATCATACTAATTCTTGCATATGTACAGTTCCTCCTCCCACCGTCACCACATCACCAAGTGGTACAGTACAAGGAGCTATGGTTGGTGATCCTCTACTTGTTCAGTGTATAGTTGATACAGTTGATGGAGTGGAGCCCAGTTTAGTAAACATCAGTTGGATGGGACCTGGAGGAGATTTAATAGTGAATACTAGCAGAGTGACTGTCAGTCAAATCTCATCCAGTGATAGCACTTATAATAGAAGTCTGATCTTTACCAAATTGTTTGAGGATGATGCAGTAAAATATACATGTAGTGTATTAATACTTGAAACCAATGGATTAAGCAACGTTGAACTACAACCACTTGTTGGTAAGAATTAATATATTATTGGCAGAGGTGTAAATAATGGCATCTAGTACGTATGTAAATTCTAGTACATAATACATTGTGTGTCTGTTAGTAAAATAAAATAATCTGTAGTATAGTGTAGTGAAAAGTCATCAAAAGTAGGCTTGAGTCTGTTATGCCAGCATAGTTTAGGTAGGCAAAAGCATCAAGCATAATGCTAGCATAATAGGCATTATTTGAGCATTATTTTGGAGAAGCTCCTCTACAGAGATAGAAATTACAATAAAATTGCCTATTCAATCTATTGCATACCAATCTCTATCAAAGGTAAAATAAACAATGCAACTGTTGTGATAATTGCTAATTTAAAGTTTTATAGAAGTTTGAATAGCAGATTTTTTGGATAGCTACCAAAGAAAATTTGTGATTTATGTGTCAATTATGGTTTCGTATGGCTGTTTTAACTTAAAATTTGAGGCTTAGTAAGAAAAGGAAGAGCATAAAAATGAACATAATAGACTAATTTTGCAAAAAGCAAAATGGGTAAATTCAAATGCATAATAGACTCAAGCCTAATCAAAAGTATCCATACACCACATAACCATAGGAGTAGCCACTGCAAAGTGGTGAATATGACAATAGTTACATTATTATTGATGCTTTACAGTGACCAGCACTGAGGGTACATGTGCTGCAGCCTTAGGATTACCTAACCTAGCAACGATTACAATATTAAATAGTAAAAGTTAAACTGCTCCCTGACTGCTACAATATCCATTATAATTTGTAATCACATTGTGCTACCACAAAATACCACAGTATTTTGCCCAAACTAGCATAGATAGCGATTTGGCATCAATGAATACATTGAACAGGCGCATATTTAGGTTGTTCCCTGGTGTTCTGGAAACTTTTTAGCTTGTGGGGGGACACCAGACTATCTTAGTTACTAAATGGGAACATGGCAGGGTAAGATATCGCTACACTGTAATAGGAAACTTACATTGGTTCCTTAAAGAATAACTAGGTTTTGTATTGAAAAACTTTTTGAAGATGGAGATACTCTAATAAAGCAGTCAAAACTACTCTAATAAAACATTCATAACAGAATATGACATCAAAATGGAATAATGTAAATGTAAGACTAATCTGAAATTTAGAGATACTTAGTATATAGTTTTTAATTTCAATTAGATAATTTGGAAATGTATTTGGATCACTGATCAACCATAAACCATAATGACATTTAGCACTAACTAAGCATAATATATTATGTTGAAAATAGTTTATACTATAGTATGTTCACGTTGAGCTGAACCCTGAAAAACAGCTAAAAATTAAAAGTGGATTTTTTCTCAACAGAGTTAACATTTCTGCCAACCAGATGATTATTGGTAACAGCAAAGGTGTCAACAACAGACAAGTATGGTTTGGCTCCATTACAAGTTCGGGAAAGGGCTCTAATGGACATTGTACTTATATGGCTTCTCCATAGGAAATGTATTGTGAAAATTTTGATTAGCCGTAAATATTATGTCAAACATTTGAACAACAAGATTTTGAAATATTTTTAGCGGATCAAGTAGTACTGCAAATGAGCCAAATTTCAAGATCGTGTGTAATTGCATCCATGAGTTATTAAATGTTTTTGAGGATTCAGCTCAACACGAACATACTATATTCATGAGGCCAATCTAAAGCATTTTAAATTGTGTCAGTGGCTGGGGGTTGAGTCATTAGCATCTATTATATACTCACTAGCAAACCTGGAAACCACCTTGGAAACATCCTGGATATGTTCCTGTTGAACAATTGTGAATCCCAAGATCACAAACTAGTTTTATAACTTCCTCTGCACTACAAATAACCACCTTTGATCCATGCACACACTATACCACAAAACAGCTGTATAGGAAACATTTGGTTAATAGCCCTTAGATGCCATGTTCACATGTACAAACCTTGTGTGTGCGTGCGTGCGTGCGTGTGTGCGTGCGTGCGTGCATGCGTGTGTGTGTTATAATTGATCATTTATTGTGTCTTTATGGGAAAATGCATTTGATAAATTATTCAGAGCTAAAGGAAAATTATGAATTAACATTTTTTTTTACAGTTCCCATTCCTGTTGTGACAGAGACTGCCCCCAGTAGTCAGATAGTTGGTCTGCCATTACCTCTGGAATGTAATGTGACTACTGTGAGAGGCATCACCAGTAGAGTGGACATTGTGTGGAGTAGTGATGGTACAGAACTAGAGAGAGTGGAAGGAGTTAATATTAGCTCAATGACAAGCAGTACTGCAGTGTACACAGACACTTATACTATATCACTACTAACAACATCTGATGATGATAAAGTATACCAGTGTGAGGTGGTGATCAATTCTAACACAACAGTGACAACTAACAATAGCACCACACTGGATGTAACTGGTGAGTAACACTTACAATACTGATAATGTTATGGACAAATACCTTTGTCACAGATTTCAGGTTTTTAATTCCAGATTATTTACTGTAGGAACCTTTTAGGGACACCTACAATATTGAAATTATTTCTACCATCAGGGGTGTTTCTAAGGTTTCCAGAAACTGTCCAGCATGACTGAGATACTCTAATAGAACAGTCCCTCTAATAAAGCAGTGTCCCCAATACACGAGCACATACAAATGTAACAGACTGCTGAAATCACTCTGTAACTTTCTGGAGGCATGCCCACCACCTGCTAGATTGCATGCAAGTGTGGAATACTTTTCTTTCTACATAGTTATGCAATGTAACTATGCTTTGACACCATAAAAAATCTGAACTGGAAACCAGTTATCAAAATATTTGGAGTTGCCCATTATTAAACTTTCTAGTTGAATAACCACATTTTAATTAAATATTTAATGAATCGGTTTTACAAGTATGAAAGAATAATTAAAGTTTAAAATTTGATTAGGGATCATAGAAATAAAAAGTTGTGAAACAAGGGAGGTCGTCTACACCTGAAGATATACTAGTAGACATTTAATCTATAATTCAGTTTTATAGATTGAATTAGGGGATCAAATCTCCACTAGTATATTAACTAAATTAGGAATTAAATGTCCACCAGGTGTAGGCTAAGTTTGAAGTTTGATTAGGAATCATAGAAATAAAGAGTTGTGAAACACGAATAAATATGAGAGTGAACATTAATTGGGATATGCATAATTAAAGTTATTAGAACGATCTTTCTCAGCCATAACTTTATCTAAGTACACAATCACTGCAATCTCAAGACATTTGCTACAAGACAATCACTAACTAAATTGATCAGCGACCAAATTTATTTGAGTCATAGCTACTTCAGTACAAATTAATGAATTGTGATGAGTTGGCACAGTACTAGCTAGAAGCTGCATTGTCTTTCAAAGATTTTTAAATCACAGTTAGTTAAGGGGATGGAGTGTAGCTGAGATATCTAGGTTGTGTTAGGATGCACGTATGGTTACTTGCATCCCAATTAACGCTAACTTTCCTGTGGATTTATCGTGTACCCCGCAGATTTGCTACAAGTAAGGATAAAAGAGTATATTATCAGACAAATTTTGTTCATTCCACCATGGAGTCTTTATAATCTGTAGCATGCTACGTGATTCCAGTCACAAAAAATAACATTGTTCTGGGTTGTTCCAGCTTTTCCATACTCCAAACCTGTAAGTTCAAGTGATGATAATTTTAATTATAAACAAAGTATACATAAGCATCACTAGTAAAAATCTGCAGTGTTCCTCATTCCTGCAGAGCAAAGAATATGACAATTACAAAGAAAACGCTATGGGCTGGCTTTGGGGTATGTAATTGCAAAAAAAAAGATATCTAATCCAAATAGCCAAGCTGTAAAAAAGGGTGCAGCCCTCAAAAAGTCAGTGTGAAAAATATGTAAAATCCAAGGTGGTGGCGGTGATGGTAGGTTAATGGCAAAAATTTTAATAATGACTCAGGTAAATTCAGTAGCAGAGGAAGTAGTTGGTGTTGGGGAAGGGGGGAGGAGGGCAGAGTATAGAATCTCTGGTAGCAGAGGGGTCTGGGAGGCTGTGACCCCCAGAAGCTGTCACCATTTTATCTTTCACGATGTCTTAAAGTTAAAGAATTGATTTATAGGTACAATTTGAAGTATTTAAAACTAAAACACCAACTTTTTAAAGTCAAAAGTATTTTAAAAAGGCTATTTGCTGTTAATAAAAAACCTCTTTTGGCAAAGCTTTTAGCTGTTGACTACAGGGTTAATGAACATAGCATAGCATTTATAAACAATATAAACAGCCCTTAGACACCTTGGTACAGTGGTAAGACACCAGCTCTCAAAGTAAGTGATCATTCCTGCTGTGAGCATTTTTTGTGTTTTTTCAATACTTTTAGGAACACGTTTTTATAAAGCGATTTGATTGCTCTATTAGGGTATTTTATTATTTTATTTACTGAAAGGCTTTTAGTATATCAATCTTTCAGCCCACTACAATAAGGATAATTTCATTGAGACTTCACTTCAGCAGAGCAAGGGGGCCTCAGTCCCCCCCCCCCAAACACTTTCTGCCATCTATGGGTGAATTTGATGCTGAATCCCAGTGAAACATGTAGGCAAAACAAATTCATTTTATTACATTAACTGCAGCAAGAAGCATATAGCTATGTGACATACTACCTTTAAAGCAATCATCTTAATGCCACTAATTTTTTTAAGTTGTTAAAAAAGGTCCTTAAAGGTTTAATTCAAATGCAGAAGGTGTTTAACATGTGGTGAGTATGTGATAACAGGCAACACACTTGTGCTTGTGTTGGAACTATTATTGTATTGCACACACAGTTCCTCTTCCTACAATCACTACGTCACCAAGTGGCACAGTAGAAGGAGCTATGGTTGGTGATCCCCTACTTGTCCAGTGTATAGTTGATACAGTTGATGGAGTGGAGCCCAATTTAGTAAACATCAGTTGGATGGGACCTGGAGGAAATTTAATAATGAATACTAGCAGAGTGACTGTCAGCCAAATCACATCCAGTGATAACACTTATAATAGAAGTCTGATCTTTACCTCCCTGTTTGAGGATGATGCAGAAGTGTACTTGTGTTTTGTAAGGATACTTGAAACTAATGAGTCATCTTCACTTGAAATTCAAACACTAGCTGGTATGTGTATATAATATATACATATGTTAAGGTTTACTAAATGTAATAGTTGTAACATGGGAATACATATCAGGCAATTCCTGAATGCCCTGTGTTACAACTAATATGTAACACTTCCCATCCATATCAAGCTGATGGCCTGCATAGGGTGATCAATCACCCAAGTGCAACCACTGGATATATTATATATGGATGTCTAAAAGTTTTGATTATGGTTCAACAGCTAGTACTTTCTGGTTATGTTGTTACGATCAATGGACAAATCCTAGAGATATCACAGAGAATTTTGGTTATGCAAGTTTAATGTTTTAATCAGTGCTATTGAATCATTTATGGAATAATTATGGAGTTTACAGGCCTGTAACTAGGAGGTTTTGGAGGGTTCTGAAGAACCGCCTCTTGGAAAAAAGGTCCACAATTTCAGTAAAAAGGTCCACAATTTTACCAAAAAGATCCACAATTTTAGTATACAAGTCCAAATTTTCAGTAGCAAAAGTACATTAGCTACAGTTTACTAATTACCACTAATAAGAAGCTAAATTAAGTGCTCTGAGTAGCTCATTCAGTGCTTGTATTAAATGCAATGCACTTTACAGTAGCAGTAGAGATGTTTTTCCAGATGTCATCCATGTAGCTAGTCTTGAGCTTTCCTAAAAATATTGTCACTTTTATTGACTGAAATGCTACTAAATTCAACCTTTTAGTATCTATTTTCACAAAATGTCCTGGGGAGCATGCCCCAGGCCTCCTAGTTTCAGCATGGAAGCATGCTAGGTGCACACACTATAATATAATCTGAATCATACAATATAAATGGTCCCCTTTTTTTCTAAAACAACCTACCCAGATAAAAAGTCTGGCTACAGCCCTGGTTTACTAAAGGCCTAGATAGGTAAGCTTGCTTATAGAGTGGTTACTTCATGCAAAGTGGTAACTTCATGATGGGGATGTGGTCCATATTCGGATACTTGTGGATACAATTGGTGAATAAACTTTAGCACTAGTTTTCACCTTAGCCCAAAGTTTTTCAATTTGTAGGATAGCGAAGATAACAAAATGGTTTCTATCTGAGTGGTTTTCATGGTGAAATCCAAGTCAATTTTAACCTTAACATCTATATAATTGCTGCCCACTTGTAGCCTGGTCTACATTCAGATGTATCTCGGCTAGTACATATGAAATGTAGTCTGGGCGGCTCCTTTGATCTGAGGTGTGAAAGTGTTACGTATACGTATATACACTTATTAATCTGTAATCAAGACTCACAGTAGTGAGTCACATGTCTAAGAAAATAAAATGTGCATGCCACAAAAAATAAACCTGAGTACTATAGTGAGTTATACACATGCAGCAATGGTTATAAGCAAGCACTAATGTTTTCAACTCAATATTAGAGGCAACAAATTCTTGTATCTATACTTATTAAGCATGATTCAAATCAGTACTGAGAAATTTGGATACTAATAAAGCATGAGGCAAAGTCAATTGTTTTATTAGCATAAAGGCCATGCGCTGATTACTTTATTATTCATATAGCATGAGGAAGACAAGGTTTTAGAATATTTATGGAAGTTTCCTATCCCAGTACATGACAAGCACTAACATGGCAGCTCCATAAGTTAGCTAGCTAGCTTATTGTACTCTGGCATGTCTTCATAAACTATTCCAGATGTTTGCTAGTTTCTCAGCTTCACACAAGTTAGGGTCCGCAACCCAAAAAATCAACTTTTACAAATCAATCCCCCTATCATTGTAGAATGTTCATTGTGGTATCCCACTGCTAGATCCACCATAAAACCAGAGGCACAATTGTTGTCTTGACAAAAATATTGTTTTTAGTATCTCGCAAGACACAAAACTTATTTTTAAAATTTCGTGCTCAACACAAAGAACTGAATAAAGGTTTCTACTCATATCTAGAGTTGTTGTAGTTAAAAATTACGCACAGTAATAAGCAAACAATTTGTTGGGTGCCTGGCACAGGGTAGCTTTCATTGAAAAAACAGGCAAAGAAATACGAACTTTCGATTTCAAACTACCCTGCTACCCAGGGCAAGAGAAGTCAACTCTTCCTCATAGTGTTTCAATATGGTTGGGTGCATAGTCTGTCTATGCTGTTAGTTTTGGAAAAGATCTGAGACTTCTCACCATCTGGGTGACGAGTGTCAAAATTTTCTGCAGCATCAAAGAATTGTGTCGCACTTTCTAGCCATTTCCAGCACTTCTGAAGCCACAACAATCATTAATTATTGACTAAAACTATTCAAAAGATGTCCCTGGATGTTTGGTAGCAGTGGTTGTCAATTATTGTTTCATCCACAGCTTCCACGCCTGGCTCTAAGCTATGCACCACGGGAGGCAGCTAAATCGTCCAAATTTGACTTCACCTCTCACACTCCACAGCAGCTTCAAATCTTTACTAGATCACCCTACATCACCATTATGCTGCAAAATATCCCAAAACAAACCAAAAAAAGCACGAATTTTTCATTTTCGATTTTAGCTGGGTGGAGCTCCTGGTGAGCTGCTGGTATACTGCATCATATGAAATCACAGAAACACCAACTGCTACTACTACCCAAACGTTTTGGACCATCATTTATCATCATTCTAAACAAAATTAGGTGACCAGTGTGGCATCAGAAGTACTGGAAAGAACTTTTGAACCATTGAGAGAATCCCTTGGAATGACTCATGAAAATTTTGACGCTCTTCACCCAGATGGTGAGAAGTCTCAGATCCTTTCCATCCAACCTTATCACATCACTATGAGGAAGCGATAGGGAAGTTTGTATTCGAAAATTTGTTTCGTTTCCTGATTTTTTAAAGAAAACAACCCTGTGCCAGGAACCCAGTGAATCATTTGCTTATTACTGTACATACTTTTTAAATTACAATAACTCTAGCTAAGTAGCATGTTTTATCCGGTCTTTTGTGTGGAGCACGTAATTTAAAAAATAAATTTTGCATCTTGAGAAATACTAAAATCAATGTTTCTGTGAAGACAACAATCATGTCTCCGGTTTCATGGTGGATCTAGCAATGGGATAGTACAATGAACATCCCACGATCGATTTGTAAAAGTTGATTTTTTGGATTGCGGACCCTACACAAGTATTTTGATTTATGAAAAATAAAGTACATTTTCCATTTGATCTCAAAGTTTTATAAAATGATTTATCATTAGACTTTATCGCAATCTTGATGTGTTTCTAATTAATTCCTATTTACTTTCATTAGATAGTAGTTTTACTTTGGCTATCTTTTCAATAGTCACTGCAGACTAGGTGATATGCCTCACATGTTTTGAAAATAAAGTAGGTTGCATGTATGTACTTATTTCTACAGGTGAATTGATGGGATGATCATGATGTGAGCATGTGAGCATGGACAATTTAAAAGATTGTTGAAATTGGCTTGTTGTGTCAGTGAGAACTTTAACAAAACTGACTCATGGCACTATCCAATGTTTACTCTGTATGCTTTACCACACTTATCACAATTATGCTCACAGCCTGATCAGAATCTTTCTAGTTTGAGCTATGTATGTACACAGCATGGAGCCAGTGCCAAAAGTGGTGTAATAATGTCTAACATAATGTACACACCAATTCTAGTTAAGTACAGCAGGAAAGCAGGTGACAAGGGCTTTAAGCTACATGTATTGCAATGAAGTTTCATGCATCCCGCAAGTCAAAGGTAACATTGAATATCAGGTTATAAATTATTTTGCACTGTGAAGCACAAGAGGCTGGCATTGTAACCTCAAAGTTTGTTTGAGGTAAAGTCTTGTGGTCACCACCGACCATCACAAATGTCACTGGCTGCTCTCCAGCCATGGTGTGGTGTTCTGAGTTATCCACACACAGTATCCAAGGCTCCAAAGACCCATCACATATTGAATTGCACAACAGATTCCACAACAACCTTTGCTGCATTTCATCATTCACTTCATTGCACAACACCTTACGTCATGTACTTCCGTTGCAGACAAATACACAAATAAATAAATATACAGAAATTTCAAAGAAGATTGCTTGCCTAACATTAAGGTGCTCAGCAATAAAAGGTGATGTAAATTACTAACCAATTAGAGTTAAATGGGAATGCACCAAGACTGCACAAGTCAGTGATGTTAAATCTTTATTAGTTGTATTCTTTGCCATGCCAATATCAGCTTTTGTATCATCATCAGCTATATTACTTCACTGAATTACTCTTTTTGGATAGCCAGCCATTTTTACATGGGTGTATTATTATGTTAAATGCTAAGAACATCATAACAAACGGTAGTGTGTTGTGTGGCCAAGAAAGTTAGTGCATCACACAACGTGTATATTAACAGGAAAAAGATATCACGATTTTTACACATGCATAGCTCCATTTTCCCTTCTCCAAAGCACACTATTTTTGCGTTATAGCTGTGTACTAGGTAGGGTAGGCCACACTCCAAATTTGATGAAATCTGCTTGAGCCATTTGTGAGATAATAGGTGGCTAAAGCTTTAATGTTTTCTTCTTAGTCTATGGAACCTAGATTATTCTTTTCACACACTTTGCAAAACTTGTTATAAAGCACAAAACTATAATTTGATTACCTTGAAATTTGGTACAGATAAAGAGCATATGAATACACATGAAGTTTGCAAGGAATCTGATAAGTTTCTATAATGCTACAAATGTTTATTCGTGTAAAAAAGATCGAACCTCTGTCATGGTTACAGGGTAAACTGTTCATGGAATTTGGTGCGTATAGTATATAGGCTAGCCATCATAGAAATGCCTTTCGATGGTTAGAAGTAGCAGCTATAGAATTACAAAGCAAAAACCAAACAACTGTAAATTTTGGAGCTGAGATACTGTAATAGAACAGTCACCTCAGATAAAAGTGCTTGAAAATGTCGAAAAACTTACCAGAGTCTAAACCAGAGACCTCCAAGCTGAACACCCAAATCCTTAACCACTGATCCACAGCTGTTCACCTCAGTTAATTCAATTTTATAAATGCTAAAATGTACTTAATAGTGAAAGTTTATGGAAATTCTAGATTGTTTATTAGAATTCTTCAAAATATGTACATTCTATTAGAATATTACAATGATATCACCAAAAGTCAAATAAAACAATACAATTATAACTCCTGTCTTCAATAATCATCATTGGGTCTGTAGTTAAGAAGAAAGGAGTACAAAAAAGATATGAAATCCACACAAAAACATCCAAGCTATGAAAAAATTGCAGCCTTCAATAGTCTGGTTGAAAAAAGTTGTGAATGGTGGCAGCCAAGAAATGGCTGCAATGATGTTAATGCTAATAATGCACATAGCCATTATTAACATTAACATAATTGCAACCATTTCTTGGCCACTATCTTTAATTTCACAACTTTTTCACTGAAGGCTGCACCCTTTGTCTGCAGTTTGGCTGTTTTGTTTGTATATATTATTGGTAATATTGTTTTTATAGTTCCAACACCCAGTGTAACTATTATTGCCTCCAACAATCAGACAGTTAGCCAGCCATTAACTTTGGAATGTAATGTGACTACTGTGAGAGGTATCACCAGTAGAGTGGACATTGTGTGGAGTAGTGATAGTACAGAACTAGAGAGAGTGGAAGGAGTTAATATTAGCTCAATGACAAGCAGTACTGCAGTGTACACAGACACTTATACTATATCACTACTAACAACATCTGATGATGATAAAGTATACCAGTGTGAGGTGGTGATCAATTCTAATACAACAGTGACAACTAACAACAGCATCACACTGGATGTAACTGGTGAGTAATGAATAATATACTGCACGCATGTGCATGGTACAGGATTGAAACTAGATAGGGTCATCCAAATTATTTGGCTTACTTGGGTCACATTTTGTCTGGTCAAAATAATATAGTTCACTTCATAGAATATCCAGCAATTGAATCCCACTGTTCCCATCTATATGTTTGTGTAGAGTCATACCCATGTATCAATAGTTGATGCATACAAGTGAACCTGCAATTTTAATATAAATGGGCTTAGTCTGTTATACAGTGGTTGTCCGGGTCAGTCATTCATCCAGGGATGTACCTACAGATCTAGTTTCGATCCTGGCATGGTACTACATTACAATTGATATGATAATTGTCCTACCACATATATGTAGTTCCTCCTCCCACCATCACCACATCACCAAGTGGTACAGTACAAGGAGCTATGGTTGGTGATCCCCTACTTGTCCAGTGTATAGTTGAAACAGTTGATGGAGTGGAGCCCAGTTTAGTAAACATCAGTTGGATGGGACCTGGAGGAGATTTAATAGTGAATACTAGCAGAGTGACTGTCAGCCAAATGACATTTAGTGATAACACATACAGTAGAAGTTTTCACTTTACCCCTCTGTTTAAGGATGACGAGGGCACATATACATGCTTTGTACTGATATTTGAAACCAATGGATCACACTCATTTGAAGTACAAACACTTATTGGTAAGCATCTGTATCTGATATTTACTTTGCATGCTACACTTACTATTAAAGATTTCCAAAATAACCGGTGAAACATAAAGCAATAAAATTTGACAGCAAACATAATAATAAAACAATACACACACACTCACACACTACACACTCACACACACACACACACACACACACACACACACACACACACACACACACACACACACACACACACACACACACACACACACACACACACACACACACACACACACACACATACAAACGCATGTAACTATGTATATTGTATTGTGACAAGGTATAAGTCCTTTTGTCATATACAATTACCATTCCTATGTGGTTTGGTAGAATGTAGCCATGTACAATGTAAAGGTTCCAATAAAATGTTTGACAATCCTAGAGACACACAACAGTGCGTCACACAGCCAAGGAAAGCCAATGCGTTCAGGTGCGCAACAGACAAGCGTGTGTCGTGCGGCCCAAGAAGCTGGCGCGCCACACCGAGAGTATATTAACAGGAAGAAAGAAAACGCAATTTTCACACCTATGTAGCTCTGTGATCCCTTATCCGATTGGAACCAAATTTTCTAGACGTGCCGGCCAGTTATGGGAGTCTACACACCAAATTTGAAGAAAATCGATCCAGCCATTTCCGAGATACGAGCGAACAAAAATTTCGTTTTAATTTCTTCGTTTTTTTCTTCTTCATTTCGCACACTTCGCAAAATCCGCCATAAAACACGAATGCGTACTTGGATAGGGCTGAAATTTGACACACTTGAAGGGCTCATTACGGCAGATCTCAGTACCAACTTTGGTAGGAATCCGATGAACATTCACGGAGTTATGACCGATTATGTGCTTAAAATAAGGTCGAAGGTCTGCCATGCCTACAGGGTAAACCCCTTGGAGAAATGAGTTGAAAATTGATATGTAGATGGAATAACCATCGTAGGAGTGCCTTTTTGTGGTTTGAAAGGAATTGGGATAAAGACCATGGAGATATGACACAAAACCCAACCTGTGTCAAAATTACGCGATCGATTTTTATGAATAAAAAACTATTAGTTTTCACGTCTACCAGGCAAGCCGCTTAGAGCAATGAGCTGAAAATCAGTGTGTAGCTGGAATAATCATCATAAAAAGTCCTGGCAGTAGTACAGAAGAATCGGATTACAAACCACTGAGTTATGATTCGCAACTACGTGTAGCAAATGCGAGATCGAGATACTCTAACAGAACAGTCACCCTAATAGAGCATTCAGCTACGTTTATAACTTATTCCATTATAGAATTATATTACATTGCAAGATAGTTTGTACGGAATTCAGCTACAAACCGTTAATCTGATAGACAATTCAGCTACATGCAAGTCACCCTGTAGAGAGTTCATCTAGAACCAAGTCACCCTGTAGAGAGATCAGCTAGAAGAAGTCACCTTGTAGAGAGTTCAGCTACAAAGAAACCATCATGTAGAGAGTTCAGCTGCGAACAAATCACCCTGTAGAGAGTTCAGCTACGAACAGATCACCCTGTAGAGAGTTCAGCTACAAACAAATCACCCTGTAGAGAGTTCAGTTACAAAGAAACCACCATGTAGAGAGTTCAGCTGCAAACAAATCACCCTGTAGAGAGATCAGCTAGAAGAAATCACCTTGTAGAGAGTTCAGCTACAAAAAAACCATCATGTAGAGAGTTCAGCTGCAAAAAAATCTATCACTCTGTAGATAGTTCAGCTAGAAGAAGTTACCTTGTAGAGAGTTCAGCTGCAAATAAATCATCCTGTAGAGAATTCAGCTACAAACAAATCACCATGTAGAAAGATCAGCTAGAAGAAGTTACCCTGTAGAGAGTTCAGCTACAAAGAGACCACCATGTAGAGAGTTCAGCTGCAAACAAATCACCCAGTAGAAAGTTCAGCTATGAATAGATCACCCTGTAGAGAATGCAGTTAGAAACAAGTTATCCTGTAGAGAGATCAGCTAGAAGTATCACCTTGTAGAGAGTTCAATTACAAACAAATCACCTGTAGAGAGTTCAGCTACAAACAAATCACCCTGTAGAGAGATCAGCTAGAAGAAGTCACCTTGTAGAGAGTTCAGCTATAAAGAAACCACCATGTAGAGAGTTCAGCTGCAAACAAATCACCTGTGGAGAGTTCAGCTACAAACAAATCACCCTGTAGAGAGATCAGCTAGAAGAAGTTACCTTGTAGAGAGTTCAGCTATAAAGAAACCAGCATGTAGAGAGTTCAGCTACAAACAAATCACACTGTAGAGAGTTCAGCTAGAAACAAGTCACTCTGTAGAGAGTTCAGCTAGATGACGTCACATTGTAGAGAGTTCAGCTATAAAGAAACTACCATGTAGAGAGTTCAGCTGCAAACAAATCACCCTGTAGAGAACTCAGCTACAAACAAATATGCCCTGTAAAAAGATCAGCTAGAAGAAGTTACCTTGTAGAGAGTTCAGCTACAAATAAACCACCATGTAGAGAGTTCAGCTGCAAACAAATCACCCATTAGAAAGTTCAGCTATGAACAGATCACCTTGTAGAGAGTTCGGTTAGAAACAAGTTATCCTGTAGAGAGATCAGCTAGAAATATCACCTTGTAGAGAGTTCAGCTACAAACAAATCAACTGTAGAGAGTTCAGCTACAAACAAATCACCTGTAGAGAGTTCAGCTACAAACAAATCACCCTGTAGAGAGATCAGCTAGAAGAGGTCACCTTGTAGAGAGTTCAACTATAAAGAAACCACCATGTAGAGAGTTCAGCTGCAAACAAATCACCCTGTAGAGAACTCAGCTACAAACAAATATGCCCTGTAAAAAGATCAGCTAGAAGAAGTTACCTTGTAGAGAGTTCAGCTACAAATAAACCACCATGTAGAGAGTTCAGCTGCAAACAAATCACCCAGTAGAAAGTTCAGCTATGAACAGATCACCTTGTAGAGAGTTCGGTTAGAAACAAGTTATCCTGTAGAGAGATCAGCTAGAAGTATCACCTTGTAGAGAGTTCAGCTACAAACAAATCACCTGTAGAGAGTTCAGCTACAAACAAATCACCTGTAGAGAGAGTTCAGCTGCAAACAAATCAGCCAGTAGCAGGGGCGTAGCTAGCCAGACGGTGGTGGGGGGGCATCCCCCACAAAACACTCGGCATTGTTCGTAATTGCATAAAAGGCTAATGACCCAATGATGGGCTAGTCAACATACGGTGTTGTATTATTACAGCTTATATTCTAGCTACATAACTATTTCATTACTGATTGCTACCAATTATCACTTATCAATGGAAATATTTTCGTCAAGCATCATCGCACATGCCACAACTGTACTCCAACAAATTTGCCCACAATCCAGTAGAACTATATTGTGAATATTTTAGTACAAATACAATGTGTCACAGTTACTTACGTCAGCCACAGTCTGTACTGTAGTCCTAGCACACTGGCATAGTAGCTATGACGAGCTCACTCACTTCAGCTGGCGAAATTCAAACGCCATGTATTGGCATGAAATCCCAACTCTATACCTTTCCTGTTAGCAGAATTTGTAAGCTTGTGACGGATCATCTGACTGGCTAACAAAGTGAAAAAAATTAAACTAGTAGTGGCATGCCAGACTAGTATCACCTCGTAGGTTTGTAGCATCATTGCATATCACTTGTCATTTCTGAGTTGCGACTTGAGTTGCGACTCTTGCGAAGTCACTTTGAGCAGGTCATCTGTCTTTAGATTCGAAAAAATGCACTATCACATGAGTAGTGTAGGCTAAATATAGAATTGTGTCTAATATTTTCGTTCGGTGAAGGCCTAGTGTCTAAATGGGGAACCCCTGGGGATTTGAGAATACCTTATTTTTAGCGCATCGTTTTATTAATTGCTTGTAATGCGCAAGAAATCATTGTATTATTATCACCATTCACAAACGACTTGAATGTTGTGTGCACTCACGTAGTAGTGCACAAACAGTAATTTGGGATGCGTGTCAGTTACTGGAAAGCTTGTGACGTAAGTTTTAAAAAACATCACTTAGTGACGGGGGGGGCAAATGCCTCCCCTTTCCCCCCCTTGGCTACGCCACTGGCCTGTAGAAAGTTCAAGAGTTCAGCTACAAACAAATCACCTGTAGAGAGTTCAGCTACAAACAAATCACCCTGTAGAGAGATCAGCTAGAAGAAGTTACCTTGTAGAGAGTTCAGCTATAAAGAAACGACCATGTAGAGAGTTCAGCTGCAAATAAATCACCTGTAGATAGTTCAGCTACAAACAAATCACCCTGTAGAGAGATCAGCTAGAAGAAGTCACCTTTTAGAGAGTTCAGCTATAAAGAAACCATCATGTAGAGAGTTCAGCTGCAAACAAATTACCTGTAGAGAGATCAGCTAGAAACAAGTCACCCTGTAGAGAGTTCAGCTAGAAGAAGTCACATTGTAGAGAGTTCAGCTACAAAGAAACTACCATGTAGAGAGTTCAGCTGCAAACAAATCACCCTGTAGAGAACTCAGCTACAAACAAAACACCCTGTAGAAAGATCAGCTAGAAGAAGTTACCTTGTAGGGAGTTCAGCTACAAACAAATCACCCTGTAGAGAGTTGCAAACAAGTTATCTGTAGGGAATAATTAACATGTAATAAATGTATGGATTATATATATAATTTGTACATTTACTGATAAAATTAGAATTAGTTAAAGTATTTAAAAACTTCTTCATCTTTCTCTTCTTCCTGTGGTAAAGAAAAAAGATAGGTTAAAAAAACCGGGTGATTTGTTTGCAGCTGAACTCTCTACATGGTAGTTTCTTTGTAGCTGAACTCTCTACAATGTGACTTCTTCTAGCTGAACTCTCTACAGGGTGACTTGTTTCTAGCTGATCTCTCTACAGGTAATTTGTTTGCAGCTGAACTCTCTACATGATGGTTTCTTTATAGCTGAACTCTCTAAAAGGTGACTTCTTCTAGCTGATCTCTCTACAGGGTATACAAATACAAAAAGAAGTGAAATCTAATCCAAAAGAGCCAAGCTGTAAAAAAAGAGTGTGGCCCTGAGAAAGGCTATGGTGAAAAAAGATGTGAAATCCAAAGTGGCGGCCAAGAAATGGCTGTTATGGTAGGTTAATGGTAAAAATTTTAATAACGACAATTCAGGTAAATTTTGTGCCAAGACCAAGCAGCGCCAAATTCACCTGAATTGTCGTTATTAAAATTTTACCATTAACCTACCATCACAGCCATTTCTTGGCCGCCACCTTGGATTTCACATCTTTTTTCACCATAGCCTTTCTGAGGGCCGCACTCTTTTTTTTACAGCTTGGCTGTTTTGGATTAGATATATATATACATGAACCAAGAAAACATGTTTTTCATGCACTCGGTGTAATGGGTAAACAGAAGTAACCTATTTTATTGTGAAATTCCTCAGGATGGGCATCTTTCATGCAAAATTTGGGTTAAATCAGTCAAGCTATCTTCAAGATATGTGTTCATCTTATTTCCTTCGTATTTTTCTTTTCTTGCAACACTTACAAAAATCACTGTAATTCATGCAAACTGTATTGGATTCTCTTCAAATTTAGAGAGGATATAGAGAATAACTTAGTGCATTTTATTTTCCAATTTATGTAGAGATACGGAGTGCTAAGGTGTGAGCAATTTTCAAAAATTATAAGTGTGATATTTTATCATGCCTGCAGGAAAACCACTTATAGGAACAAGATTTAAATCAGTTTACAGATAGGATAACCATTGTAGTGCAAACCATTTGTGAAACAAGATTCTCTAATAGAACAGTCATTGACAAGTAAAAAATGTACAGAATTCACAGTGGCGGATCCAGGATGGGCATTTGGGGCAAATCCTCCCACCCCGTTTTTCTATATTTGAGAGTTTGACTTGTTATTTATCCCTCGAGTGTAGTCCAAACAAGTTATCAGGTTTTGTTATATGTCAATGGCGGATCCAGGATAGGGAATTTGGGGCCATTTAGCCCCAAATGCCCCTCCCCTTCCCTTCCCCCTTTGTGGAGGAGCCATACTTCTTTGACTAAAATACTAAACCTTGTTAGTCCACAATAAATATTTATTTATAGCTTGCAGAAATATGTACATATTACTACCATTTACTGCAAACTCATCTAAAACGAAAATCAAAGCAGCTGTCAAACTGTCAACCAGCACTTTTGTGCATACTAAGCGCCTCTAAAAATAATATATTATCGTGTTGTAATTTTTAAACAGGGGTCTACTCAGTAACCAAATACTGATTTTTATTGGAGCCCTGTGAGCAAAGGAAGAAGACGTTCTAGCCTTTAGGCCAGGCAAACTTCATTAATTGTTTCTTATCCCTACCCGCATCCCTTTTTACCCCACCACCTCTAATTTCATTATTGCTGCTATCAATCACATGCACACGTATCTTGATGCTAAGAAGGCTGGCTATCATTTTACAGCACAGCAAATGTCACATGTACCTCAGAAACAGTGGTAAAACATAAGAACTAGTTCTTAAAGGCTTTAGCTAACCTTTATAGTAAAAATGGCCTCCCACCCACAAGGAAATCTAAATTTTTGTGGATGAGAAACACGTAATTGAGTTTGCCTGGCCTTAAGACTTCACGGAGGCTTAATTACAAAAATAAGAAGTAAGACAATACTAAGAGGTGATTATTTGCTACCAAAAATACAAGAAAATCTGCTCTCCCCAACCACCTACAACTTAGCCTGTTTGTGCTCCTCCCCTTGCTAGATCCTGGATCCACCCCTAATTCAACAACATGAAATTGTAGTGTGGTGTATGGGCAGATCAAAAGATATCGCCAGTGTTACAAATCAGTTGTAAACTAGTTTCTAGTTACAAATAATTGTAACATGGCTAAGCAGCCACACAGTCTGGCCACTAATTAGTTCAAAGACATTAAATGAAACCAAACACCAGACCAACACAGGAAGTCACAATACAAGGCAATGAATTTTGTTATGCATCAAGATGAATCACTCTAGAATAAATGAATACACAGCACTGCAGTTGTTTGAATGAATGGGAAGCAGTACAACTGCTGGGCTAAGTTGGTACTGTATATGTATACCACACGCTCATTTGCCAATAAATTAAGCTAACCTAGACTATTATAGCATTGCACCACTCAACAATGAATATCAGACACTTCAGCTACACCTGTCTAGATGATGAGAAGTAGTACAATGGTTGGAGTGATTAGCCATCGATATGGCACCTCGCTCTTGTGCATTGGGAAACGTGCTACCAATGAATAAACTAGCTAGTAATGAATTAACTTACCATCAAGACAGTAGCTAAATAGTGAGTAAAACCGTTCTTGTACACAGCACTCAGCGGTAGCCAATATTATCCTTGCCTTTTTGTTCCCTCTGTGTTACAAATGGGCACCTTTCATCTGCACATGCTCTATACCACAAATCAGTTATAACACAGTGAAATGCACCCATTCGGTTTGTATTTGATCAGCTCCATCCTTGGGCCTGCGGCCCTTGGGTGTTGTGTTTAAAAATCAGATACAGACCTCATGGGTGTGTTACAACTATAGCCTACAAAATAATATGAAAAAATATTATATTTAAAAGTAAAAATGTCACTTAAAATCTATGTAGTTCTTCTGTATACCTACAGAGAAAATAAAAGGATAGACAAAAGCCATCCCCGAAGGCTTTGGTGCTTGCATATACAAAAAGAAATGATACATAATTCAAAACAAGCAAGCTGTGAAAAAGGTGTGCAGCTTTTCAAAAATAGAAAGGATGTGATGCTGTATCAAAGATGGTAGCTTGCAATGATGTATAATGTCTATTAATTTGTAAAGCTGTACCCTATTTCATAACTTGGCTGTTTTCGATTAGTACTTTACATAAGGGTTTCTATAGCCAATTAAAATTCGAGTGATTAATAATATCAAGAGTTCATAATATTGTATTATGAACTCTTGATAATATTATTGTTTTGTATTGATTATTACTTTATATAACACTTTAGCATGGGCATTCAAAGGGGCCGCTTGGGGTTTAACTCATCTATTCACCAGGAAATATCTAGATATTACCTGGGTAATATCTTGGGAATGTGGTTTGCTCATGACTTTGATTCCCAACTAGTTCAAAGATACGAAATGCTTTGACTTGCTTTATTGAGCTACATGGAACATTTTATTGTGGATTTTAGTTTATACATTAGGCAAGGCTCAGTGTAGTTGCTAAGTTTACCGTATAGCGGGAAATTTTCGAAACGTTAAATTTTCGAAAAAGAGTGCTTGATTGGAAATTCGAAAAAATATTTTCGAAACAATGCCTATTTACCACGCCGCACAGTAGATAATTAATTCACGGAGGAAACTAATAGTGCATGGTTGCGTTCATCACATACATAGCTGCTTTGATTGTTCAGTATAGTTAGATAAACGTCCGATCTAACTTTGATAGAATCTCGTCTAGCTACCCTAGAGTCTTCCTTAATTCGTAGGTTGAACCATGTTGCTTGGCGGACTTCGCCTCAGAGGCCTGCAGATCGAGCTGCGGATTGAGCCATAGCTAAGTACATGGCGTTTTTCAGCCCATATAGATGTTTGCTGATAATTATAGTCTTTCCTAGTAATTTCTGGTCTCTCGAGCTCTTATAGGCTTCAAGACTCGTGGTGTCATTCGTGCTCACTCATATGCGTACACATGGTATCTATAGCTATAGCTACATGGCTAGTTACTTGTGTGTGCCCCAGTGCCTAGCTATAGACTAATACATTAGGCCTATAGCTAACTGATATTAGTAGAAACTATGCATGCCTGCACTTGCAAAAATCATTCATATATATACCTAACCATACTTTCTTTGATTGTCATTTCAAAGCCGGGATGTACTATTTTCGAAAAAATATTTTTGAAAACACATTGTTATTTTCAAATATTTAACCTTTCGAAAATTTCCCGCTATACGGTAGATTATTTGATAGTAACTAAAAGATGAATGATCTGTAACTATGAAACGATTACTTGGGCAATGCGTATTTCTACCCACTGTGTGGGGGGCATGTCAACCATTAAGCAGACCACGAAATAAGAAGAATATGACAACTAGGTGAGTAGCTTCTAGTCCTAAGTACTTAACGTAATGTATTAACTTACTGTCACAATAGTGAAGGTTCAATGTAGTATAAAAAACCATAGATCCTTTACACCCCAAAAAGCAATCCCACAATCAAAAGTTCCTGGCGTGTGTTGAAACATAATTACGTAGGAATAACATTCTAAGAGCTATTTACCCACAGTATTGAAACCACAATTGATCATCAGATGCTAGTGTATAAAAGAAATGTGGTGAGTGCTCTGTAGTTCTTTCACCTATCAGGTGAGTGTGCCCTTAGTGATACATATCACTTATACCACAACTGCATCGGGATTTTGCTGATATATACACCCTAACCCCTCGGGTCGTAGCCGTGGTATAACTATTATGTAAATATACTAATTATGCCATCTATGTCTTTTAAAAATTATATGTCTGCGATATTATTACAGACCTAACTGTCACAAGATCATTCACATCAGTTACAATACTGGAGGGAGCGTCAGTTACTATATCATGTTCACCATCCATAATGGAAGTTGGCTTGACTTGGTTACACAATGGAACAAACATTGTAGCAGAAGATACAACATTTTCTCCACAGGTTCTCAACCACAACCTAATAATTAAAAATACTCTACCTACTCAAAGTGGAGTGTACACATGTAGTGCTACAGTAGGTGAACTAACAGCTGAACAAAACATCACTGTAACAGTCATACCAGGTGAATACATATTTTGTGTTGTGCAGTCCAAGAAGCTGGTGTACTACACCAGTGTGTTATTAACAGGAGACACAAAAACACAATTTTTCACATGTACAGTACGTATGGCTCCATGCTACCTAGAAAATGCTACTTGCCTTTAGTATTTCATATAACCGCATTCCTGAGATAAAAATCATCAAAAATTGGGTCTTTTCCTTTCGATACACTTACAAAACTGTTATTTCATGTAAATGGGAAATTAGCTGACACATTATTCAACTGCTTTAAAATTTGGCACATGTAGGAAGGGTTCAAAGGCAAATCTAGTACCAAGTTTGGCTTTAACAATTGTGGAGTTATTTATGATTATCCACATAGAAAACCAGATTTTTTGCTATGCCTACCGGACAAACTGCATAGGTGAATTAAAAACTCAATATACAGATACGTTAACCATCGTAACCCAAACCTTTGTGGCTTGAAAGTAACAGCCATGAAGTTATAATGTGAAAACCAAGTATTGGAAGCAAGCTCGCAATCTAGTTTTGTATTGAAAGTGATAGATCGTTTGTCACACCTGCATGACAAGCCACTTAAGGCACTAAGTTAAAATTCGATAGTCTACCCATCATAGCTTAAGTATTTTGCAGTTGCACTTGAATCAGCATAACAGGTACACAGTGTCACTTTTTATATGTATAATATCTTGATAGCATGTGATAATGACTTCTCTGGAGCTCTGTTCTGGCCTAACAGTAAACAGGATTCACTAGTTACTCAGTCATGTTCACAACTTCATCCCAGTTTTCGTTCTGGTGTTAATATTGGTCGACAGTGTAGGAGTGATGGAAGTTGGTCACCAGTTGATCTAAGAAACTGCACCATGTCCATAGGATCCAAACCAGTTGTGATAGTTTACTTTACTATAACTGTGAACAATACTGACATGATGACGTCAATAGATATCATTACTGATAATGTGAGTATAACATTTTGTCAACTATATGGAAATATTTAACTTGTGTAGGTACTGATGAGACTTGAGAATGATCTTAGTTTGGATGTTACTAATGCTATGAACAGAACTTCAACTTACACTTCTAATTCAGGAGCAACATTTGTGAGCTTTGTATTGTCATTTAACCTTCAAAATTCAGTTAGCAATAACCTTATTGAAGACATTCAGAATGTGCTGAAGGGAAATAGCTCCTTATCAAATAGCTCTAATGTAACAAGTGAAGGATTTCAAATAATGATAGTTCAGCCAGAATGTAAGCAAAAATATTATAATTTTGTATTTCTTGTGTGAAAGTAGTCAAACTATACATTTTGCTACTTTTGGCCTATTTTGAACTTATAGGATTGTGTACAGGGTAAATGTTTACCCCATGTAACCATGGCTACAGAGTTTGTATGTATTCTACAACATCCATCATGTAAGTGTTGTTAGTAACTCTTTCATCAAATTATCCAATACTAGGAGCAAAATAAATAAAAGAAAATACAGAGTTTGTACGTATTCTACAACATCCATCATGTAAGTGTTGTTAGTAACTCTTCCATCAAATTATCCAATACTAGGAGCAAAATAAATAAAAGAAAATTTTGGTAAACATCATTATAAACATTAAGCTAGGTACAAATTGTGTGTGTGTTGTGTGTGTGTGTGTACTATCCCACCAATTACATCCTTAAATGCCTTATACAGAGCAATTATCAGTATTAACATAGATCCTTTGGTTTTGGTATTGGATCGGTAGGTAATTTTCTGTATTGGCAATTTGTCTTATATCATTGTCATTGTACCTGTAAATAATAAGAACAATGATTTGCGTAAAAACAAACCTCAAAGCCAGTTTATAATTGGCTTTGGGGTATATGTTTAAAATACAAAAAGAAGTAAAATCCATGCAAAAAACACAGCCAAGCTGTATTATAAAAAGGGTGCGGCCTTCAAAAAGCCTGGGTGAAAAAAAATAAGATGGCAGCCATGAAATGGCTGCAATGATGCTAATGATAATAAATTTTATTAATGGCTCTTGTGCATTATTCAAATTTATTATCATTAACATCATTGCAGTCATTTCATGGTCACCACCTTTGATTTCACAACTTTCTTCACCCAAACTTTCAAAGGCTTACTTTTCAATATGCATTACCTATTGTAATCACAGTGTTTGCATATGAAATTTATACCAGAGATGCATCAATTTCAGCAGCATATCTAGGGGGTTTCAAGATTTGGTAATCAGCTTAAGTGCAGGGGGTCTAGATTTTGAACATCAAATTTATGATTTCATGGACTATTTCAGTATATGTTTAGTTCCTTTAAGTCATTAATGTCAATTATGGTTTATGGCTATACAGATATTACAGTGATCAAAATGCTTATTGAAATTTTCCAATTGATATGAAAACCTCAAGATGTAGGTAGCTACTAAATTCAAGTTAACGTATTGTCTTACATTATTCTTTAATACCCATTTTAAATTGTATTCTGTTCTATTTAAAAAGTTTTGACTGCTCTATTAGAGTTTTGTAAAAGTTTTTCAATACATACTCTCTATCCATATTTGAGGGATAAATGTAAGTTTCCCATTGCTACCCTGCTCTGATCCCATTTATTCTGTATATTTGTGCTGCTAAACTATGTAAGATATAGTCTGATGTCTCTGCTGCTGGACACAAGTTAAATTTCAGAAGTGGTTTCTGGAACCCCCCTCCCCCCTAAATACACCCCTGAATTTATTACCTTTCAGAGCATTCCCAGCATTTGTAGCTCCTTGTGCAGTTTTCCACCAAAGAAGATAGAAAATCTGATGAGTTGGATGAGCAAAGTAGTATCATGAGTGCTCAAAAAGGGGAGGAGGGTGGAGATAGACTTCAAAATGAAGGGGGACCATGATCAAAGTACAGGCATGAGGTTACAGGGTTGTACTTGCTCCTTAGTGGCTGATATGCAACAGGATCAACACAGAAAATGCTTGGCCGACCATATACCAGTGTACCACTGGTTCTTGTCAAGCCAGGTCATTACCAAGGCCAGAAATCACCATTCGAGCTTGCCACACCACCCATAAAAGTGGGTTTTAAAAAGCCAGCTTTGGATAGTAATGCTGAGACTTAAAACCAATAGTATGGTAGTGTACCCACTGGTGGTGTAGTTTGAATTTGCCTGATGTGCAATTTGGATCAGTTTTGTAAAACTTTGATCACATTTGTATTTGTCTGGCTACTCCTATTGTATACAGTAACTCAGCCATATCACATTTGTAGTTTACTTGTAGCATCTATTAAATTTTTACACTCTTTTATTTTGTTAACAGTAAGTTGCTCTTGTGATATCAATGTCACTAATGATGATAAAGTGATAACAGTGTGTGCTGGACCTAGTGATGCTCCATGTTTGTGTGATTCTAGTAGTTGTGTGGTAAGTTACAACTAAATCACTTGAAAAATAAGGTTAATTAGTCATATTTATTATATAGTGTAATAGTCCCACTTTTGTTGGTGATGGAAGTGTCTGTGGACTAGACTCAGACAGTGATGGATTTCCTGATGTTGGTCTGGATTGTGATGAACCATCCTGTATACAAGTTTGTAAAATATAACTAAATTACTTCATTTCATAATTTCTTATGTATCAGGATGTTTGTTCAGATGTGTACAGCGTTGACAGTGAAGGAAAGCAAAGAAGCGAAGTTTGTATGAAAACAGTAGATACAAGTATGTATGATGGATGCATCAATGCAACTTTGAGCCCAAATTTTTAGATATCAACTTCATATGAATCATTTAGTATGATAGAACATAGTGCCTAATAGCAATTGATTATCCACTCTATATATTCACAGCAAATCAGCTTAACCCTTAAACGCGCATAAGCCTATATATAGGCAGATTACGCATGGTCTTGAAAACGCATAAGCCTATATATAGGCTTTTACGCATGGTTGTGAACAAAGCGCTGTAACTTTTGAAGCGTTTACCATATGGCTTTGTAACTTGTGCCATTCTACTCGTGATGTAATAAGGATTAAAAAGATACCTAGGGGTTTACCCTACGACCAAAGCATAAAACCAAAAATCGCCGTGAAAATAATTTTCAACAACTAACCACAAAAAGTATATTACATACCTTTAGAAAATGATGCATAACTCCTTGACAGTTTGTCCGATTTGCTTCAAACAAGTACTATTCGAATGGCCATTCAATGGCGAATCAGGCCATATATAACTCACGTGACTAAACCACAATCGAAACTACGATTGAAGCGAAGAATGTGGCATTGCAATAAAGTAAGACATCGATCTTCTTTGCTTTATAACAAGTAAGCCATTGTTGTTACAGTGGTTATTTAGCCTTCCCCAAGTAGACCAATGAATAAGCTTTTTATTGATATATGGTTTAGGTTAATAGATTTAGGTAAAGCTGTCTTACCTCACCATATAAGTTTGTTTTGTGTAAACATGCATTCCATAGATGTTCTGTGTGCATTCAGAACTAATTCCTTAAAAGTTTCATGTGCGTTTAAGGGTTAAAATACATCACTATCACTAATTTTTATAGTGTAGGTACAATCATTTAGTTAAACAGTGATAACACCTAAATAGAAGATGAGAAACACATAAGAATTAAAATAATAAAACCAAATTATGCACCATGTTTCAGGGAAAGGAAAGTTGTGTAACTTATAGCTTATGCTAAAAGTTTATTTATTCTAGCATTAATCGGGGATGGCTGCTGGTTTGAGGCTGCCTAGGTCCAGTCATGGAATTTTCCACCTTTTCAAACTTTATGTAACAACTTTAAACAGGCTGTAGGACCAGGTGTCCTACAGACCTTCAGCACTTGTGCTGTAAAGCCTTAATAAATAAAATAAATCCTGAGTACAGTATGTACCAGTGAAATTATTAACCCATACCACTTGTCTTCTATATACAAATTCAGTGAGTTTCAATTCATATGATTTGCATGGTATATACTGTATAATGCATACATAGTACTAATGGAAAACCATGTACACTATTATACTTGGATGCAAAAATTAAGTACAATCATACAAACATGTATCTGTATGTGTCTACAAGTACTATCCTCCATTAGGGACCTGTGGGAAGGCTAAATCTCATAAATACAGGGAGTCAAATTCATACGTATCTGATAGTCACACAATATTTTATACTACCTATGTAGACTTCATTGGGTGTCAATTTGAACAAGATGATATCTGGAACATAACATGGCCAGCAATCAGTGTTGATGAAACAGCTATTCAAAAATGTCCCGGAGGCAGTGAAGTGCAAGGTATAAGTAACTAATAACAGTGGCAGATATAGGATTTTTTAAAGGAGGTTTCTGAAAATTAATATCCATACAAAAACAGCCAAGCTGTATAAAAAGGGTGCAGGCATGCCTCCTGAAATTTAGAAACTCTGAGGTTGGAATTTAGGCTATAGCTACTTTTAGTTAACAATCCAGTAAATTCAACACTTTAAACCATGAAATTAACACTAACTGTAGGGCAAAAATTGTGACTAAGCCATAGCTCTTTGATCACTCTAATAGAGTAGTTACTTGACTGCTCTATTATAGTATTTTGGATTGTTTTTGATACAGTGGGAGATGAAAAGTATGAAGTGCTGCTGATGGTTTAATAGCTATAATGGATGTTAGTTCAATGTACTTGCATGCAGTGGTATGTAGTGTTTTGCTATGATACATCATACAGTACGATAGTATTGTATAGTAGGCACCACAAAGGAGTTGGCGTGGCCCATGAAATAACATAACCCAAAAGCCAGCCTCAAGTTTCCCTGATGATGGTGAGGCAGTATTGGTTAGGTAAAACTAAGCAAACACATTTTCAGATGGACCCGAAACGCTTTCAACAAGTTGCTACGGAATTTTTTAAAATTATTTAATGGAATTTTCTACTGACTGACTGACTGCCTGACTGACTGACTGATGCCTTCAGACAAGCATAACTTGATAACGGCTAAGGCTACAGGCTTGAATTTTTCACTGTTCGACGTTACTTTGGCCCGAGAGGTGCCTTTTGGCATACCGCAGTACATACAATGCATTCTTCATGGACTTACCAGTATCCTCCTTTGTGTTCCATTCATATTTGCTGACAGCAAAAGGTGTCGATTTGGCAGTAGCATATGATGGTTTCCCTTTGTAATGGAAATTGTCCATATTTTTCACAGTGGTTATTTTGATTGCAGAGGTGCTTTTCGAACAGTTCTTGATTCGTACTGCTGTGTAACAGGTTGAACATAGCTGACAACGAAGTGTAATGAATACTTCACTTTTCAGATGATGATACTTATTGATATAACTGGGGCACACGGCACCATTTTTTTTGGTATGCGTGCATTGCAGAGGTGCTTTTTGAACAGTTCTTGATTTGAAATGCTGTGTAACTATGCCTCTACCATATGGAATCCTCATCATTTAGGAAACATCCGTGAGCTGGAAAATATTCAAAGAAGAGCCACAAAGCTGATACCTACCCTTCAAACTTACCCTATTCTGACAGACTACAAAGCCTCAATTTACCTAGTTTATCTTACCGTCGAAATCATATGGACTTAATTATGACGTATAAAATTTGAATGGAGCAGTATTAGTAGATAAAGAATATTTTTTTACAATGAACACCAGTTACAGTACTAGATCTAATGGATTTAAGATTTATAAGAAATTTAATAAGACTTCAACATGACGCTTTGCCTTTTCACAGAGAATAATTAATAACTGGAATTCCTTACCCTATGAAATTGCCACTTCTCCCAATGTACTAAGTTTTAAGACTAATTTAGATCATTTTTTGTATAATCAACGTTTTTCATTTGTATGATTTAATTGAGATTGGTTTTATAAGACTCTGTCTTCTTTTTGACCAATAATACATGATAATAATAATAATAACAGGTTGAACATAGTCAACAATGAAGCATAATGGATACTCCACTTTTCAGACGAAAATTGATATAACTGGGATGTGTGGTGCCATTTCAGATGCGGTATACGTGGGTTCACCAGTTATAATAATTATTTACAAAAAAAGTTAACAAACAAGTACACAAAAAATTTAGAATTTTCAATCGGAGTAGGGACCATAGCACATCAATAAAAAGTACTGAAACAAGCTGGAATAGTGCACGATATTAAATCACAGTACATGTTATATCCCTACTGTGCATTTCCGTTATGGTATCTTGAGCACAGTAGGGATATAACACTTCTTATTGTTTTACTGTGATTTAATATCATGGACTACTCCAACTTGTTTCAGTACTTTTTATCAATGTGCTATGGTCCCTTGAGCACAGTAGAGATATAACACTTCTTATTGTTTTTTTAATGTCGTGCACTACTCCAGCTTGTTCCAATACTGTTTATGGATGTGCCATGGTCCCTCCTCTAGTTGAAAATTCCAATTGTTTCTGTATATAAATAATATCTTGAATAAAGCATTAATAAAGCAAGTTAGACTGCCACTGAGCTAAATTCAAAAGGGTGGTTTCAGTCAAAACACAGAACCCACCCAGATCCGCCACTGAATTAGAAGTTGTGTAATCTTTATACATTACAGTGTATGCTTCATTTTGCAGGTCTGGCTAGCAGAAGATGTGATGGCGATGATCAGTGGGCATCCCCTAATGTGTCACAATGTCAAACAATAGAACAAATAAGACTGATGATGAGAGTTGAAGAACTAAGTAGTCTTGTGAATAATATATTTACTGCAGAAAACAGAGATATGACGGTGATGTTTATGCCAGAAGATGTAGTAGATGTTACAACTGAACTTGATGAAGTTACAACCACTACACAGCCTATACTACCAAATGATATTTCTTCCTCAGCTGAAGCACTTGATACCATTCTTACGTATGCTTTTATTGTATTGTGTATGGGGTATGGATATCTATAGTTAGTGTACATCTGTGGATAAAGACATGTAAAATTCTTCTTAATTTTAGCTTGTTTTTTTTACATGTATACCTGTACAAAATGTAAAACACCATCAACTAAAATATTTGTGGCCTCACCAACAAATTATTTAATGACATCACGAAATACACCTTGTCTATGTACACTTGATGTGGCCACTAATGTGGTCTTATTAAAACAAAAAGTGGCTTTTAAACAATGTTTCACTGTTCCATCATGTGTATACAAGGCTGAAGACTTCTTTCAAAAATCATTGAAAGGCCTGCCTTTATGGTATCACACTTTCATAGATAGGTAGCTTATCTGCCTACTACTGTACATCAAACCTCTGTATTGATTAGGTAATGGGTTATGTCTATGTACCAATGTATTTAGTCTATAATAAAGCAGTCAGATGTATTACTTTAATGCATGGGACATTCTACTAGATTGTGTTCTATAAAAATTGGCTGGTGGCCTTTGATATTTTGCTATTATATACTTGCAAAATAAAATAGTAAGAGTGCAAATTTAGAGGAAAAAAATTTGTAAGACTGTGTGGTAACAGCTACTACGTAAATGCTGTAAAGTTAATAATGCCATATGTACCATGAAGCCACCTAACTTCAAAAGCTAATTTCAGGGTACATATCTTATAAACCCTGTCTGGCCATGGTACAGGTAAGTTAAACCATGGCTGGCTGGTACATTTGATATGTACCATGGCAGTATTGGAAGCCGTCCAAGTGTTACAAGAGCAGTACTGCCAAATTCTTTATAAAAACTCAAGCCGAAATCGATTGTGGGAATTTATTATTGGTCACGTGATGAAAACCATGCTTTTGATTTTGCATCCTACAGCACTCAGATGGAAGCAATTTGTCACCCTTGCCATCCTATGAGTTGAGCTTAAGGTGAGAACTAGTGCTATAGCATATTCCTAAGTGGTTCGCCGCATTTTCGAATACGGACATGCCCACCTTTCGAGTAACACGAGATAAACACTCTATAGCAAAGCTTACCCCTATAGATATTTATTAAATGTAGTAAACGGTCTGTAAAACGATGCAGTGGCTTTAAAATACTTGTAAAATCGTTTAATTAAAAGTTTACGTGATACTGTTAGGACTTCCCCATTCATGTTAACAAACGTAATCACAACGTTAGTTGTTGCTGTCCCATAATCAAATTTCACAAGTTGGTCTATATAATGAATTCAGTGGTCGGTCTAGGATTGGTTTGGGTGATTAATCGCCCACAGGCTAACACCTGCAGGCTCTTAGCCTGCATTGGCATGGTACATATCAGTTGTATCACATGCCCTCGTGATTTGCCTGATATGTGCACCCATGCTCTCAGGCCTGACGGTCCTCGAGCTTGGGTGTACATATCAGGAAAATCACTCAGGTACATGATGTAACTATTACTTTTAATAGCCATTAACAGTATCACATGATCAGTCATTTCTTGAACAGATTTACATATATTTAAGTACAAATTTTGTAAGACTATACCAAAATGCATAGTTATCAAGCCATTTTGGTCAGTATGGAAGTTATTATTTATACCTGGCAGGATAACAGAGATATCTGGTGATGAGATTGACCAGCTGACAGCTATGACAATAGCTGAGGTAAAGTTGATTAAAAGTTAAGATTTTTAATGTGTATAGCTATATGTATATCATCATGAGTACAATGCTATATAGTTATCAAGCCAAAGAATTGATACGTAGATGTCCTATGAATGCATGTAGGGTTTAACTGGTTTCTTTTCTGTATTTGAAGAGTTGAGTTCATGTGTCAATATACATAAGAGTTGTTTGTTTATAGAATGTGTAAAGTAACAAAGGTAAAGAAAATCAGGAATTTTACAAGCTAGTATACAGGTATCATTTAACAAGGAAGATCACCACCTGAAGTGAACATTTGGTCCCTATAATAGCCATGCTAGTTTATTGCTACTATATTGGCTAAAGTAGGCATTTCCGATGATTATCTCCCTTGTTCATTGTCTTACTAGCTTCCACTTACACATGTTTGTACACACGTTTGTTAACTTTTTGAAAACATTTTCGTCATTACATTTTAATGAACTTCTGCAATACTGCATAGTTATACACAAGATTATGATTGCACGACAAAACATGCTAGCATCAGAGTTATGCTTGTCACAATTAGTTAGTCAGTCAGCAAAAATTCCATGTAAAAATTAAATTTTGTGGAAAATTTTCAGGTCACACTGAAGGCATTATTAGTACTGCCAAGTCACCATAATGGAAATGTGAGGCTGGATAATTTTAGGCAGGAAAAATGCAAACCTTCATGACCCATACCATACCAGTACACTGCTACCATATTGTATGATACTCTATCATACAACAAGTATAAGGAAAATTGTCTTCGAGTAGGGATCATAGAAATAAAAATCAGTAAAACAAATTCGCCTTCAGCTATTTACTAGTGCACATTTAATTTGTACTTCAATCATATGCAGCCTGTCCATAAGGTAGCCACGACTGAATTAAAGTACGTATAGCTGCTGGTGTAGGTGGCCTCACTTATTTCATCGAGATACTGTATCTCCATAGTAGCTAAAATTGATGCCATAATTATTCCGTATGTTGGCCATATTGTTGTGCATCTCTATTGAGCATTGTACAGTGATATTTATTTTGAAATGCTTTACAGGTTAGCTTGTACATTATATATGTTAACACTAACCCAATATGATGTCCATCCTCCTTGGTTTTGTCCATTATTTGTGTGTGGAACATGTGATTTAGTTAGTCTCAACCCTTTCCATAGGCACATCTCAGCATGCTGTGTACAAATCTACACAACAATATGGCTAACCAAAAATGGTTGTTGTGGAGATAAATATCTCTGCTGCTTTTTATTTCTATGATCCCTACTAAAATGTAAAAATTCTGATTTTTCCTTACACTAGTTTGTATATCATTTTGTAACATTATTATGACTGGTGAACTAATACATACCACATCAAATGAAAATATACCAGACACACTATAAATATCAATTGAGTAATTGAATGTGTGCCCCACTATCAATTACTGAAAAGCAATGTGGCCATTCTACTTTGTTTTCAGCTTTTTTCCACTCTTTTTCCATCATTACAAAAACGGAACAGTATGAGAAGTGCCTCTCAGTCAATACAGTTATTACGACTAAATGCGAGTCCCAACCATCAATTTCTATCCTTTATACAGCATTACAAATGAAGAACAGTATGAGGGTTGCCTCTGCAATCACTCTACTGACTGCAGAAATTATGGACAATTTTTGTGATGGCAGCATCTGCATTGAAACCAACATGTGTTACGGTGTATCAACACCAGCAGTGGAGGGACATAAAAGAAGACAATGGTAAGTCCATGCATGATGCATGCACTGTAGCTGCTGTGGTTGGCAAAAAGACACATCTCAAGACAAAGTGACATCAAATAGTGACAAATCAAGCCTGTAGCATTACCCATATTAAAGTTATGCTTGGCTGAAAGCATCAGTTAGTTAGTTAGTCAGTTAGTAAAAACATTTAGGTAAATAGAATTGTTTTATAATGCCATAGGAACTTGTTGGAAGGATTTGGGGTTGCTCTGAAGACATTGTTGGGTTTGATTATGCCTACCTAATCCTGCCAAGCTGGAGTAAAAGCTGGCTTTTGGGTGATATTAATGGAAAGGAAAACCCAAAGATAGTATTTTAGACTCTTTTTATTTTGATAGCACAGATAAAGTAAGTACGTAACTACTTACAGTTTTCAACAGTTATAAAATGTGACTGCTCTAGTATGCCCTTAGAATTTTCATTCTTTAATTTGTTACAAGCATTGCTTATAGGCCATGGCCTGCTGCCATCTCATTTCTACCACCTATGAACATAGCACATGCAGGTCTAATAATCTGTTATGCTTTTATGGTGACTGTTCTATTAGGGTAAATGCAAGTAAATGACTGCATTATTAGAGTATTTCAATCTTCAATGATGATTCTTTGCAAAATTCTAAAGGAAGCATGGAATTACACATACGGTTGTACTTTGGCTCCATCATTGTGCTAATATGTCATATTTACTTCAACTACAGATGCATTTTGCTCTCTGCTTTTGATTGATTGATTTGGTACTGGGATAGACAGCTTTTTAGCTGATATTATCCCAGGGAACTACTGAAACATCACAGAATTTATATATAGATACACCAAATTCAATGTAACTATAGTTATTGGTCCAGCTTTTGTCTTCCTATTATTCTAAAATCATTCCGTAAAAATTGATGCATCTTTATCAATAGGGTTTAATAAGCACAGTAAAAGAAGTAGTGTAAACTGTTAATTTTATTTGATAGTGTGGCTCAGGAAAACTGGAGCTTTACCATAAGCAACAAATTTTGCAGAGAAAATAAGCTTTGGCTTTGACTAGATTCCTGATTTATTAGTATAATAGTGTTGGCCCATAAAGATTGTCAGCCAACTGATTAAATAAACTTCTACCATTTTATAAACTAGCAGTGATCACATCAGAACAAATTGACAGGCTGGTGGTAGTAACTGTAGCAGTCAATAGAAATCACCATAATGGGCACGTGTGACAGGTTTATTCTAAGTACATCATAGGCTTATTTTAAATATGGTATATGAGTGATTCTATGTTGCATATATGCTAACTACTGTAACTTTTGGTAGACCAATACTATCAAGTCATCTACATCATGTTAATTTTCTGTTGTACTTTTTAATAACTGCATAGATATCATAGTTGATGATATTGTCTCTATATTGTCTCTGTATCACTCAATAATACCATAATGTATTATAGAACATTTTTGGTATATTGGATAATATACTTGATGGAAGGAATGACATATCATTTCAGCAGATGGAAAGCCAGGTTTGTGGATTGATTGGTCAAGCATGTTATACAGTAACACAAACTACTATAATCAGATATAGATATATATAAAGAGCTGCCATAAGAGTACTACATGATTATGGTGTGAATTATGAACATGCATACCATTATTACAGGCATGTACCAATGATGTAACTGAAATATGAATATAATTATTCTAGTTCATGAGGCCAATACTTTGAACCATCACAGGATGAAATTAAGGCACTAGGCTTGAGCCAATGATGCTTTGAAATAGCCTATTATGCTTTTGAGCAGTGCTAAAAAATCCAGCCTATTATGCTCAAACTTATGCTTTCAAAATCAAGAATATGCAGTTGGCTGTTTTATTAGAGGATAGCTATCAGCCTTTCCTGGCTGCTGTATTAGAGTAAGTGACTGCTCTATTAGAGTATCTTGATCTTATTTTCGTGAAGTGTGAATAATCAGCCAAGAAACAATTTTTAAAGATAACATTGCATTATGAAATGCAGCATTAAGGCCATGTTTTGTGGTATTTTTGGCATGCGCATTGCACATTCAATTAAAAATCTTGAATATCATCCTATCATACTGGCATAAATGCTTGATACTTTTGCTAACCTATTATGCTCAAAATTATGCCTGCATAATTTGCACAAGCCTATAAGGCACTGTTTACTCAGGTGCATGAACTAAAACACTCATAACAAGGATTTATGGTTAACACAACAGTTGGCTTTGCCTCATGTTTCATTGATCTCCAAATTAAACATTGCCAGCTATACTTTTGCTACCATATAACAGGTGTTTAATATCACATACATTTGTAACCACCTTTGCTAAATGTGTCTTGTACACACAATCACTATTATCATTTGGATAGTATGTGCATATGCATATACAAGTGTGCATTGCATTGCATGTGTGCATACAAATTGAAAGAAAAGTAAGCTGGAACATAAACAAATCACTCCACACACAGGATGGTGGCACAACAGCCAGTGAAGGATTACAGATGACTGTAGAAAGAGTTGGTAATTTGTTTGGCATCACCTTAAACACTAGTGGTAATGAATCAATACAATTGACTTTGATAGGAAGTAATGTATGTAAGTTGACTATGTGTTCCTATGTGATTATTACTGATCTAACTGCAGTATATACTGATCTGAACAGATCTGTCCTCAAAACATTCAACTAAAGAGGTCTATTTGGTTTGAAAATTTGTTTGCATTATTAAACCAGTTCACTTTAATACAATACTCTGTCCAGTTGCTCATTAAACAGGCATCGTTCTACTTTTGTTTGGTATTCTTATATTGATTTTTGTCATCAAGTGTTTGGATCCTTAAACTTCAGATTAGTGAGAATGTAGCTTCTAGACCCAATGCAGTGACCAGGGTGTCATTCTTATCCAGTTTTTAGTACTAATATTATCTCCAGGTTATTACCACAGAATGTTGCTCATGTCTGATGTGCATATGCTAGGCCCTCTTTAGAAAGTAGATCTAATAATTATGTAAAAGATAGATGACAATCCCATGTATCCATTTAAAATATTACAAAGTTTGATCATTGTTGTATATACATATATGCATGTATTTCTTGTACAGTACTTGACATCCAAGTTCCTACAGAAGAAAAACTGCGTAGTACAGAGACATTTAGTTTTCCTTCATTTTCCAATACATCTGATAGCAATACATTTAATGGAACAATACCCATGATTGAAATACCAACTGCTGAAATTCTTAACCAAATAAGAAATGAAGGTTACATTATTGACTACATGTGTTTCAAATGTTCCAAAGTTTATTACAGGAAGGAGAATTGCCATAGTGAATGGTGTGATCAGAAATTCACACCTACCAACTGATCCTGGGTATGGTATCTCTCTATACATATTGTGATATGTGTTACTTAATTGACATTCCTAGAACAAGGATTGAAAGTCCAGTGTTAGTGAGTCAGATATCTAGAGAGAGAGTAAATCTGAGCAATGAAACAGTATCAATATTATTCACTATCGAAACAGTATGTTTTTATGAGTTTACAGATATGCACTGTTGTGTGTATAATTAGCTAAGTACAGTGGAACCTGTGTATAATTGTAGTCTTCAGACCAGGAAGTGTTGGCCTTTATATACAGGTGGCTATTATAGAGAGAAAAACCTGCATAAGGCAGTCAACAGGATGTTAGTGGCTATGACCATTATAGATAAGTAACTATCATTTAGGGGCTTGCGCTAATTGTTTTACTAATAATTATCAGTACAGAAAAGGCAAGGTGAGCTTGTTGCATGTTGTTGTGAATGAACTTTTAAACAATGAAGCAAGACAGATTATATAGTATTTATTGAAAGGCAGGCAGTGTGATAATTGTGAGTTTATTTAAATAATGCCAATCATGGTGACAGATTATTGGCTGAACAAGCCACCAAATCTTCTTTATAAGGCAGCAACCGCTATATGACAGTTGAAGCTATGTATACAGTAATTCATAGGTGAATTCTTGGTTGGCCATTATACATGTTAGACAGGTAACTGCTTAATACAGACCACGATGCATACATTTGTATTGGAAAGTAGCTATTTGGGACCTCGTAACCATGAAGAGGTGACCGCTCAATCCAGGTGACCATTAACACAGGTTCCACTGTATTTGCTACATAGCATTATGTGCATGTTGTGAAAAAATATGCCTGCTACACACAATCCATGCAAAAACAGCCAAGCTGTATAAAAGGGTGCAGCTTTTAAAAGCCTAGGTGAAAACATTGTGAAATCAAAGCAGACAGCCATGAATGGCTATAATGATTTTGATGATGATAAATTTTAATAATGCACAAAGCCATTATTCATTTTTTTGTTATTATCATTAACATTATTGCAGCTATTTCATGGCCACCACCTTTGATTTCATAACTTTTTCACCCAGGATTTTTTGGCTGGGCCCTTTTATACAGCTTGGCTGTTTTGCATGCATTTTACTTATTTTTGTATTTTAAATATCCCATAAACTGGTTTGCTTTCGCACAAATTATTGTTTATCTACAGACATAATGACGATCATATAAGATAAAGTAGTGCTCTACCAATACAGAAAAATACCTACCGATCTGATATCAAAGCCAAAGGATACAATAGCTAACCAATAATTATACTAATAATTGCTCTATAATTTTGTACTTAATTGTTTATGGCTATAGCTATATAAATGTTGTATTATAGTACCTGTATTTATTTGCACTAGTATTTTATAACAAAGTAAATTCCTTCCAAGTTAGATTGTACCATTTGTCTATTAGGACTATTATTTTGCAGTGATTGTTCTATTAGAGTATCTCAATTTTTCATGTGAAATGTGATAAGTTTTTAATGTTATTTATCAGGGAAAATAGCATCAGCCAAAGAAGGCTTTTCAGCAATGCCCTGAGAGCACAAAAAGTTGCAGTTGCTCAACTTTTAACAAAGCAAATAATGCACCTTTTATGCTAGAATACAATTTCCAGTCAAGTTGTCACCAGTTTTGCAGCTAGAATAATTATTATCAAACGGTATGGTAGTACCATTTAAGTAGGGATCGCACAAAAAATTTCACTCGCCGCCCAAAATTCCTCCTTCAGAAATCATCCTAGAGACATTTTATGCAACGAAAATCACCTTTATGGAATAGTATTAGTCCATATAATACATAATATATAACAAAACACTTACAGGTAGCCGGATATAGAATTTTAAAAAAATCGCCAAAACTCAAATTTTAGTCTCACTGCCTCACTGACCACAGTCACAAGGCTAGAAGCCAAACGAAGCAGCGCACGGTCACCATTTTATGCCACAATAACAAACTCACCGGTGGTATGTGCCTTTTGGGGTTTCAATGAGTGTAGACCTTGTCTTTTCTTTTATCTTCATTCAGGTTGCTTGTCTTCTTCTTCATCCAATGAAACCATATTGAGACATTAATTTTCCATATCAACACTTTCTTTCAACAGCATATTTAGATGCCACAGAATTATTTCAGAGGTGAATTTCAGAAGCGCTTCAGTCCTGGCACTACTATATCTGCAACTTGATGATTGGAATCCCACTTGCAATAGGCTTGTGACCACGCCCACAAATAAAGATCGAGGTGGACTAATAGTGATAGAGTATGGAGACCCCACCTCTTACTATTTACTTAACAGTAAACAAGATAATCTTACTCCTTATTGGTCTAGCTAGCTGCACACCCCTTGGCTGACTCGAGATATACTCTAATACAACAGTCATGCATGATAGAACAGTTACAAGTTACATTGTTCTGGTGGACATAGCTATTTTTATAAGAAAAAGAAGCAAGCACAATATAAAATCAGTATAGCTATTACCTTATTGTTCTAAAGAAGACAGGTGCCCCTCAGCAATAGCAAGGTTGACAGCTGGAAGCACACACAGGGATGCTTGGATCTAGAATGTGATCCCCTGATACACATTATTGAAGAGTGCAGCAAGGAGAGCCCCAAACTACAGCGAAGCCAGCCCATAACCACAGAACATGGGGAACTCCACTTCTCACTGAGCAAATGGGCAAGATGTTTACAAATAATGGTATCTTCCTTTACCGTACCTACAGATGTGGAAAATACGAGTGGACTAATCAAGACACACGGTAGTGTGTCGTGCGGCCCAAGAAGCCGGCGCGTAACACCCGTGAGTATATTGACAGGAAGAAAGAAAACGCAATTTTCGCACCTCCGTAGCTCTGTGCTTCCTTGATGAAACAAGACGATTTTTGCTGTGGACATGCCCTCCAACTGCAGCACTCCACATTCCAAATTTGAGCGAAATCGCTTCGCGCGTTCCCGAGATATGCGACTTCAAAAATTGGCTCAGTTTCTTCGTTTTTTTCTTCTTATTTTTCTTTTTCTTGTCGCACACTTACAAAAACTGCTATAAAACTCGAACGCCATATCCGATTGCCTTGAAATTTGGCACACAGAAGGGGGATATAAAGGCGCATCTCGGTACCAACTTTGACTGGAATATGATAAACAGGCAAAGAGTTATGAGCGATTATTCCCGAAAAATAACACCAATATGTTGTCACGCCTACAGGGTAAACCGCGTATGCGAAGAAGCTGAAAATCGGTGGGTGAATAGGTTAACTATTGAACCTCAAACCTTTTGTGGTTTGAAAGAAATCGAGCTAAAAACCAGGAAGATACAACGAAAAAACCAACAGTGTGTAACAATTACGCAATCGAGATCAGCTAATAAAAACGACTGTTTGCCACGCCTACTAGATAAACCGCTTGGGGTAATGCCTTGAAAATCGTTGTACAGATGGAGTAATCATCTTAGAAAGTCTCATCAATGGTGTAGAAGAATCAGACTTAAAGCCACGGAATTATAACACGAAATCCAACTTGGTGCAGCAAGTGCGAGATCGAGATACTCTAATAGAGCAGTCATCCTAATAGAGCAGTCACCCTGAAGAGAATTCAAGAGATCAGCTAGAAATAAGAAACCTGTATAGAGATCAGCTACACACAAGTCACCCTGTAGAGAGATCAGCTAGAAGAAGTTACCTTGTAGGGAGTTCATGCAACTATGGAAAGAGATAGTTCAGCTAGAAAAAATCACCTTGTAGAGTTCAGCTACAAAGAAACCACCATGTAGAGTTCAGCTGCAAACAAATCGTCCTGTGGAGAGATCAATAGAAGAAGTTACCTTGCAGAGAGTTCAGCTACAAAGAAACCATCATGTAGAGAGTTCAGCTACAAACAAATCTCCCTGTAGAGAGATTAGCTAGAAGAAGTTACCTTGTAGAGAGTTCAGCTACAAAGAAACCATCATGTAGAGAGTTCACCTACAAACAAATCTCCCTGTAGAGAGATCAGCTAGAAGAAGTTATCTTGTAGAGAGTTCAGCTTCAAACAAATCACACTGTAGAAAGATCAGCTAGAAGAGGTCACCTTGTAGAGAGTTCAGTTACAAAAAAACCACCATGTAGAGAGCTCAGCTACAAACTAGTGACCTTGTAGAGACATCAGCTAGAAGAAGTTACCTTGTAGAGAGTTCAGCTACAAAGAAACCATTCTTTAAAGAGCGCAGCTGCAAACAAACCACCTGTACAGAATTCAGCTACAAATAAATCACCCTGTAGAAAGATGAGCTAGAAAAAGTTACCTTGTAGAGAGTTCAGTTACAAAGAAACCACCATGTAGAGAATTCAGCTACAAACTAGTGACCCAGTAAAGACATCAGCTAGAAGAAGTTACCTTGAGAGAGTTCAGCTACAAAGAAACCATTATTTAAAGAGCTCAGCTGCAAACAAATCACCTATACAGAATTCAGCTACAAACAAATCACCATGTAGAGAGATCAGCTAGAAGAAGTTAACTTGCAAAGAGTTCAGCTACAAAGAAACCATCATTTAGAGAGTTCAGCTTCAAACAAATCACCTGTAGAGAGTTCAGCTACAAACAAATCTCCCTGTAGAGAGATCAGCTAGAAGAAGTTACCTTGTAGAGAGTTCAGCTACAAAGAAATCACCCTGTAGAGAGATCAGCTAGAAGAAGTTACCTTGTAGAGAGTTCAGCTACAAAGAAACCACCATGTAGAGAGTTCATCTGCAAAGAAATCACCCTGTATAAAATTCTGCCACGAACAAATTGCCCTGTAGAAAGATCAGTTAGAAGAAGTTACCTTGTAGAGAGTTCAGCTACAAAGAAACCATTCCGTAAAGAGCTCAGCTGCAAACAAATCACCTGTACAGAATTCAGCTACGAACAAATCACGCTGTAGAGAGATCAGCTAGAAGAAGTTACCTTGTAGATAGTTCAGCTACAAACAAATCTCCCTGTAGAGAGATCAGCTAGAAGAAGTTACCTTGTAGAGAGTTCAGCTACAAAGAAACCACCATGTAGAGAGTTCAGCTGCAAAGAAATCACCCTGTAGAAAATTCTGCCAGAAACAAATTGCCCTGTAGAAAGATCAGTTAGAAGAAGTTACCTTGTAGAGAGTTCAGCTACAAAGAAACCATTCTGTATAGAGCTCAGCTGCAAACAAATCACCTGTACAGAATTCAGCTACAAACAAATCACCCTGCAGAGAGATCAGCTAGAAGAAGTTAACTTGTAGAGAGTTCAGCTACAAAGAAACCATCATTTAGAAAGTTCAGCTACAAACAAATCTCCCTGTAGAGAGATCAGCTAGAAGAAGTTACCTTGTAGAGAGTGAAGCTACAAACAAATCATCCTATTGAAAGATCAGCTAGAAGAAGTCACCTTGTAGAAAGTTCAGTTACAAAGAAACCACCATGTAGAGAGTTCAGCTACAAACTAGTCACCTTGTAGAGACATCAGCTAGAAAAGTTACCTTGTAGAGAGTTCAGCTACAAAGAAACCATTCTATAAAGAGCTCAGCTGCAAACAAATTACCTGTACAGAATTCAGTTACGAACAAATCATCCTGTAGAGAGATCAGCTAGAAGAAGTTACTTGGTAGATAGTTCAGCTACAAACAAATCTCCCTGTAGAGAGTTCAGCTGCAAAGAAATCACCCTGTAGAAAATTCTGCCAGAAACAAATTGCCCTGTAGAAAGATCAGTTAGAAGAAGTTACTTTTTAGAGAGTTCAGCTACAAAGAAACCATTCTGTAAAGAGCTCAGCTGCAAACAAATCACCTGTACAGAATTCAGCTACAAACAAATCACCTGTAGAGATTTCAGCTACAAACAAATCTCCCTGTAGAGAGATCAGCTAGAAGAAATTACCTTGTAGAGAGTTCAGCTACAAAGAAACCATCATGTAGAGAGTTCAGCTGCAAAGAAATCACCCTGTAGAAAATTCTGCCAGAAACAAATTGCCCTGTAGAAAGATCAGTTAGAAGAAGTTACTTTTTAGAGAGTTCAGCTACAAAGAAACCATTCTGTAAAGAGCTCAGCTGCAAACAAATCACCTGTACAGAATTCAGCTACAAACAAATCACCTGTAGAGATTTCAGCTACAAACAAATCTCCCTGTAGAGAGATCAGCTAGAAGAAGTTACCTTGTAGAGAGTGAAGCTACAAACAAATCACCCTATTGAAAGATCAGCTAGAAGAAGTCACCTTGTAGAAAGTTCAGTTACAAAGAAACCACCATGTAGAAAATTCAGCTACAAACTAGTCACCTTGTAGAGACATCAGCTAGAAAAGTTACCTTGTAGAGAGTTCAGCTACAAAGAAACCATTTTGTAAAGAGCTCAGCTGCAAACAAATCACCTGTACAGAATTCAGCTACGAACAAATCACCCTGTAGAGAGATCAGCTAGAAGAAGTTACCTTGTAGATAGTTCAGCTACAAAATAATCTCCCTGTAGAGAGATCAGCTAGAAGAAATTACCTTGTAGAGAGTTCAGCTACAAAGAAACCATCATGTAGAGAGTTCAGCTGCTAAGAAATCACCACTGCCCAAATTTCAAGGCAATAGCTCTTTCCAATCTGAAGTTATAAATTGTCAAAGTTGGCAGATTGGATGTGTGTGGAAGACCCCTTTTCGCAAATCCGGTCACATATGTATTATATATATAATTTGTACATTTACTGATAAGATATTTAAAGTATATCTACTTCATCTTTTCTTCTTCCTGTAGTAAAGAAAAAAAACATAGGTTAAAAAAGTCCCAAAGCTGGCCATAGGCCGGCTTTGGGGTATACAAATACAAAAAGAAATGAAATCTAATCCAAAACAGCCAAGCTGTAAAAAAAGTGTGCGGCCCTCAGAAAGGTTATGGTGAAAAAAGATGTGAAATCCAAGGTGGCGGCCAAGAAATGGCTGTGATGGTAGGTTAATGGTAAAAATTTTAATAACGACAATTCAGGTGAATTTTTGTGCCGCTTCACAAAATTTACCTGAATTGTCATTATTAAAATTTTTACCATTAACCTACCATCACAGCCATTTCTTGGCCGCCACCTTGGATTTCACATCTTTTTTCACCATAACCTTTCTGAGGGCCGCAAACTTTTTTTACAGCTTGGCTGTTTTGGATTAGATACAAATTACAGCTAGCTGTGCCACAACAAAAAACCAAACTAGTGTTTTAAAATATTGTTAATTAAAAATGAAGTAGAGATCTATGCAATAAAAAGTAGTGAAACAAGAGATGAATGATGGTGTTACAGCATAGCTCAGTGGGAAAGTCCCTACTTTGGCACATTAGCTATTGTTCATTGCCAAAGTAGGGACTTCCCACTGAGCTATGCTGTAACACCATCATTCATCTCTTGTTTCACTACTTTTTACTGCATAGATCCCTACTTCATTTTTAAATTAACGATTTTTTTAAAACACTAGTGATGATTATGATGATGATGATTGGTGCAAGTGGGGCAGTGGGCCATAATCATAGTGTACATGTACTACCAATACCAATCGATACCAAAATAGCTATAATATTGGCTCTGATTTTATGGAATGGTTACAATAGCCATTTTGTAGAATTTTTGTGATCACTTTTGTAATACTCTAATAGAGCACACATTTTTTTCGAGGATTTCTAATAGTACAAGTATAAGGAAAAAATTAAGAATTTTAAGTTTTATTAGGGATCACAGAAAACAAGTTGATGTTCTAGAAACCAGGTACCATGCAGCTAGCTAACTTATCTGGAATTAACCAACTATGTATTACTATTTTATTATTTTAGCCATAGGTTTTTGGTTTTGCATCAATCAATTAATTAAGTTATTGTAATTTTGGATTTAGTAATTCATAAAATTTTCATAATTATGTTGCTATGATCTATGACAAGGCCTGCACTGTTATTTTCAGTTGGTAGAACCCAAACGAAAGGTCATCACAAAGTCTTAAGAGAGTTGCCACACCCGTATTTCAGACCGCTGAGATGAAACCACCCCAGAGCAAAGTTTACATGTATGGAAGTTTAATCAGTTTTTATTGTATGCTTTGGCTGCTTTTACCATTACTTAATGGTTTTGCTTGCGTGGCTGCGTACGGACAAATGTGGGCACATAGATAGGTACACACACATATACACACTTTTACGAAAAACAATTTCAGTAAACCAGGCATGCACCCATAGCCAGCCTTCATTTGGCCGGCCGTGGGTGTGCGCCTGGTTTAAAAAAAGGGAGGTCACCTAAAACAAAACAAAGAAATTAAGCAGGGCTTGTATTTCACGATTGCATTTAGCAATCTTGTTCAAATTTGGTATGTGGGGTGCTGAATATGGAGGGAATTTGCTGTACAAAATGATTCCGAGGGAGCACAGAGCTACGTATGCATGAAAATCACATTTTCTTCCTTCCTGTAAATATGCTCACAGTGTGACACACTGGCTTTCTTGACCACATGACACACTACCGTGTGTCTTGATATTAACTTATGGTTGATGTTTAATAATATGTGGGGTGTTCAAAATTAGTCAGGATTTTTAATACAACTGTACATATGTAGGATGAAGATCAACCTCACTTCAATCTTCGTTGTGCCTTTTTTGATTTTTCACGGTAAGTAAAAGTGCTGTAGAAGTATTGTTTAGCAGCTAATTTTATTCTCTTCAGCAATAGAAGTCAAGGTGGTCAATTTTCTGAAGAAGGCATACAACAGATAGGAAGTAACAAGAGTTTTGTTCAGTGTACCTCTTCACATTTGACCAGTTTTGCTGTTCTGGTGGATGCAACAGGAGGAAGTGTAAGTTGTAGGGCTTAAATGAATTACAGCGTGCACCTTGCAAATGCACATGATGCATGCAGCTATCAAATTTAATAACAACCAGGACATAAAAAAATGGTTTATATTATTGTTAAATACTGAACTACTGACGTTCTCACTTACTGACGTTCTCACTTGGTGCAGAAAGCATATTACATTGTGTTACATCAGGGTCATTCAGGGGTTACTCTAGAAATTTTATTGACCAATTTTCAACTCCAAAGTAGATGCACTAGCAGTAGTTGTCTTGACCATGCAGGGTCACAACAAATTTTTAGCTCACATTTGAATCATCCTGTATCAAAAGAGGAGATTTCTCTTAAGTACCTTACATGGCAATATAAAACAGAGCCGGAGCCCAGAGATTTTGAGTGGTCCGGCCATCCATGAACTGCAATGGAGGTCATAGTTATGCACACTACTTTTTATTGATCATATGTGATTTTAGATTATCTGCTTTCATGTGATACTCAACTGCATATGCTAAGCACACACAGCATGCCTAGCTAGGGGGATCTGGGGGCATGCTCCCCCAGGAAAATTTTTGAAAATAGATGCTCTGAAATGGCATCTGGAAGCTATTTTACTTGCAAAGCCTCTTTCTCCTTTTTGTTAACATCAAGTATATATCCTGGTAATTTTGTAGTACAGTTTTAGTTTCATATGTAATTTCACTTCAGTGAAAGCTTAGTTCTTTGCGATACAGAAACCATTGGGATGCATGCATGACATGCATGATCAATATTATTAGCCCAATGCAGTGCCATGCAGATACTTTTGAGTGATTTAAGGATAGTCAATTAACATAGATATAATGGCTTAGACTAAGTAGAACAGTGGTTATATTCTATACTATGGATTTATACACAGGTTCAGTCTGAAGCACTCTCCATTGTTAGCTATGTTGGATGTGGAATCTCTATTGCCTGTCTGACATTCACCGTAATAGTGTTGATTGTGCTACAGTAAGTTTGCTATATAATAAGATACATGTACACTTTAATAATGATATTGTTATTGTAGCAAGAAAGTTTTCAATAAGGTACCAGATTTCATTCATCTCAATCTCTCCATTGCACTGTTGGTGGGTCTCATAATTTTTGTCAGTGGAATTGAGACTGCTGTGGAATACAGAGTAAGAAAATTATGTAGCAATTCAATGCAACTATCATGTGCTTGTTTACCTTGTAGGCTAGCTGTCTCATTGTATCCATCTTACTTCATTATTTTTTCATGGCAACATTTAGTTGGATGCTGTGTGAAGGAGTAATGCTGTTCATTTGGCTAAATTTTGTCTTGTACAATGGAATATTTAAAACCAGGAAATTCTTTATGCTACTTGGTTGGGGTAAGTATCAACAAATCAGATACTGTGATGTTCACTTTGGTATAATGTATACAGGTTTACCTCTTCCCATTGTTATTATATCTTCTGTTGTATCACATGAACAGTATGGGACTGATGATTGGTATGTAGCTACCCTTAGGGTGCTTTAATAACAGTATGTTGCATACATGTTAATACACTTATAGGTGTTGGATATCTGAAGAAAAGGGTGCTATTTGGGCATTTATTGCTCCAATGCTAGTAATCATATTGGTAAGACAGAAATAAAATCAATCAGTTTTACGTAATAATTGGTTGCACACAGATCAACACGCTCTGTTTAATTGTATCACTCTACAGAATTTTTTCAAGTAAAAGGAGTTCAGTAAAAGCTACAAACACATCTACATATGAAATTACAAAGTAAGTGTCAACTAATTTGTAACTGCACATCAAACTGTATTAGCAATAAAGATAGCACCTTTGAAGTAGTGTATATTGTTAATACAGTTACTTGCAACTGCATGCACACATCAATTAATGTACAATGGTAGTTATGTTGAGACTAATACAGCACTCTGGGTACTTCACCTCAGCTAATTAATATAATGTACAGAACTCAGCAAGCGAGTGTAAATGTATATGTATAAGTGTGCTATGCATGCAAATAATATTAATTGTTAATTAGATCTTTAAAGGTTTTGTAATGTTGTACACTTATCCAGTAATTTTCCACAATTTATTTGCATCTGTGTACAAGAAATATTTAAACAAGTTGACTCTTGTAAATGGTTGCTTGAATCTATTTAAGCGACCTCTGGTAGGTTTTTTCTGATTAAAGAGTTCAATTTCAGGAAGAATATTAAAAATACATCATTATAATGTAGTTCTACTATGTAAAAGGTATGCATGAGAGTATTTGTGACTGGATTCACATTAGAAGTTTTGAGATAAATGGATTCAAGTCATTTTAACCTGCCAAGGATAGCAGGCGTGCATATGAAATTTACACAAGCAATTTATTTCCTTTCAGATCACTTCCAGTACTTGTAGCTGCTCATAGAGTTTCCCTCCAAGTAAAATGAAAAATCTGAGCAATTGGACAAGTGAAGTAGTATCAAGTGCTCACAAAGGGGTAGAGGGTGGAGGGGTGGGCAAGAGATAGAAGCAGACCATGATTGAAGTCCAGACATGAGACTACAGGGCTGTGCTGGCTTGTTAGTGGCTGGTATGCAGCAAAATCAACACAGAAATCATTTGGCCAACTGTATCAGACCGTCCACCAGTACATCACTGTTTCTTGTTAAGCCAGGTCCTTCACAAGGTCATAAACCACTATCTGAGCTTGCCACACCACCCAGAAAAGAAAAAAACATATCTTAAAACCAGCCTGGAGTAGTTTGAGTAATGCTGAGGGTCAAAACCGATAGTATGGTAGTGTAACTATCCACTGGTCAGGGGCATACCCAAAGGGGTTTCAGGAAACCCCTTTGGATTTTACACATTACTTAAAACATTAAGATATTGAAACTTCAAGTTTCCAGAATCTGGAATCTATCATGGAACAGGACACATTTTAAACTTTTATCTTAGTTAAATAATATGATAGCAGCATTGTAATTTTGGTGAAAAGATTGAGATAATCTCTGTTAAAGCAGTCAGGCAATAATTTATAAACTACTCTAATATAACAGTCACTTAGCTGTAGTGGAAACCTCTGTTCAAAATTCCTGCATATGCCTTTACTGGTGGTGTTAGTTTGATTTTGCCTGATGTGTGATTTGTGTAAAATCTGATCACTGTTTTAGTTGATTTTTTGATATACTTAATCATTGGAAATTATACAGAACATTAGTCAAGGCAACTATACTACTGCTACCACTACTTGGCCTAACTTGGGTATTTGGACTACTAGCTGTGAATGAAGACACTATAGTATTTGCATGGATATTTACAATACTGAATTCACTTCAGGTAATAGTTACATCATTTACCATAAGGCAGTATGTGGACATCTTATTAATAGGGAGTACTGATCATGTTATTCTATGTCATCAGAAATGAGCAGGTATGTAAATATGTGATAGTGGTGAGATAGTAAGCATTGTAATCTTTTGTGGTACATTTTGTGTTATATTTTATCTAAATTATTACCTTTTGTGTTCCCTTTGATCCGTGTATTTTTCTGCATCAACACAAGTATCTCTGTCAATGTATGACAATTTTATAAACAAGTAACTATGGAGTAGGCTTGCGCCTATTATGCCGGCATAATTTTGAGAATAATAGGTCACCAATTTCGTGAGAATAATTCCGGAATAATAGGATGATTAAAGGCATAATTTTAGAATTATTGGATGTCCACGGGAATAATCGGTGGAATTAAAGGGCATGTCTATCCTTGATTAGCTAGAAGAAAGAGTTAAGCTACTAAGAGTGATATATAGCTGACGTAATTATACGAGTGCTGGCTGAAAAGGAGCTGAAAGCCATTAAAAGATCGATATACTCTAATAGAACGCTCAAATACTCTAATAAAGCAGTCAGATCATGACTAGCTATAGAACCTAAATGAGAATTATTTTGGAATAATAGGCTAGACACAAGAATAAAAAAAGAATAATAGGTGAAAATGTTGGGAAATTCTGGAAAAAATAATAGGTAATATTTTGAGCATAATAGGCTCAAGCCTACTATGGAGTGATGGTTTGTTTCTACTTATTAGTGCTACATTTTGTCATGGTCTTATTGTTATAATTGCCTCTAGCTGTTAATCACTGAATATGCCAACTCAGTGCATCATTAAATTGCAAACATGCCACTTACATGGAGTAACAAATGGCTTCAAGTTACATGATGAGTGGGTTAGTAGTCATGCATCTTCATGACAAAACAATTTATATAGGAATGAAAAATTCTGTACTCTTGTTTTCTCCAATAGTTTAATGGTAAATTCCACAGCATGTGTGCAGAGTTGATTGTATAAATGTCTAATGCAAATAAAAAGTATGAGCATTTATTTGTAAGTGTGTTGTTGGGTCCAGCATTTTAACAATTCCAGTGTCTGTTCATGTTAAAAGCATGCATGTTGATCAAACAAAATAATAACACGGGTGTAGCCAAGGTTAGTAGGTGAGGCATGCATGACTGCTATAATAGAGTATCTTGATTTTTATTGCACTAATTCTCTTCATTTAAGCTCATCATCTTTCTTTTTTATTACAGCAGCATCCTTACAGATGCTGCTGTGATTGACTAATTGGTAGCTATACTGCATGTTCAGTAGATCTGGTACTTTATACTTACTGGACCAAACAATATTACAGTGAAACCTGTCTAATCTGGCACCTGAATAATCTGGTCACCTTCCTATTGCAGCCAGCATAAAAGTCCCCAAATACCTATCATACAAAGTTCTCATATTATGTAGCTGTAAAGCGGCCACCTGCCTAATGCAGGCTACGGTCAGACTTGTAATTTCCATTACCTTAAACACTTGTACATTTATCGTCTCATATAACAGTCATCACTTTTTATTATACAACAATTCTTTAAGTCTTTTAACAAACAATTTCTGTCCAGTAAACCTATATGTACAATGTACTTCAACTCCAAGCCCCACTCCACGATTCAGTCATGGACCAGTGACAGTACAAGTAGCATTGTTCCCACTGTGACTTATGAAGTAGCTTACATTCCTGCTTATACTTTGGGGCAAATGTCCAACAACATCCCCTTCTTTTTCCACAGCCACAGCAAATGCATCGTACAGGTTTCCAGTTTCTTTCTTGACGGACAACTCTTCACCGACATAAGGAGTCCATACTTCTTTATAGACATGGTGTCCTCAGATATACAATGTTAATTCAAAAGCATCGATGTGACTACCTGCCATGCCTGATGTTATACCCCTCCAGATATCAGCCCTCACAATAAATGATGTATTCATTTGCGTAACAGGTTAAACCGGTTTTAAACTTGCCAAACACGTATATAATCACAAATTGAAGTTGAGGTTTCTGGCTGATGAACAGCTGCTATGGCATCAAAATCATCAAGAAATGAACTGTCACTAAAAGAGCATTATAATGTAATTGAGTACCATAAAAAACATCCTCAAGACAGCACTTGTGCTATTGCTGGAGTATTCAAATGCGGTTGAACTCAGGTCCAACAAATTCTAAAGAACAAAGAGAGGATTGTGCTTGAATTTGAGATAAAAGGAGAGCCATTAACAAGGAAACGCAAACGAAAGGCTGCATTTCAATCGGTAAATGATGCAGTGTATCAGTGGTATTGTTTGGTAAGGCAAAGGAGTGTCCCAGTAAGTGGGCCTATGCTACAAGCTGAAGCTCGTTTAATCGATGATAAGCTTCACCAGCCAGAGTTTGAAGCGTCAAATGGTTGGCTACAAAGTTTCAAAAACCATTATGGTTTAAAGCAGCTAACTGTCAGTGGTGAAGCAGCTGATGTTCAACAATAAACTATAGATGGCTGGTTTGAAAGACTCGAAGCTTTGGTCCAGGGCTATAAATTGGAGGATGTCTGGAATGAAGAGGCTGCTTTTACAGGGCACTCCCTGATAAAACATTAGCTGAGAAGAGAAAGGAATGTAGAGGTGGAAAGAGATCAAAGGAGCGTCTTACTGTAGCATTTTTTGCCAATGCTACTGGTGATAAAGAGTCACCTATTGTAATTGGAAAAGCTGCTGAACCTAGATGTTTTAAAGGCATAAGAAATCTCAAAAAGCCACATGGTGTTCCATATTATTCGAACGCCAAAGCTTGGATGAATAATGAAATAATGACAACTCTTCTTGCAACATTGAACAGATGACTACTGAGAACTGGCAGAAAAATTCTATTGTTGATTGATAATGTGTTTTCTCATGACCCAGCTTTGCAAAAAAATTCTCTAACATTAAAGTAGTATTTTTACCCATAAATACAACATCAAAGCTGCAGCCATTGGATGCTGGCATAATTAAAAACTTTAAATGTCATTACAGGAAGTTACTTTTAAACCATGTCCTGTCACAAATTGATGGTAGCAGTCTTAGTGCTTCTGAAATTGTGAAGTCTGTTAATGTTTTGTCAGCAATTTGATGGATTAAAGAAGCCTGGGATAGAGTAAAGCCTGAAACCATATGTCAGTGTTTTAAGACCTGTGGCATAAACCTTGATGGTACAGAAGATCAGCCTCCAGGAGATCCATTTGCTGATATACAAGAAAGTCTTGATGGCCTTGTAAAACAGATTGTAGATTGATTCAACATGCACACCTAAATGCAGATGATGACCTCTGCACTTGTCAGTTATATGGCATAGATGGTGAAGCCAGTAATTGGAGGGAACAGCTACGTGCTATAGCTTGTGAAAGTGTTGAAAATGATGAGCCATCTGATGTGGAAATCAGCAGTGAAGATGATGAGCCTGAGCCAGAGAAGAGTTCCATTAGTACACACAAAAAAGCTAAATGATCTACTGCTATATTTATCTCAAAGTGGTGAAGAAGAAATTGCTGAGACTATGGGGAAAGTCGTAACATCTTTACAAAGTGCAAAGATGCAGCTGAACGTAGAGCAAACTACAATAACTAAATATTTTGCAGCTTGTTAGGTGCTGTATATACTGACATAGCTAAGCATCAGCATTACCAATTGTACTGTATGCATTTAATATGTTTAAACTGACTTGCCAAATTCATTGCAAATCTAGATGACCAGTTAAGACAGGTGAATTGTAATGAAGCCACCTGTCTATTAAGGCCAGAAAAAATCTGGCCCAAGGATGACCGGATTAGACAGGTTTCACTGTATTATGTTACTGTGTTCATAGATAATTGAGCCAAGGAAACCTTGACTCTAATATCTATGCTATGTTCCTGTGATAGAGCAGTTCTCTTATACTCAATATGATCTAATGCTCCAAGTCAACACACTTTTAAAGCTGAGTGATAATCAATTATTGTGATAGTTAATGACAATCATGATAATGATGTACTACTATAGTGATAAATTATGCATACCTGACTTAGTAAATAAAATAGATAACAAAGCAAACATATAGATAGTGTTAAAGTTGAGGAAAAAACTGGCAGAGCATGGATAACAAATAAAATAATTATAGAGATAACACAATTATAAGTAGAGTGTTAGAAAAGCAGATATGTATTGTATAATTTGATTATTCATGTGTTGTGTATGGGAGGTTGAGTATCAATCGTGATTATGATACTTATACTATTTCTCAGCTCTACACACACACTTTGTAAAACTCATCTTTGTATAACTCATTTTACAAAGAGGAGGACAGGATTGATTATAAGGAAGTAACACAGAGGCTTTTTTGTAATGACCTTCAAAACATGTTAACAGGTGAAGCTAGGTATCAATATTGTTTTCTATTCTGCTGAAATGGTTGACCATTATGCCAAAGGTGGGAATGAAGCTATTATGCTCCAAAAAATGAGCATTATGCTTTTGAGGAGTGCTCCAAAAATCACCTTTTTATGCCTCTTAAGAAATGCTCATCATTATCAAATTATGCCATCTTCTATGACCAAAATGTCATTTTATTGCTATAACATTGATATATTTCAGCTTCAGATATCTTTCTATTCTTTTAGCTGGTTGCTATATTCAAATATTTCATTTTTATGTGACTGTTTCATTAGAGTAGTAATATTGTGTGACTGTTCTATTAGAATTTCTGACTGTTCAATTAGAGTATCTTTGTTAACGGAATTGTGCAATCTGCAGATTTTCCCCACTGCTAAAGCTTTATAATCTCTAGCATAATTCCTGATTTCCACACATACCTATTATGCCCAAATTATGCTGACATAATTTCCACATCCCTAGCCAAAGGTTACTGTATAAGTGCATGAAATAATGGAATTCATAGGTTTTATGTAACATGCTACTGCAACAAGCATAACACAGGTTCTTGACTGTTTTAAAGGCTAAAAATCGCTAATGATTATAATTATGAATCAGTTTGTATTTATAGTACATATGCATGTATATTTGAGTTGAGGGTACCATTGTATAGGAGGTGGATATGGGGGGCCATGCCACTTTTATGGGACAATGTTTGCAAGAAAGATCAAGATACTCTAATAGAGCAGTCACAGTATTCATAGAAGCAGTGCAGCAAGTTACTTAGCTATGTATGTGTAGTTATAAATAAGGAGATATAGTTGGTGGAGGCAGCAAGTAGTTACCTTTTTTTGGTCTTCAGCTTGCAGCTGGCATGGCCCCTCACTCTTTGGCCTGCTCCACCGCCCTTGTACCATTGATTTTGTACAATCTAGTGATATTTTTGCTTCCACTATAGTAGCATTAGCAGTGTATTATATAATTTAGAATAAACATGTAGTACATCACAATGTAATATAGCATTAATGTCTGCATCTCTTCATTCCATTTATTTATATAGTTCTTGAAATTTGTTAAGAAATGTCAAAAACAAGATGCATCCAAGTTCTCTGCTGCAACTGTGAGTCAAACAAATCAGTTCTTTTGTACCTTTATATGTTCAATGTACAGAACAAACTGGGTACTTTGAGTACAAGTGTTAATAAAGCTGGGAAGAATAATACCTTACTTACAAGTAAGTTTAACCTATTATCAAACCCATTAGTAACTAAGGGAATTGCTTACTAAGTAGACACTAGTACTACTAGTGCTTGCAGATTTACCTGTCTACTACTCACACAGCACTTAAAAAGTTTATTACCAATATGATCTAAATAATGGGGTAATGCATTACATAATTGAAACACAGGATTCTATGAAATTTAGAAACCCAAAAGGCCCTGTGTTGTGGCGGATGAGAGAAGCGAGGGCACTTCTACAGGGCCTGAGGGTTTCTAAATTCCATGGAACTCTGCGTTTCGATGTCTAACTAATTTAGACTACTGCTCGTTGTTGTACCTTCACAGCTGCTTGTGACATGAGAAATTTGTAGAAACAAGCCCAATACACCTTCCTGTAACTTGTAACAGAAGTTGCTATCCAGTTAAATGCCCAAAGTTACAGGCACGTAATTGCCATATCTGTGCATGTGTCACCCCAGAGACAGGGATCTACCATAGATAATAGACACCCCATGGTAGGGGTGTCTATTATCTATGGATCTACTGAGACATGAACAAGGGGTCTACAAGATTAGACACTTGTAAGTAGCCAATAAAATTTGAGTATTTCAATTATCTGTGGTTTAAGTAATATTACAGTAATACCTTTTATGAAAACTAATACGTTATAAAAAAACTAGTAATATAACTCAAGTTACTTTACTTACAAATGGAATGCGTTACCTAAATAATAAAGTTACTGTAACAACTTGACTATTAATACAATGGCGGATCCAGGATGGGGCATTTGGGGCAAATGCCCACCCCCCCCCCCCCCCCCCATTCAAGAAATTGCATACAAGATCGAGATACTCTAATAGAGCAGTCAATTACTCTAATAAAACAGTCACAATGTTCATGAGGCAGTGCAGCTTACTTATGAAGCTATAAATAGGATTTTATTTTACATAGCATACGTGATATAATATATTTGGTAAAGGATAACTAGCTATTATTGTTGTGACCTTTTTTTTTTTTTTTTTTTTGCTCTTCAACTTTTTTCAGCAAGGTGCCCCCCCTCTTTCCAGACTCTGGATCCGTCCCTGTAATACTACAAGTAATGAAGTTATTAATCTTGTTACTAATCGTAATGAAGCCCACCTTGAATTAATGAGTGAAGCTTACTGACCAGTTACTTCTCTTTAATAAAATTATAACTAAGGTTTACACATTGTCCAACAGCGTGATCATGTCACATGATAAGGTGGTACTTGCACGCATGACAACTTAAGACTGTGCATGCAGAATAATGTATGTAATACTCTTTACTTTATGCAGGGGCGGATCCAGACTTTTGGAAAGAGGAGATCAAAATAAAATGGCACTACATTGTCTGGTTTGGTAAGGTGAGACCAAAAAAAAGGTCACAGCCTGCTTCCTACTGACAATAGCTGCCCACCCCACCAACTTGCATTTATCGCTGATAAAATCCTTACATAGCACTGTGACTGCTTTATTAGAGTGACTGCTCTATTAGAGTATCTTGATCTTGGTATACTAAAAATTTTGGAGGGGGGTTGAGAGCCCTCTTGACCCCCCCAACCCCTTATATCCACCACTACTATGAGTAACTGTAATTAAATACTTTTTGTTGCAAGTAATAGTAATAAGTAACTAGTTACTTTTACCAAGTAACTACCCCAACAATGGGCATTTCTTGCCAGGTAATTTGCAAATACAGCTTTTCTGAGGATTACAAGTGTGGCAAAAATGCTAACAATTCTTGTACTTTTATGGCTGCACATATGTCACAAACCACAACACCTTGTCGCTCCATCATAACTTGTACAATGTAATTGATAGTCTCTTCAGTATATATACCATAGAATCTGGTTGGTAGGTGCATAAGCCTAATAAAAGTTCGCAAAATAATATTACGATTAACATAATGATAAGCGCATGCACCTAATATATAAACCTTGTCATGATTATTATGAATTCACTCTCTTGGGGTGGTGTGAATTGTAGTCATTACATGTGCCGATATTTTGAGTCCAGTTTTTGTGCACTGAATCCTTCATGTGGAGCATACTACAGAAGACCACTTTGCTTGGTAAGTATAGTAAAGCTATGTGTTTTGCTTTGTACTTCGAGAACTTTAGCGCTATAGAAATGGCGCTTAACAGGTAATATGCGCTTAACATATACATGCACTTAACAACCAGACTCTATGGTATATATTATGAACTCTTGAGTATACGTATGTCCTGTATTAGTAGAGTGACTAGGTGACTAAATTTTGCAAAAATCGTTCACTTTATGATAAGGCACCAAATTTCTGTGGAAGTTAAGTATATGATTTGAGATATGGTAAATCATTAGCTTAGGGCATTTTGAAAACCTTTAAACTACATTTTAAAGCCATTTCTAACTAGTCGGGAAGCTATAAACGAGCATTAAAAATTGACTTGCGCACCATAAATTTATTTCGATATTACAGATCCAATCAAAATCTCTTCCAAAATGTGAACTATTTTGGTTACTCTTCTAAAGGTGCCAATATTTCAGTGTAAAAGTACAGGCACAATCCAATAGAAATAATATGCTGTACATCTATGTCTTCATAATTATAACATATCTCTCTACACTTCTTAATATTGCAACCTGATGACCAGGATGGACACCTAGTTTTGAATCTGACCATCCCTTGCTTGTCTTCTATTAAGATGCTAAATATTTCAGTATATTTACTATTGAACACTTTTTGTGGCTTCTACATGCATTTGTATTTCCCCTTGATATGATTTGTAATTTTAATGGCATCCTATATAATATAAAATTGTATGAAAACTATGAATAAAGCAAATACTTTACCAAGTTTGATGCTTTATCAAAAAGTGAATGACTCTATCACTTAGACGTTCTACTATGGACACCACCTTTGATTTTACAACTTTTTTCACTCAGGGTTTTTAAGATTGCACCATTTTTTTCACAGCTTGGCTGTTTGTGTGCATAATATAAGAAATGGTGCAATGATGTTAATGCTAATAAATTTTAACAATAATGGCTTTATTAGCATTAACATCATTGCAGCCATTTCTTGGATGCCACCTTGATTTCACAACTTTTTTCACTCAGGCTTTTAAGGCTGTACCATTTTTTACAGCTTGGCTGTTTTTGTGTGGATTTCACTTCTTTTTGTACTTTTATAAGGCCGAAAACCAGCCAATGGTTGACTTTGGGGTTTCATTTCTATACAGACACAACGATGACTATTGTGCGTAGACAGACTTCTAAATGTATTGTATTACATCTAATATTATTGTAATACTCTAATAGAGTGCACGTTTTTGAGGACTTCTAATAGAACATACATAAAATAAAATAATCTAATACTTATATTGGTAGATCTGTGAAATTACTAACATTTATATAAGTAGAATTTTAATGTATAATGTAGAAATTAACTGAGCCAAGATAGCAGTGGTTCAGTGGTTAAGGATGGGGATGTTAGGTATGGAGGTCCCTGGTTCGAACTCTGGTAGGTTTTTTCGACATTTTTGTGTACCTTTTGTACTCTGTGGGGCCTTCATATCTTGATCCTGAGATTTTACACTTGTTTGGTTTTTGCTTATAACTTTGTAGCTGTAACTCTATTGATTTTCAAACCATCAAAAGGTACTGCTACGATGATTAGCCTATGTACACACCAATATTCAAGTTATTCCCATAGTTGGTTTGCCCTGTAGCCGTGACAGAAGTTCAGAAGTTTGATATTTTTAACATGAATAAACATAGGCGGCTCCAGGATTGTTGGTGACTGGTTTCTGATCAGGAGCATAGCTAGACTTTAGGTGAAGACCAAAAAAAGGTGACTGCCTGCTGAATAACTGCCCTCCACTAACTACACTGTTAAAATGAGGTGTTACAGGTGCACACATCGTAAAGGTGTTCATGTACACCCATAGTATTTACAACACCCTAAGGGAGTACTGTAGCACTAGGGGTGTTATTGAACACCACAAATGTCATTTTATTCCCCATAATAGCTAAGCCACTGTAAGGGTGTTTGCCTACACCTTGGTATATTGAAACCCACAATCGGATGCTTCTATTAAAAATTAGGTTATAAATACATTTTGTTAACTTCTATAAGAGTGACTTGGAAACAACCATGTGATAAGTATAAAAGTGTTGCAAAAATATAATTGTGTACTGCTAATGTGGTTTGTTGTTGTTAATCATTGCGTATAAATTGAAATCAACATGAAGGTTACTGGAATGTTATAGCAAGCCTACATTTCTTTTCAACAAAATGCCACCATGGAGAGCACTAGAACACCTTTAAAGTGTACTGTGACGCCTTTATAGCTATTCCTAGAACACCCTTAGGGAGTATTGTAACGCCTTTGTAACACCTTTTAGTTGCTCCTAGAGCACCCCTGGGGAGTACTACAACTCCCTTCAAAGGAATTTAATTTAAACAGCAGTTAGAACTCCTCTAAAGGTGATTGGATTACACCCTATTTTTAACAGTGTATATATTAATATCACTGATAAAGTACATAAAAATCCTTATTTATAGCTACATAGCTTGCTACACTAATACTGTGACTGCTTTATTATGGTAATTGACTGCCCTATTAGAGTATCTCGATCTGTGTCCTTGCAAATCAATGCATAATTACTTGAATACACTTGACTGGTTTCTGGAACCTCAGAAACCCCCCTGGAGCTGCCCCTGGTAAATGTTCATAACTCCTTGGATATTCATCAGATTCACTGCAAACTTGGTACATGAATTCACCTTTATACACTCTCCATTTGTGCCAAAGATTGAGGCAATCGAAATACACACTTAGGTTTTATAGCAATTTTTGCAAAGTGTGCAAAAAGAAATTGAAGCCCCCGTAGCCCATGTAAGGTACAAGGAAAAAAAGAAGAAATTAAAACAAAACTTTGAACATCCATGTCTCACAAATCACTGCTGCAAATTTAATCAAATTTGCTGTGTGGCCTACCCTATCTAGCAGACAACTATAATCTAAAAATGGTGTGCTTTGGAGAAGGGGCCATGGAGTTATGCATGCATGAAAAAGCTGTTTTCTTTCTTCCTGTCAATGTACTCACAGTGTAGCGCCATGGCTTTCTTGGCCACACAACACATTACTGTGTGTCTTGATGTGTGTGTACTCCACAGTATTCATGTATGTCTTTTAGCATTATCAAGCACTAATAGGATCACCAGTGATGATAGTGTTGTGGCTAACGGTCATGCAGTTGTACCCATTCAGCAGCTATCAGAGATAAATGAAGAGAAAATTGACATAATATGTAAGTATTTGTTGTGCACTTGTCAAAAGTGTTGTCTTATCTCTATATATGGGGGGATGGTCTAAATCACCGGATTAGGCATTGTTACTCCCTACGGAAGTTAGCACTATCACTTAGCACTAAAAGAATGTAGATAAACATTGTGTCCTATCACAAGGTATATATATATATACTAGTGAATTTAAAAATTGTTAATTTAGAAATGGAAGTAGGGATCAAGCGATAAAAACTACTGAAACAAGTGATTTGAATGATGGCAACTATTACAACATAGCTTTGTGGGGAAATCCTTACATTGGCATCTCACCACGTCACCATATATGTTCAATGCCAAAGTAGGGATTTCCCCACAAAGCTATGTTGTAATAGTTGCCATCATTCAAATCACTTGTTTCAGTAGTTTTTATCGCTTGATCCCTACTTCCATTTCTAAATTAACAATTTTTAAATTCACTAGTTTGTTAACTTTTTTTGGTATAGGTATATAGCTATTATTGATCTTTGGCACTGACTGCTCTATTAGAGTATCTCGATCTTGCTGCTTGCTTTATGCAAGCTACTCAATTACTAAATTGAAAGGCATGCAGGGTTTCTATCTCCTGTTTTCTACAATTAGTTACAGCTGGACCATTAATAATGGGCGATGTCAACAGATCGTTAAGTACGAGCGCGCGCTCTGATTGATAAGGGCGTGGCAGTGTGTTCTTACTTCACTAGGCTGTTTGATCGCTTTGCAAGTGTTGCTATACAGGCATCTACTTGCCCTTACAGTACGGAATCCGTTATTAGTTTTGTGGCGTCCGAATACGGCTGCTCTAAGGAAAGTGTCGATACGAATTATTAACGCCTCCGTGACTGGAAAAGAAGAAGACGATCCGTAATTGAAGATAAAAGGAAAGGCAAAGCGCAGAAGGCAGACACTCGTTGGAACCCGAAAAGGCACATCCCAGCAGTGAGTTAAATATTGTGGCAAAGAATGGTGATCCTTCGCTGCTTCGTTTGGCCTGTAGCCTTGCGAATGTGGTCAGGCAGGCAGGCAGGCTGGCAGGCAGACGAAAATTTCTGTTTTAGCGATTTTTTAGAAATAAAATTCCAGCACTTTTCTAGTCGTTTCCTGATATATAACGCTAGAAATAAAGTTAGAAACTTGAAGACTCTTTACTAAAAGGTTTATTTGCTGTGTGAGATATTTCTAGGATGATTTTTGAGGGATCGAAATTTGAGGCGCGCGCCAAATCCACCCCGATCCCTACTTAAACAGTACTATCGTACTGTTTGATATATGTGTGACCGAATTTTGGAAAATCAACCATATGGGTGCATTTGACACCTAAAATATTTATTGATCAAATAACAAACTTTATAGTGCAAATCTACTTGTTGATGATTGTAAGCCATTATCAATGCCTTGAATTACCACAAATTTTTTGAAATATTTTAAAACTGTGTCCTGCTCTTAATAGCAACTCACTAAACATGAAAATTCTAATTATTTCAGGCACGCCCATATGGGTGATTTTCCAAAATTTGGTCACATATATATATCAATTTATCACACTAGTTAAATCCCTTCTTGTTTTCAATGTTTGCATTGGGTGTGTATCAGAATACTTTGATATTTTGTGACAGTTTCATTTTGTAGTTACAATGTATATTGGTAAATTTTATACAAAATAGCCAGTGGCAAAAGTAGTGATGAATTTTCATCCATGGCTGAAGATGTCATTTGTAATGAGTACCTGAACCCACTTACTATGATGAGCAATGAACTGCAAAATGGTACAGGTGAGTGCATATCATTTGCATATTTAGAATTGATGGAATGGTGTGCGTTTCCAGAAGCCCAGTCCAATGAATGCGAAGCCCATTCTTTTAAGCAAGAAGAAAGCAGTTTGTAATTATTTTACTTTGCTATGTGTTTGATCATTTATGACAGTATTGTTGTAGTTGCAGATTAGTACACATTTAGCTATTGTATTTAATATTTGATTTCTTTTGATGGTCTTTTGTACTTCATCATTACATATACAAATTATCATGAACCACGATAGTGGGTTCATAATAGGGATCGCCCATGTTTTTTGCAAAAATTCCTAATAGAACACACACCTAAAAACCACCTTGAAAAGCATCCTTCAACTCAAAACAACCCTCTGGTGGTTCTTTGCAATGAGTATAGGTCCTCTAGTAAGTATCAAGGGAAAAGGAAACAGTATGTGTATTTCAGACAAAACTGAAATAGCTATGCCCGTTTGTTCATATTATTATTATTGCTGTGCCTGGAGTCACAGCACCGTAACTGGACATTTTGCTGCAAAAGTCACGGTGCAGTCACCCAGAATTCACACACTAGTTGTATAAAGGTAAGTTTTTGTTGAGTTTGAGGCGAGCTAGGGTTGGCACAAGTCTAGTATTCCCCGAGTATTCGACTTTAGGGCATGCGCCTAGTAGTATGCCCTGAGCATTCAACTTTAGGGAATGCGTCTTGTACTTTAGGGTTAGGGTTCAGGCTTAGTTTCTTCTTTACTGGTGTTATTTATATAGACTTCTTCGTGAATGACATATATAAGGTACAAACTAAGGGAGCAGGGTAGCTGGCACTACAGTGATACAGTGGTAGAGCGCTGGGCTAGAGCATGGGACATCCCTGGCTCGATCCTCACTTTAGCCAAACTTTTTTTTTCGTTTTCTTTGGTTTTTTGTCTAAGTTTTTTTTAATTCACGTGATTGCCGTGACTCTAGGCACAGCCTGATTATTCTACACGTACAGCGAAGTTTAAAAGGAGAATCCTGGGATAAAAAGCAGCAAGGCCTGCTGAATGGATATTGTGCGTGTCCATGACCTATATATTTTTTATTTCGTTTTCGGATGGAAACAGCCCAAACCGGGCCGTTTCTTCTTTCCGAAACGCCATTACGCATGAGAAGCCATATGAGATCGCGCTGAAAGTTCAGTTTTTTGGTGTGCGCTGCTTGTGGCTAATAGAATCTGTCTTTATTAAACTCAGTATAGGCCAGGAAGCTTAATCTGGGTTGATGACTTTGTTGAAAGGTGGTTTGTTTCGCTCCGTGATTATTGTACGTGGGCGGGTTGTCCAGATTAAATACTCTAATAGAGCAGTCATGTAAATACTCTAATAATGCAGTCAAGTGTATAACAACAATCCTTGCACTGAATTTGAAAGCTATTAAAGGCACCATGGAGTAATGTAAATTGTAGCTCATATTAGGAGACTCTCAGTCTGTATGCACATTGCAATTTGATCAGCTTCATGTGTGTACTGAAATGTTGACGGTGTTACTATGCAGAATGCAAAATTACAGTATTCACAACAATCTTCTTCATAATCCATTACTGGATTAATAAAAAGTACACAAACTAGATGAATAAAAAATTGGAAATTTTAAAATGGGAATAGGGATCGCTGAAAAAAGCCACGAAACAAGAAGGGATCGCTGGGGTGGTAATGTAAACCACGAATCCCTATTTTGACTCTCTGTCATAAATCTTTAGTTATGCTCTGTCATTTTGAAGTAAGTCAAAATAGGGATTTGTGGTTTACATTACCACCCCAGCGATCCCTTCTTGTTTCGTGGCTTTTTTCAGCGATCCCTATTCCCATTTTAAAATTTCCAATTTTTTATTCATCTAGTACAAACAATTACACTTTGATGGAAACTCTACAAACTATTTGCAGGATTGGAAACTGTGTATGACCTGATCTGTCAAATGGGTCCTATTATAGCCTTTTCGAATTTGACTTATCATACCTCCTCATGTCTCCAACCTATCACCTTAAGATTATAGTGGTATGTTAGGGTACAATGTGACCAATTTTCAAGCTTGTATTTGTATTCATGCACAAGTCATGATCAGAGTTGCCAGGTAGCTACATGCAATTGGAAAGGCCATAAGACCTCTTTTCGCAGATCCGGTCACATGACAATATCTCATGCACGCATGACTAATATCTCATGCTCCATGAAATTGAATCTGATATCTGCAATGGTGCTAGTAAACTTTAGCACCTGGGAGCATGTGTACTGTATTCTACACATTTTTCCAAGCATGACATTCAGTAATAAATTACACTTTAGATTTCAATAAAAGACTTTATCTGATATGTCAACATGACAGGGTGGCACCAAAAGGTAAAGCCTACTTGAACTTGCCTCAACATACATTACAAAAACCCAAAGGCAGACACATTGCAAAGACAAAGGATAATTACACAAGGTACAAAACAAAACACAATAGTATGAATACAATTACATTTAAAAACGCTCAATAGCTATATATGTACAAACAAAACAGACAACAATGTTTCATGCACAAGAGTATATAGTAGGTATGCAGTTTGAGGGTTGACTATTTATTAATGGACAAGGACAATTACAATATTAATTAACTAAGATAATAGGCCATTGGCTTCTTTTTATGTCCATATCCAATTTCTGCCCAAAAACATATTCAGGCAATTTCAGGGACTATAGTCAGTACTCATAGAGTCCGTTTCAGTGCAAGCATGCTGTGACTGCTAAAAGAATTAACAAGCATGGTGAAACACAGTCGTAGATTAATTTTATTAATTAAAAGCCTTGTGACAAACAATCACTGTGAAAAAAGCTCAGAATAATAAGGTCTATAACAGTCTTATTATGTTAGTATTAGAATGAAATAGTACAGTGTATATTATTAGATTATAGGACTTTACTATAACAAGCTTATTGAATACATTTAAGACAGCCATATATTAGAGATTAAATCACTAGTATAGTGCAGTGTATTATCAGACTATAATAAGCCTATTTCAACCATATATTGGCTACTATGCTACTGTACTTTTTTTACTTTCCTATAATCTGTGGCTACCTTAATTAAATAATTTCTATAATTATATTTGTAATTAATTTAATTCTGTAAATATGTTTAGGCTTGCGCCAATTATGCCGACATAATTTCGAGCATAATAGGCTAGCAAAAGCATCAAGCATTATGCCAGCATAATAGGACGATTTTAAAGTATTTTAATTAAAATGCGCAATGCGCGCACCACAAATACTGCACAACATGAACACACTGCAAATTATTACTGCATTTCATATCAAAAACCTTGCAGTGTTATTATTTTTACTATTTCTTGACTGAATATTCACACTTTATGGAAGTAAGATCAAGATACTCTAATAGAGCAGTCTCTTACTCTAATAGTCAGGAATGCAGATGTACTCTAATAAAACAATCAGCTTTCAAGCATAATCTTGATTTTGAGAACATAATTTTGAGCATAATAGGCTGGATTTTTGAGCACTGCTCAAAAGCATAATAGGCAATTTTCAAAGCATAATTGGCTCAAGCCTAAATATGTTAAAACCACAATAGATACAGCTAGTAAAATCAATGTCTCCTTGGCCATGACAGTATCAAATCATGATCAATTTTGTCATTTATCAGTCTTTATCCAACTGCAGCAGGTAAGACAGTAAATACAATTCACAAGTTCCATTACTAATTACCTGTATTATCACCATGTTCATCACCATGTAGAACACTCTATGACAATCTGTTAGTCATCTAATACAAAGATGTAAATATAATGTGCATTCTGGACAATTGTTGGACTTACAGTTTGTAACAATAAGAATCTCATAAAACTGAGACCTTGTGTGGAAACCTAGTATTGCCATGTAGAACAGCGACTAGGTCCCACAACTCTATTAAAGATGGTAAATATAATGCGTATACTGAACAATCATCATACTTACAGTTTGTAACAATCTTGTAAACCTAAGACCGAGTCTGAGACTGACAATCCATGTAGAACTAAGACAAGTCTGATAACACCAGGTTTCACAACCCTAAATGGAGGCAAATATAATTCATATTCTGGATTACTTGGTGTACTTAACACTTATCAGTGAGTCTAACCAGACATAAAACGGCCACTTACGTAGTATGTGACTTTGTTGGGATAATATCAGACAAAGATTTTTGAACGGTCATATCTCAGCCAAGAACAATGAATATCAAGCTATAACTAGCAGGTATGATTATAAAGTGTTAAAATAAGTACATTCAAGTATTGATTTATGTTAAATCCCTATTCTTTTGGCTAATGTATCAGCATACCTGCTAATTAGAGTTTGATATATTCGCTCTCGGCTGATATATAACCATTCAAAAATCTTCATCTGACATTCGCCCATGCCCAAAACACGCAAAAATACTCCTACCATGTGGCCATTTTTATGTCTGTTACGTAAGCTCACAAGAAGCATCTGGTACACTGACAACCAAGTCCAAGAATCTTGTAATCACTAAGTACAATTGAAACAAGACTAAATATAATATTTGCATACACTCAGTGGACGAACTTTTGTTAGCAATACGAGCATGGTTAGTGAAATAAGGACAAACAAGATGGAACAAGTTCTTGAAAGCACTCAACTCATTTACAGTGCCAGACGTACATGAGGTAGCAGCCGTCAGCTGTTGATAAAAAGTAGAGGAAAACATAAAGAAATGAGACCGGTTCCCAGAAGAAATGAGACCAGTTTCCACAAACCTAAATGAAGGTAAATATAAATTGTATACTGTACACCCTCAGTGTACTTACTTACAGATGTTAGCAATAAGAAGAATCTCCTAGAACTGAGACTAAGCCTGTAATTCCTACCCTATTGAAAAGAAAATGAATAGAAACACAGTCAGGCTTAATGGACTTACAGCTGCAAGTAATTAGAAGATGAGGTTGAACAACTCTGTGAAAAAAGAACAAAACTGTCCACATATAGTCGTTACCAGATTCTTTAGAGGAAGCAGCTGCCATTGAAGGAAACTAACACTGCAGATGTTGTACACTGACAACCTGTAGAACTAAGAGTTCCAACAAGAAACTGTACCTCTGAAGAGATAATATACAAAATCATAAGAGCAGACGATGCATACTCTTACCATTGATGGCTGATGAACTGTGTCCACTTGTCATCCGCCATAAGCTGAGATAACAGGTTATAAAATATGTAATACGTACACACAAGAGTTCATAATATATATATTATGAACTCTTGGTACACAGCAATAGACACCAGCCTATTATGCTTTTTAATTTTGCCTATTATGCTATGCTGCAGTGCTCAAAAATTTTGCCTATTATGCTAATGATTACGCTCAAAATTTTTGCCACAATTCCAATGTTTTGTTACTTTCTATGGATAATGATAAGCTTTGGCTTATGAACAACTGGTTAAATGTAAAAAGTACTTGGAATTTGGCTGCATTGTAAACTATACTAACAGTGGTGTCAGATAACTACTTAATGCCATATCAGTGGCATCAACTGTTCTATTATTGTAAGTCAACCTTTTTCTGTGGCATGCATTTTTGCGTACAGTATGACAATTATTTTGCCTATTATACTAGCATTATGCTTGATGCTTTCAAGCACCTATTATGTTCAAAATTATGCCAGCATAATAGGCTGGTGCCTACACAGCAACATCAAAGTTGAATCATTTGCAGGCCACAATACACAATAAACAATTTAGCTAATACGGCTAAACCTATCGTACAAGTTATCATTTTAGTCTAATACTTACTCATCTAGAGCTGTTTTTGATCACTGCCATTGTAGGAATTGTCCACCACGCTGCCGCTTCACCACTATAGCCAGCAGGGATATAAGGTAAATGAGGGTAATTCCGGACGCTCTTTGATAAAATCGCTCTAACAGCACACTCACAACGAGTTAGCACAAACTCTTGGAATCTTTTTAAAGCCTATCTTATGGTACATCTGCAGTACAAATTTCGCTTCAATACAATCAACTGCTGAGGAGTTATGAGCGGAAATTTAACAGCGCGTTAAAATACTACATGCGGCTAATTCCGGACACCCGGCACTGAAGGTCTGACCAATACCAGAAATTTAGTACATATTTTGGTCGTATGCATTAGTGTAGATAACCTGTGTAAAATATTCATATAATACAATCACTTTTGAATGAGATGTTTTTAAAGCTATGCATATGTTGGAATAAATGTCTAATGATTGAAACCAACACATTCCAAAGGGTTTGAAGCCATTTAGTCCCTAACCACAATATTATCTTGCACTAACCTCAAAATTTGCTTCCACTTAGTACACTTCAAAGCCATACTGTGTATGTAGTGTGTGTGTGCGTCTGTGTGTGTGTCTGTGTGTCTGTGTGTGCATGGTTTAATCATGGCACATTCACACCTCATAAATTAGAGTGTTAACCACATCAAAGGGATACTCGAAATAACTGTTTGTGTGCTTTAACTTTCTCAGTTAAGGAACATTGTGTGAGATATTAACTGTTTGTTTCTTTGTTTGTTTTTTTCAATTTCTGTTGTAATTTACAAGTACATGTTCCTTTATAGCTTGCAGCTCGTCTATACAAAACCATTCATCCGGAAGCCACAAGTCACCGACTAAACTGATGATTGTTTATAATGTGCATGCATGTGTGCGTGTTATTGCATTTTTAAATTAATTGAGTTGATTGACTATAATGTAGTCTGTATTACAACGCGTATGCCATCCATAAGTGTCTTGTCTTGTAGGAAGCTGGTCTATCACATCATACTTCAGTCGTTTTGCTTTGTTATTATCGCTAGCATAACTAGTCGAGCAATTTTTGGCCCAAATTTACACCAGATTTAACCTTAGATGGGTAAATTCTCAAAAAATCTTCTGTGGGGGCATGCCTTCAGACCCCCCTAGACGAGAGCATGCTAAAGCATGCTCTAGGTTTTGCACCGTGCACGTGCATGCTCAAAACTCCTTAGTTTAAAACAACACCCATCATAATCTGCTGATTTTATTACAAGCATTTTCTAGGGTTCGATGTACGTGATTTTAATATACCCTGAAAAGTAAGGTAAGTGCGGGTAATTCCGGACAGCGGCTAATTCCGGACACTTGGATCGTTCTCAACAATGGTAGAATCCCTGAGCCTATAATTTGGTATGCTAATGCAGTGTCCTATGGCCTATCTACAAACCATAATTGAAGCGAATCCGTTATTCCACCTTGAAGATTGTCACGTATTTGTAGCGCAATCATGCGTAGTTTTGTTCAAAAACTTGGAAAATGTTTATCTAACCAGGCAGCCCAAGCTCATATTTTCTATTTTGAAATGTTTACATGAAGATCATACTCTCGGCTAATTGCATACTAAAAATCATAAGAATCCATGCAGCACAGGCGGAGTGGCAGTCGATTTTTCAGCAGCTGCTCGGTTGAAATACAAAGGAAATATTAATTTTGTCGAATTACATAAAATTTTTAAACACGCACTGCTGCTTTCTCCCAAAGGGTATGAACTTTCCACTTGATTTATAAGCTGCAGATGAGTGGCACTTTAGTCTCCATACTTCAAAGAGGATTGGTATAACCTGTGCAGGGGCGGATCTAGGATTTATAAAAGGGGGGGGCTAACTCAAGGTACTAATCTCTTGGGTAGAGGTGTGCAAAGCTTCCCAGCATGCGAAGCATGCTGGAACTAGGGGGGTCTGGGGGCATGCCCCCCCAGGAAATTTTTGAAAAATAGATGCTAAAATACTGCAATTTGGAGACATTTCCACATAAAATTCATAATATTTTCTGCCTGTAGATATTTTATATACTGCCTTTAGATTATAGGTATGGCTCTCTGAAGCATTTTGTTAATGGAAAAGTTTGGGTAGGTACAGACAACCAAGTACATGATGCACCCTCTCACAATTGCACAACACTGAATAGGTGCATGTTAGAATATTAATGCTGAAAGTGGAAAATTTTGAAATTTGAACAATATAAGATTGAATCTGAGAGCCTTTTCAATGGAAATTGTGTACCTGAATTAAGTATTGCCATACATATTAACTACACAAGTAGATGAATGAAGCCCTTTAAACAGACCACTGCACTTCAGTGTATGTATAGGTGCAGGCAGATTTGGAAAAAATCCATAACAGAAGTAACTATATGCTTCCAGTGAATGTTTTATTAGAGTAGTTAGCTGACTGCTCTATTAGAGTATCTCGACCTTGTACACCTCCAATACTGATCCGGATCTTTGTTGCATAAACTTTAGCATAAATCCACTGATAATACCTTGGAAAGATGTTTATAAGGTGGTTTTATGAGTATTTGTATTATTAGTGATCATATAATTATGCTAAGACAAAATTTCATTATAATACTAAGCATATTGATCAAGTAGAGCCTAAAAGTGAAGGGGGGGGCTTCAGCCCCCAAAGCCCCCCCCCCCCCCTGGATCCGCCCCTGCTGTGGAAGGCGCTACTTGCTTGTTGTTCGAAGTGTCCGGAATTAGCCGCATGTTGCATTTTTACATGATGTTAAATTTCGGCTCATAACTCCTCAACAGTAGATTGTATCGAAACGAAATTTGTACTGCAGATGCACCATGAGATAGGCTTTAAAACGATGCCTAGAGTTTGTCTTAATTCGTTGTGAGTGCAGTGTTAGAGCGATTTTACTAGAGTGTCCGGAATTACCCTCATTTACCTTAGACTATCTCATTTGGCGCCAGTTTCAGCTAGCTACTACTTTCGTAGTTTACTTGCTGGAGAAAACAGAACACCTATAATTAGTTGGATTGAGCTTTCTAAGTAAGGTCAGTGCTGGATTTGCCTATTAATGACGAATGACGTAGGCAATACGTCAAGACTGAAGCAGTTTCTAATTTGTTGGAGCATCGCTGGACATTTATGGGACGGCCTGGAACCACAAGTAGATGGCTGTATTTAGCGAAGGTTTTAGCCTACGCGTTAATAATAAGGTGAAAATGATTGGTTTAATACATACAGATTCAACCGACTTCGTAGGGTGAGTTTATTGTATGTTAAACCCATACATTTGGGCCTACTGAACCATAGTCTGTATTAATTGCCACATGTAGACGGACTTCAATCCTACCAAATGGGTCATTTAGCCTCTATTTATACATATTTCATTACCTTCACTACAGAGCGGACATTGTACACCGCTATTTGAGATGTATTGCCAATCCAACACTATGTCAATTTAATTTTTAATCAGTAGGCCCATGACCTCAAATTTCTGGTATTGCCATGAACGAAATCAGCACCTCCAGCTGTCAACACTGAGATTTGTGGTAAAAAGCGTAAACAATGGACAGACAAGGATATGGAGGCTGCAATGAAGGCAGTGACTGATGAGAACACCCCTATTTTACGAGCTGCTAAGAAGCATGGTGTCCCAAAATCCACTTTGTATGACAGAATTTCAGGGAAAGTAAGCCATGGTGACAAACCAGGGCCCAAGCCATTGCTGTCAGCAGTTGAAGAGGGCGAGTTTGCAAACTTTTTGGTGGAGGTAGCACAGGCTGGGTATGGAAAGACCAGAAAAGAAATACGGTACATTGCAGCCATTTGCAGGGAGTGTAGCTGTTGACAAAGGGAAGAAGAATACACCAGAAGTATCACATGGATGGTTTCAAAGGTTTTTGCAACGGCAGCCGCATCTATTATACCGTAAAGGCGATCCCACAGCCAATGTGAGAATGAACTGCTTGAACAGTGAAGTTATAACTGATCATTTTTCCTTGTTGAAGGATGTGCTCACAGAAAATGGACTGCTCAATTCACCAGGAAGAATTTACAATGTTGATGAAACAGGCATAGCCTTAGATGGTCATGCTCCTAAAGTAGTTGCCAAACGAGGACAAAAGAAAGTGAGATACAGAACCAGTGGAAATAAAAGTCAAATCACTGTGATTGCGTGTGTCAGTGCTAGTGGTCAATGCATTCCACCTTTTGTGATATTTGACGTGGAGCGACTAAACATGGAATGGAGGAAAGATGAAGTGGTTGGGACTACGTATGGATTAAGCACTAAAAGTAGGGTGGATTCAGAACTTTTCCGAAGCTGGCTTGTAGAGCATTTCCTTATTCATGCTGTTGGTGTTCAACCCATTCTCTTGCTTCTGGATGGGCATAGTTCCCACTATCAACCATAACTAATAGAATATGCTAAGGAATAGCTTGCCACCACACACCACGCATGAAAGCCAGCCCCTAGATGCGAGTGTTTTCAAATCACTCAAGCAGAATTGGCAGCAGGTATGCCATCATTTTACTCAGTCAAATCCTAGTCTGGCTATAACAAAATACCGATTTTCAGGGTTGCTCAATGAAGCCTGGGGTAAGACAATGAATCCAGCCACGACATGCTCTGGGTTTCGAAAATGTGGTGTGTATCAGTTTAACCCGAATGCCATTGATTGTTGTTAATCCTGAGGCTAGCCTGCAACAGGTGAATACTGTAGCAACAAGTGATCACACTAGCAATGGAGAAATTCAGCAACACATTGGTACCTTATCCAGCATATCACCAGAAACACTGTCACATTACCAGCGAAGGCTTGGAGGAGGGTACAATTTACATGATAAAGAATATATTGAATGGCTGAAAGTAAACCACTCAGAGACATTTGCTGACATATACAATGGTAATGGTGAGACAGATGCTATGAATTTAGCAGATGCCTTTTGTGATATCCCTGTAGCTTCTCCAGTTGCTGTCGGTGACCCTGAGTTGACAGCAGACAAATCAGAGAACAATGAAGTTGAAAGTGTACCAAGAGCCACATTATCAGCAGATGAAACAGAAAACAATGGAGGAGAAGGTGAAATAAGAGCCACACCATCAGCAGATGTAACAGAGAACAATAGAGGAGAAGGTGAAATAAGAGCCACGGTATCAGCAGATGTAACAGAGAACAATGGAGGAGAAGGTGATTTAAGAGCCACGTTAACAGCAGATGAAACAGAGAACACTGAAGTAGAGAGTGAGCTAAGAGCTACGTTAATAGCAGACAGAACAGAGAACACTGTAGTAGAGAGAGATGACAAAAACGCCACTGGAGACCAATCTCACAACTTGAGGTATATATCAAAGTATTTAGTGCAGATGCTAAGCCACAGAAAACAGAGACTGCTGTAAGAATTTCAGGAGCTAGGGTCTTGACAAGTGAAAAGTGTGTTTCTATCCTTAAAGAGCGTGAAGAGAAACGAAAGCAGCAAGAGGAGGAAAAAAAAGGAAGAAAATAGAAAGAGAACAAAGGGAAAAGGCTAAAGAAGAAGAACAGAGAAAAAAGAAGATTTTGGCTGCAGAAAAGAAAGCACTGGTTGCAGAAAAGAAGGCCCTAGCAGCTGCTAAGAAGGCAGAGAGGAATGTTACAGGACGAATCAGTCAACAGCGAGGTAAAAAAAGGAACAGTGAGAATGAACCACCTCCACTTGCAGCAAAGTTTCCAAGAGTAAGTGCTGCTGATGAAGCAGCCTCCTCTACCCTTTCAGTGTCTGAGAGCTCCTCTGATATTGCGACAAATGAAAGTCATAACACATGCTGTGTGTGTTTTGAACCATTTCAAGGTGATGATGAAGTCAAAGATTGGGTACAATGTGCTTGCAACAGGTGGCTACATGAAGTTTGTATGAACGATATTCTGTATGATAAATATGGCAGAGAGCTCTTCTGTCCACATTGCTCACTGTAGATCATCCAACTGACTTGTTTAACACAGATTATATTGATTTACTAAGTCATTTAATAACCATTTTTTGCATGCGTATTTTAAAAAAAAATCATAACTCGTGTGTTACGTAATGCCCAGGCTCAAATTTTTGTTTGAATGTCGGTTATAACTTTAAAATTATGTGGGATTTTTTCAGATTTTTTTGCGGATTCGGGTAAAGCATAATAGCCGTTGCAATACCAGGTTCCGGTAACTGAAACGTAAGCCTTATGAGCTTCCGTTAATCAAGACAAGGTGTTGGTAACTGATTATTTTGGCTGAGACATTATTTAGCCATTACTGCTCAAGGAAGGCGATGATGGACAGCAGATTTGGGATACTTGAAGACGATGTCAGGTCAAATAATCCTGCCGAAAAGGATGCGTAAAGGACGACTGAACACGAAGGTACGTCCTGTGGTAATAAGCGTGTCGATAATTGATTGCTTACGCTACTTTATCATTGAAATTCATCTAATATACAGAACATTAGTCAAGGCAACTATACTATTGCTACCACTACTTGGGTATTTGGACTACTGGCTGTGAATGAAGACACTATAGTGTTTGCATGGATATTTACAATACTAAATTCCCTTCAGGTAATAGCTATATCATAAGGACAGTGTGTGGACATCTTATTAATAGGGAGTACTGATCATGTTATTCTATGTCATCAGAAATGAGCAGGTACGTAAATATGTAATAGTGGTGAGATAACATGCATTGTAATTCATTGTAATTTTTTGTGGTATATTTTTAAAGTATCTAAATTATTTATACTGTACCTTTCTGTTTCCCTTTGATTCTTGTATTTTTCTGAACACAAGTATCTCTGGCAATGCATGACAATTTTGTAAACAAGTATGAAGTAATGGTTTGTTTCTACTTATTAGTGCAAATGGTCTTATTGTTACAAACACCTTTAGTTGTTTATCACCTATCACCTGAATATGCTAACTCAGCACATCATTAAATTGCAAACTTACATGGAATAACTAATGGCTCCAAGTTAACATGGTAAATGGGTTAGTAGTCAGATATTTTCACAGTAAAATAATTTATGTAGAAATGAAAACTCTGTACTCCTGTTTTCTCCAATAGTTTGATGGTAAATTCCACAGCATGCTCAGTGTGTAGAGTCAGTTGTATAAATGTCTAATATATGTAATGTATTTATTTGTATACAAGCATCAGTATTTATTTCCTATAAGAGTCTTTGATCCAGCATTTAAATGAGCCCAGTGTCTGTTCATCATCTGTAAATTGTAGCTGCTATATAAGCATGTAGTATGTTGATCAAATCAAATAATAGCATGGGTAGGCAAAAAGGCATGAATGACTGCTATAAGGCATGAATGACTGCTTTAATAGAGTATCTTGATCTTTATTGTACTAATTATCTTCATTTAAGCTCATTGTCTTTCTTTTACCAAAGCAGCAGCCTTGATTGACTCGATGATATAGCTATACTAGAAAACAACTTTTGGAAACCTATGACATACAGCACTATAGCCTATCCAAGCACTGGGATTATGCCAGCGTAATTTTGGGGATAATACGTATGTGTGGGAATCAGCTAACATTTTGAGGTGATTATAAAGCTTTAACAGTGGAAAAATAAGCAGATTACAGAATTCTGTTTAAAAAAATTGAGACACTCTCTAATTGAATAGTCAGAAATTCCAATATGACAGTCACACAGTATTACTTCTCTAATAAAACAGTCACATTGAAATCAAATAGGAACCAGCTAAAAGAATAGAAAAATATTTGAAGCTGAAGCATCAGTGTAAATTGTCTAATACACAGCAATAAACTATTATCATTGGCTATAGCATAAGTTTAGGAATAATGGGTGTTTCTTAAGCACTGCTCAAAAGAATAATGGGAGAATAATAACCTCATGCCTACCAAGCACTTTCACCATTAATTGGAATGCTTACTGTTATTACACAAGTAATAAAGTTTGACCTGTAACATTATAATTATAAGCTACCTTACCTCATTGGTAGTATCTGATGCTCACAAAATGAGTGATTTTCCCATGCAAAAACAGCCTGGCTATAAAAAATGGTGCATCCACGAAAGTAAAAGTGGCTGGTAACAACTGATATTTGGTGCAGCCAATAATACAACTAATTATATTTTACAGAATTCTAACATTGGTCCTTTACCATTCACTTGTGCAGTCTTGCTGCATTCCTAACTAATTCCTTTTTCTTTAATTGGCTTGGTTGTATTTTTTTTCTCTACACTGACTATTGAAAAAGGCAGCCAAATTGCTTACCCAATTAGAATTTAAAAGGAATTAATTAGGAATGCAACAAGACTACACAAGTCAATGGTAAAGTACCAATGTTAGGTTTTTGTAAAATATAGTTAGTTGACATTTATTCTTGGCTTCACCAGATATCAGCTCTTTCATTGACAGTTACTTTTGTGGATGTACCCTTATTGTACAGCCAAGCTGATTTTGTATGGGGATAAAAGCTACTATCAGTCATGATTATGATAGTTGCATTATCGCTCAGCTCTACTGTAAAAATCATTTACAAACAGGAGGCCAGGATCGAACATAAGGAAATAACACTGAGGCTTTTTTGTAATGTCAATAGATGTTAGTGGTGGACCTAGGTGTCAATATTGTTTCTGATTTCCTGAAATTGTTGACCACTATGCCAAAAGTGACCATGGAATAAATAGTTTTATGCAACATGCTACTGTAGAAAGCAGCTACAGGTTCTTGAATGATTTTAAAAATCTAAGGTGGGGTATAATCATTGTAATTATGGACCAGTTTGTAATTTTAGTATGAATGTATATTTGAGTTGAGGTACCATTGATTTTGTACAATCTAGTGATATTTTTGCTTCCACTAGCATTAACTGTATGTTATATACTTTAGAATAAACATGTAGTGCATCACAATGTAACACAGCATTAATATCTCTATCTCTTTGTTCCATATATTTATAGTTCTTCAAATTTGTTAAGAAATGTAAAAAACAAGATGCATCCAAGTCATCCGCTGCAATTGTGAGTTAAACAAATCAAATCTCTTGTTCTTTCATATGTTCAATATACAGAGTAAAGTGGGTACTTTGAGTACAAGTTTTAATACAACTAGGAAGAATAATTCCATACTTACCAGTAAGTTTAGCAGTTTAGCCTATTATCAAGCACATAAGTAATTATAAGTATGTTTCATGAAGAATATTGTTCACTAAGTAGGCACTAGTACAAGTGCTTGCAGGTACCTGTCTACTATCATTTAATAAACACATCAACATTATTTGTAAAAAGCTAATAGTACTTTATACAGATGCCTATCAATCCTATGTAAGACTATCCTAGAATATACTGTGATGGCATGGGCTCCCTACACCCAGAGAAACATCAACAAAATTGAAGTTATCCAACATTTGGCAGCCAGATTTGGCATGTCAAACTTTTCAACCTATAGTAGTGTTACTGCTATGTAATACAATTTGAAATGGAAAACACTACATCACAGAAAGAACATATTGAAGTTAACAATGCTATTTAAGATCCTACACAACTTAGTTGAGCTACATTTATGAAGCTATATAACATACAATACCAGCACTAGAGGTCATGAACATAGATTTTCAAGAATTAGTACTTACAAACACAGCTTCTTTCCAGACACTTCACCATTCTAAAATGGAGCAATTCGTCAGCTGCAATCATAGGAATAGGAACTGTTGAATCGTTTACTAATTTTTTTATGACATTGCACAACACTTATGCACTATATGAGTTCTTGCAATGATAAAATCAAACAGTACTTTAAAAGTTTATTAGCAAAATAATAGTACATTAATATAGTGTATTGGCAGTATAGTAATAAAGCTGACACACAATGCTTGTGTATTATACATGAAATTTTACAGGTTTGGTGTCCATCAGAGTACCTCTGGTAATGACAATGAGGGCAATAGTGTTTCAGTCTGTTTAAACCATTATTGTCATGAACACAACATTAGTAGAGAACTTATTAATGACATGTATGTAGCTACGGGATTCATCATAATTATATGAAAATCTCTCACACTTAGAACAGCAGATAGCTATTGTTTTGATTTATAAATATTGCAATGACTGTATTTAATAATTCATAAGTCATTTGCAATTTGTTATTTATGTTGCTATGTACTACCAGCTAAAGAAGTGTAACTTGAAAAAAGCCATTGTATACCACATTACACACAAGAGTATCTTCTCAACTGTTTTATAATCTGTCTATCATGTTTTCTTACATGAATTTGCTAAAGAAAGCCTCGGGGCTGCTCTAGTCTTGTCACCCAGACCCTACTTCAGTGCACATCAGAAGGTATAATAGGATCTAGATGATTGCATAAATATGGAACACTCCACTTTAACCTGTAATACTGATTCTATAAAACATTTTGCTCACATGGGTACCAGCGTTGAAACCGGGTCACTACTGCTGACCCGGATGACCCACTGACCCGGATTTGACCCGGATTGACCCGGATTAATTAAAGCCGAGGCGTGCGATAAGAGCTATGTTCCGGCTAGTCTCGAGCGAGCGAGCGAGACTACGTTTTGAGCGTTGAATTCGTGTTGAGTAAACAGGGGCGGATCCAGACTTTTATAAAGGGGGGTTCCACTTAGGAATTGCAACTTCTAGGTTGAAGACCAAAAAAAAAAGGTCACCGCCTACTGACAATAGCTACCCCTCACCATAGATACCCTCAGTTTCGTGCTACATACTGCAGTTACTAATAAATGGGCGTGGTTGAGCCGTTGTTGGTAACGCGGTAAGTGGGCGTGGCTCACGAAAGAGCTACGCGATAGCGTTTATAAGTTCCACGTCGTCAAACGAACAATTTCGTTTCCCGACCCGGTTTCAACACTGATGGGTACAGAGTGAATATACAAACATACACACACATGCTTTTTTTTTTGGAAAATAATTTAAGGGGACCAGGCATATTCCCACCATTGGCTTGAGGTTGACTGTAGTGACATGCCTGATTAAAAAGAAGGAAATTATATACCATAAATGTGGTAAAAATAAGTCTGACAAATGTCAAACATAAACTATGCAAATTTACCACAATTAAAATATGATAACTTACTCTGATTATTTGTGGTCTTGCCCATCAGAATATAGTGTGTAAGTCAGAGTACACTTGACTACTTGTTAAGATTTGAATATATGTATGTACTGTATATAACATGTATACTCCATAATACTAATCTTTGTCTTTATGTCTTGTATCCTTTAGCATTATCAAGCACTAATGAGATGATTATCACCCAGTGATGACAATGTTGTAGGTAACAATCATGCAATTGTACCAATTCAGCAACTACCAGAGATAAGTGAAGAGAAAATTGGCAAATGTAAACATTTTGCTATGCACTTGTCAAACATATTGTCCTATCTCTCTATAATTATAAAAGGTCAAAAATGTAATTTATTGCAATGGAATAAATTGAAATTAACATGCCTTGGTGTGGGCGTAGAATAGATACAGTGCAAACCTATGTACCATACCACAGTAAATGAAGCCAGTATCCTTTAGTGATAAACTAGCCTTTCAGGTAAAGTAAGTTAAATTCAGCAACACAGAATCCATGAGATAACTGCAAAGTCTACTAGAGCAGCATTCTACATTAGCAAAGTAGCCCAGTGCTAGCACCACGAACTGAAATCAATGCACTTGTTTCACGTAAAACATGAACCCATGCTGTAGGATATGTGAAACGTGATGATGTCATAATGATTCACTATATGTGACCGGATTTGCGAAAAGGTACCTTTTTCACACACAAATTTTGACCCATTTTTTGAACTTTGAAACTTCATAACTTTTTAATCATGGTATATATTTGCCTGAAATTTACCATGGGTGTAGCTATAGTATCTGGCTGCATTTTGATACTAAAAGCAAGTTAACCAGTATAAGGACTCAAGTATTACATCATTTTGTTTGCTGGTATATAAAATCTAATCCAAAACAGCCAAGCTGTAAAAAAAGTGTGCGGCCCTCAAAAAGGCTATGGTGAAAAAAGATGTGAAATCCAAAGGTGGCGGCCAAGAAATGGCTGTGATGGTAGGTTAATGGTAAAATTTTTAATAATGACAATTCAGGTGAATTTTGTGCCAAGACCAAGCGGCACAAAAATTCACCTGAATTGTCGTTATTAAAATTTTTACCATTAACCTACCATCACAGCCATTTCTTGGCCGCCACCTTTGGATTTCACATCTTTTTTCACCATAGCCTTTTTGAGGGCCGCACACTGTTTTTACAGCTTGGCTGTTTTGGATTAGATTTCATTTCTTTTTGTATTTGTATACCCCAAAGCCGGCCTATGGGACTTTTTTAACCTATCTTTTTTTTTACCACAGGAAGAAGAAAAGATGAAGTAGATGTACTTTAAATATTTTATCAGTAAATGTACAAATTATATATATAATACATATATTGATTACAGAAATCTCCATGGTGGTTTCTTTGTAACTGAACACTCTACAAGGTGACTTCTTCTAGATGCTCTCTCTACAGGGTGAATTGTTTGTAGCTGAACGATCTACAAGGTAACTTCTTCTAGCTGATCTCTCTACAGGGTGATTTGTTTGTAGCTGAATTCTGTACAGGTGATTTGTTTGCAGCTGAGCTCTTTACAGAATGGTTTCTTTGTAGCTGAACTCTCTACAAGGTAACTTCTTCTAACTGATCTTTCTACAGGGCAATTTGTTTGTGGCTGAATTTTCTACAGGGTGATTTCTTTGCAGCTGAACTTTCTACATGGTGGTTTCTTTGTAGCTGAACTATCTGCAAGGTAATTTCTTCTAGCTGACCTCTCTACAGGGTGATTTGTTTGTAGCTGAATTCTGTACAGGTGATTTGTTTGCAGCTGAGCTCTTTACAGAATGGTTTCTTTGTAGCTGAATTCTCTACAAGGTAACTTTTCTAGCTGATGTCTCTACGAGGTCACTAGTTTGTAGCTGAACTCTCTACATGGTGGTTTCTTTGTAACTGAACTTTCTACAAGGTGACTTCTTCTAGCTAATCTTTCTACAGGGTGATTTGTTTGTAGCTGAACTCTCTACAAGGTAACTTCTTCTAGCTGATCTCTCTACAGAGAGATTTGTTTGTAGCTGAACTCTCTACAAGGTGATTTGTTTGAAGCTGAACTCTCTAAATGATGGTTTCTTTGTAGCCGAACTCTCTACAAGTTAACTTCTTCTAGCTGTTCTCTCTACAGGGAGATTTGTTTGTAGCTGAACTCTCTACAGGTGATTTGTTTGCAGCTGAACTCTCTACATGATGGTTCTTTGTAGCTGAACACTGTACAAGGTAATTTATTTTAGCTGATGTCTCTGCAAGATCACTAGTTTGTAGCTGAACTCTCTACATGATGGTTTCTTTGTAACTGAACTCTCTACAAGGTGACTCCTTCTAGCTGATCTTTCTGCAGGGTGATTTGTTTGTAGCTGAACTCTCTACAAGGAATCTTCTTCTAGCTGATCTCTCTACAGGGAGATTTGTTTGTAGCTGAACTCTCTACAGGTGTTTTGTTTGCAGCTGAACTCTCTACATGATGGTTCCTTTGTAGCTGATGTCTCTACAAGGTCACTAGTTTGTAGCTGAACTCTCTACATGATGGTTTCTTTGTAACTGAACTCTCTACAAGGTGACTCCTTCTAGCTGATCTTTCTGCAGGGTGATTTGTTTGTAGCTGAACTCTCTACAGGTGATTTGTTTGCAGCTGAACTCTCTACATGATGGTTCTTTGTAGCTGAACTCTGTACAAGGTAATTTATTTTAGCTGATGTCTCTACAAGGTCACTAGTTTGTAGCTGAACTCTCTACATGATGGTTTCTTTGTAACTGATCTCTCTACAAGGTAACTTCTTCTAGCTGATCTCTCTACAGGGAGATTTGTTTGTAGCTGAACTCTCTACATGATGGTTTCTTTGTAGCTGAACTCTCTACAGGTGATTTGTTTGCAGCTGAACTCTCTACATGATGGTTTCTTTGTAGCTGAACTCTCTACAAGGTAACTTCATCTAGCTGGTCTCTCTACAGGGAGATTTGTTTGTAGCTGAACTCTCTACAGGTGATTTGTTTGCAGCTGAACTCTCTACATGATGATTTCTTTGTAACTGAACTCTCCACAAGGTAACTTCGTCTAGCTGATCTTTCTACAGGGTGATTTGTTTGTAGCTGAACTCTCTACAAGGAAACTTCTTCTAGCTGATCTCTCTACAGGGAGACTTGTTTGTAGCTGAATTCTCTACAGGTGATTTGCTTGCAGCTGAACTCTCTACATGATGGTGTCTTTGTAGCAGAACTCTCTACAAGGTAACTGATGTCTCTACAAGATCACTAGTTTGTAGCTTTACTCTCTATATGGTGGTTTCTTTGTAACTGAACTCTCTACAAGGTGACTTCTTCTAGCTGATCTTTCTACAGGGTGATTTGTTTGTAGCTGAACTCTCTACAAGGAATCTTCTTCTAGCTGATCTCTCTACAGGGAGACTTGTTTGTAGCTGAATTCTCTACAGGTGATTTGTTTGCAGCTGAACTCTCTATATGATGGTTTCTTTGTAGCAGAACTCTCTACAAGGTAACTGATGTCTCTACGAGGTCACTAGTTTGTAGCTGAACTCTCTATATGGTGGTTTCTTTGTAACTGAACTCTCTACAAGGTGACTTCTTCTAGCTGATCTTTCTACAGGGTGATTTGTTTGTAGCTGAACTCTCTACAAGGAAACTTCTTCTAGCTGATCTCTCTACAGAGAGATTTGTTTGTAGCTGAACTCTCTACAGGTGTTTTGCTTGCAGCTGAACCCTCTACATGATAGTTTCTCTGTAGCTGAACTCTCTATAAGATAACTTCTTTTAGCTGATGTCTCTACAGGGAGATTTGTTTGTAGCTGAACTCTCTACAGGTGATTTGTTTGAGGCTGAACTCTCTACATGATAGTTTCTCTGTAGCTGAACTCTCTATAAGGTAACTTCTTTTAGCTGATGTCTCTACAAGGTCACTAGTTTGTAGCTGAACTTTCTACATGATGGTTTCTTTGTAACTGAACTCTCTGCAAGGTGACTTCTTCTAGCTGATCTCTCTACAGGGAGATTTGTTTGTAGCTGAACTCTCTACAAGGAAACTTCTTCTAGCTGATCTCTCTACAGGGAGATTTGTTTGTAGCTGAACTCTCTACAGGTGTTTTGTTTGCAGCTGAACTCTCTACATGATGGTTTCTTTGTAGCTGATCTCTCTACAGGGTGAATTGTTTGTAGCTGATCTCTCTACAGGGTGACTTGTTTCTAGCTGATCTCTATACAGGTTACTTGTTTCTAGCTGATCTCTTGAATTCTCTTCAGGGTGACTGCTCTATTAGGATGACTGCTCTATTAGAGTATCTCGATCTCGCACTTGCTGCACCAAGTTGGATTTCGTGTTATAACTCCGTGGCTTTAAGTCTGATTCTTCTACACCATTGAAGAGCCTTTCTAAGATGATTACTCCTTCTATAGACGGGCTTAGCGGGAAGGCGTGGTCACCTTACGTCACGTAAAAAATCACGTGAATTATTGATCCGCCATTTTTGTAGGGCAAGACGGTGAAGGTTGTTAGTGTCGAGAATGCCGTCCAGTTGCAGTGCCATTGGCTGTACAAAGCGAGCAAGCAAAAAGTATGGTATTAAGATGTTCAGGTTCCCGAAGGATGCTGAAAGAAGACATTTGTGGACTCGAGCACTGAAGAGAAAGTTTTGGGAGCCGAATAAACATTCGAGGCTTTGTGGAACTCACTTCATATCAGGTAACTTTAGTGTTTTTTTTGCACACAGCAACAGCAATTTGTTAAAACTTCTATTAGTCTGAATTTTTTCTATCACATAGGAAAGCCAGTGAAGCTAAGAAATGATCCAGATTTTGTCCCTTCTGTTTTTGTCTATTCTGGAAAAGCAACAGCTACTATTAGTAGAAATTTATCTCGTTGTAAACGATTAATGCAGCGACGTGAGCGTCAGTATGCTGCAAAGCGACAGAAGGGTGTTGGTGCTAAGCGAAAGACTGCTTCTGTGCCTCTGGTAACTGAACAGACTGACCAGCCAATGGAAATGAATTCTGCAAGAGAAGAAGAAAGTGAGATAGAAAATCATGATCCTAACAGTTCTGCACAAGTTTGTGAACAGGCAGTGAGTGATGGTGACCAAAATGGTATTGAATGTGAAGGTAACAATGAGCTCCTGCAAAAACTGGAAGGTATGGAGCAAACTATTTTGTCACAGCAGGAGTTAATAGCAAATCTAAGTTTTCTTCTTAATGCAAAACAGCAGCATGTTGAAACAAGTGTTAGTTCTGCTCTACAGACCCAGATGCAAACCATTACATTGCAAGAAAACTTTATTTCACAATTACAGGCTAGTTTGAAGGAAGCTACACTTTCTCCAGCCGCAAAGCTGATGAATGATGATGAGCAAATGCATTACTTTACAGGGCTGTCATCATATGCATTGTTCGAATCTCTATCAAACCTGTTAACTTCAGCATTTAAAAAAATCAACTCTAATCATGGAAATCTGTCAAGCAAGGACAATTTGTTATTGGTTTTGACAAAATTGAGAACAGCAGTCCCCAATAAGGAATTGTCATACAGATTTGGCATTTCTACAGGAAGAGTGTCACAAATTTTTCATGAATGGATTGATATAATGGCACGGGAATTACGCCAGCTAATAGTATGGCCTGATCGGCAAATGATAAGGAAAACTTTACCAAGCTGCTTCAAGCCACTTTATCCAAGAGCAACCTGCATAATTGACTGCTCAGAGATATTTATAGAGAGAGCAAGTTCCCTGTCAGCTAGAAGTGAAACTTATTCTAGTTACAAAAGTCACAACACGGCAAAATTTTTTGTTGCCGTGAGTCTAACAGGAGCTATTATATTCATCTCAAAATGTTGGGGTGGACGTGTATCGGATAAAATGATCACTTCTAAATTTGGATTTCTTGATAAAATTGTCCATGGTGATTTGGTTCTTGCTGACAGAGGGTTTGATATTGCAGAGGATTTAGGACTAAGAGGAGCTTCACTTGCCATCCCAGCATTCACTAAGGGAAAGCCACAATTGTCCCAAAGGGAAGTAGAAACGTCTCGAAAGCTATCCAATGTAAGAATTCATGTGGAAAGAGCCATTGGACGAATGAAATGTTACAAGATTTTACAAAACGTCTTTCCCATCTCACTATTAAAGATATCTCAGGAGGAAGACTATGCTACTATTGACAAGATTTTAGTAGTAGTTGCTGCACTATGCAATCTACAACCACCATTAGTATAATTACATATTGCACTTTGTACCCTTTAAGCTAAGTATACTGTACACTTATTTTGTGAGCAAATATTTAAAGCACATAATATTATTACATACACAACATGACATCCATATCACATTTGCACAATGACCTAACTATTTTTACAGTCAGAACAAAACCATGATCCTTTTGGTGTACGTTTAATCCCTACACATGGAAAGTGGAACCAAGTGTATGGACAGTGACTGCCTTCACACATAATCATCTTGCCAGATTCTTCCTTTTGGCAAAAACAGTACAGTGGTGATTCAGTACTAGGGGGTGAATTTGCTATGATAGTATCCTCCAATGGATGCTCAGTTACCAATTCCTGTATTATGTTGTTAACATAGAAAGTAGTTAGCTTTGTAAGTAGCTTCTCAGTGAAATTAACATCCGGTAAAACCCTTTCCATTGTAATTCCTTGAGTAGTCCATACTACCAAGTCACAATATTGCCTATCTGCAATGACAAGCTGGCCTTGAATTTGTGTATAATATGCATGGGAAGTTATGACACCATTTACTCCTAAACACGATCGCGGTTTTCCTCTAAGATCATTAGGATGTGAATCTTTGGCTGTAAATGGGAATTTAATTTCCAGTAATCCCTTCCCCGGACAGCAATCACATTGGACAAACCCATCTGGACTGGCACCTAAGTGAGGGTACAGATGGTTTACCATGAGCCCAGCATTTACACATTTAAAGTTAATGTGTGCAGTTGACATCTCCTTAATATAGTCTTGCCTGGCTAAATCTTCATGATCAACTCCCCATCGTATAGCAGGTATATGGCTAATATTTGGTTTAGAGAGTAGCCGCCTCACAACAGTAGTAGGGTTAGTCTGCTTTTGCATCGCATAAATTTTATGGAAGTCTGATGCAGTTAACCTGCCTTGTCTCTGCCGATACCACTCATCAGAATTTCTTTGGTCTCGGGTACAAGATTCAATTCTTGAACAGTCATCTTCAGATAGAACTAAAGAGTAAAATAACTGTTCAGCAGTACTAAGGGTGTCTATCTCATTAATAGTGTGGGAAGCTTCCTTAAAATATTCCGGTAATGGTAACGGTAGCAGTGATTCCTCACATTGAAGAGAGCAAAAATCTGATGACTGTAGTAGTGTAGAATCTTCTATGTTCTCCCCATCTTGTAGGTCCGTATCCTGTCCTCTGCGTTGTTCCTCATTTCCACCTGTAAATTGCTGGTCATCCTCTTCTCTGTCTTGTATCCTGTCATGCTGATTATTTTGCTCTCCTGTATGCTCCTCAACTTTCCCACCTTGTTGCTGCTCATTATGCTCTGAAGTACGTCCTTCACAACATTGATCTTGCTGTGATCCCAGTTCCATGTCATCACTTTGAGATGCAGGTTCAATTATAGTAAACAAACAAGCACCCGGTATTAAGTCAAACAATTCAGTGTACAGCTTATCAGAAAAAATCACAGGGGCTTCATGTGGACCACTCTCTGCTCTCCTCTTCACTGCTGGAACTTCTGAATCCTCTGTACCCCCTAGTCCTCTTTTATAAATTGGCTTAGTGAAATTTATACACTGAATTTCTTTAGGGGTAACCTACATTTGGTATAACAAAACAACACTGTAAATGAAAAAGAAATTCAATAAAATAGATGGCTAAACTTACACTAGTTTTGAAATTCCGGTTCCATTCGCATGGTAAAGACGTTCTGGATGGTCTTGTATATCCCAACCGGTTAGCAGCCTCCATTTTGAATAAGATGGCAGCTACATGACTGCAAACTTCTCCAAGCCTGTGATGATTATTTAATCAAACTACACAGTTGCTACATGTTGAACAACTTACCCAGCTTTACATTTGCAGTGCCCATTCCGAACATATCCTGTTTGAGTTTTTACTATTATCCATGCCTCATGAGGATTGTCTGCTGAATTCTGACTGGAGTTTACCTTTGCTTTTAGTACACTCCATCCCTGTCCTGCATCATAGTGATAAACAGTTCGTACATGTTGGTTGTAATAATAGTTGTATGCTTCTAAGGATTTGTAAGCATCTAAGTTCTCCTGCGTGTACACCCCCTTGCTTTTGATTAGATAAGTGTATAAGTTACCAAACTCCAATTCTGGCCACTTGGTCAAATCCTCGGACCACTGCTCCTCATCTATAGCAAACGGGTCATCAAGTTCATGACCATTAATCTCCAATTTTTCTAAATAGCGCTTTCTTTCTGAATATTTAAGCGACACAAAATAAGTAGACAACTTCTGCCTGCTACTAGCCATCTATAACTCCACTGCTTTTCACAGAACCTTTCAGAGCTTTTGCCCTACAAAAATGGCGGATCGATAATTCACGTGATTTTTTACGTGACGTAGGGTGACCACGCCTTCCCGCTAAACCCGTCTATACAGCGATTTTCAAAGCATTCGCCCTAGCGGTTTATCTAGTAGGCGTGGCAAGCAGTCGTTTTTTATTAGCTAATCTCGATTGCGTAATTGTTACACACTGTTGGTTTTTTCGTTGTATCTTCCTGGTTTTTAGCTCGATTTCTTTCAAACCACAAAAGTTTTTAGGTTCAATAGTTAACCTATTCACCCACCGAGTTTCAGCTTCTTCCCATACGCGGTTTACCCTGTAGGCGTGACAACATATTGGTGTTATTTTTCGCTCATAATCGCTCATAACTCTTTTCCTGTTTATCGTATCCTAGCCAAAGTTGGTACAGAGATGTGCCTTTATACCCCCCTTCTGTGTGCCAACTTTCAAGGCAATCGGATATAGCGTTCGCGTTTTATAGCAGTTTTTGTAAGTGTGCGAAAAGAGGAAGAAAAAATAAGAAGAAAAAAAAACGAAGAAACTAAGCCAATGTTTGAAGTCGCATATCTCGGGAAAGCTTGAAGCGATGTCGCTCAAATTTGGAATGTGGAGTACTGTAGGTGGAGGGAGTGTCCACAGCAAAAATCGTCTTGTTTCATCAAGGCAGCACAGAGCTACGGAGGTGCGAAAGTTGCGTTTTCTTTCTTCCTGTCAATATACTCACGGGTGTTACGCGCCGGCTTCTTGGGCCGCACGACACACTAACGTGTGTCTTGATGTGTAGAAAAGGTACCTTTTTGCAAATCCAGTCACATATAATAAACTGGCTTGACAGGTTTAAGTTCACAAGATCATACCATAGTGCATGGCGTCTTCATGGACAGAAAACTTTTTTCCCTCCCTCCCACCTGAAACCATGCATTAAGTATATGTGCCAGTATATATATTGTTGTATGCACTTTCTATGGTTGTCCACGTATAAAGATTGAACCTTTTGTATGTATTACTTAGTTACATTGTTTGTTTGGTTGTTGAGTGTCCAATTACTGATATTGAAACATATATAGTTAAATGGCAACTGAGGACCGAGAGCAGATGAATGAAGTGCTAATTATCTGTGCATGGCCAAACCAAATCAATTACACTAAATTTAATTAATATGATTATTCATTGGTTGCTACTATCATGTACACTGTTAAAAATGGGTTCTTCCATGAACACCCCTCAGGGTGTTATAAGTGCTGTTACAATCAAGACCCTCAGTAGGTGTTTCACTTACACCCTTTAATGGTGTGAATAAAACACCCATGGGTGTTTCATTATTTTTAAAAGAAATGAATTACAATAGATTCACCTATGGTGCAATAGGACCTGCCTGTATCAAGTATGAACATGTATGTTTGTGTATGGCACTATAACTCTACAGTAATAACATTGTAACACATACATAACACACTTACTTGAATTGTTTTCTTACTCTATGTATGGTTTTCAATTTGTATTTAAAACCTAACCACCAAGCATCACTTCGATTGTGGGTTTTAGATACTTATTTACAAGTTTTGTCACATAAAACTGCAATAAGTGCCAAAAGGTAAGTATACTTCACTTTTACTTAGTATTTACTGTCATGTCACATATTATCACAACAATTAGCACCCGGGTGTAACCTAACACCCCATTTGTGCTTCCATGAACACCCATTTTACTAAACACCTCAGAAGCATACAATAATACACCCTAAAGGTGTAAGTGCATATAGAACTCCCCCATTAGGGTGTACTGGAACACCCCATTTTTAACAGTGTAGTGTTGCTATACATATAGGGTGCATTGCTGCAATCTTGTACTGATTGGAAGACCTATTTGCTTCATGGTCAACTGTAAATCCAGTTATGAATTGTGCCATATCCACAATGCTTATCTGCATGCGTGGCTTGTGCAAAAGTTATCGAAAGTTATTCCAGCAATTTCCTCAGTTGCCCTTCCCCAAAGTACTTGTGTATAGATATCTGTATGAATGTTGTTTGTGTTTTGTGCTGTTATGTATATTTTATGGCAGTTGTGCAATGTTATGTGGTATTTGCATGAGTGCTTGTTTTTTTGGTGTTGTTGTGTACACTTTATGGCTTTGTGGAAAATGTTATTGTGGTTAGAATTAGGGCAAAAGTAGGTGATACATAGAGCTAGGTGCAGTGGAAGGGTGGTGTGTATAGCTAGGAAAATATTATATAGTCATGTGTATTTTGTATGCATGCATATTAAATACATGGTAAGTGACAGGGGCGGATCCAGGACCAGGCAAGGGGAGGGGCACAAACAGGCCGAGTTGTAGGTGGTTGGGGAGACCAAGATTCTCTTGTTAGTTGATGCATTTTTGAAGCAGCAAATAATACACTTCTTAGTAGTATCTCACCATTGATTTTTACTATTTTGGCCTTTGTAGATGGTTGTGAAGTCTTAAAAGCTGTTTCAAGGCTCTGAATGTCTTAAACAACAGCAACATGATAATTGTTTTTAGAGGCGCTTAGTACGCACAAAGGTGCCGGGTGACAATTTCATAATTAGGCCATACCTATTTGATCTTATGTTGTGCGGGCAAAATTCCTTTAAATTTGGGTAGGTAGGTCGGTTTGAAATGAAAATGATAAAAATTTTAAACACAAGCATACAAAATGCAATAATGAATGTAGCTATAATAGTATAGTCTCGCGTGGCCAGACCGCTTTTTTCCGTATATTGGGTGGGGAAAAAAGGGTCTGGTGCAACTCCAATAGCTGTTTACTTCTGAGCCATCCCCACATTCCGGGGACGCTAATTGAATAACATTGGTCACAAAGGAGGTGCCATGACGTCAGTAAGTTAACTAGAGATCTGTTTATCCTTTAAACGAATCTTGATTTGCTCCGATGTCTCTTTTATAGCGTCTTGAAAGTTAATCCTCATCGTGTAACAAGACTTACAACCGGAGCAGGAGTGTAGGAATACTTCATAGTTTACTGATGTCATGGCACCTCCTTTGTTATTCAATTAGCGTCCCTGCAATGTGGGGATGGCTCAGAAGTAAACAGCTATTGGAGTTGCACCAGACCCTTTTTTCCCCACCCAATATACGGAAAAAAGCGGCCTGGCTACGCGAGACTAATAATATTATTATTATTATATTGTTTAATTAGCAGAGCCCGCCTGGGGCATAAGTGCTAATGTACATTAAAATCAAAAGTGATTGTATAATAATTGTTTGAAGCTGTCAATAGTTTGTTGGTTGATGATGTCTTGTGGTAATCCATTCCATTCTGGTATTGTTCTTGGAAAAAATGAGTATTTATAGTTGGTCTATTGATGTATGATAGTGTAGGAATTTTTGTTCATGATTAGATCTTGTAATGGTGACAGGTGATAATGTTGGTAAGTAGCTGTTAGGTATTTCGGTTAGGTTGTGGATAATCTTGTATAAAAGAGTTAATCTTGCACATTTTCTCCTTAATTGGAGTGGTGGCCATTCTAATGATGTTAGCATTTCAGTTATACTATCTCGCATATTCCTTCTCCATGGTCGATTCAGGACAAATCTAGCTGCTCTATGTTGTATCATTTCTATTTTATTTATGTCTTTTAGGTGGTATGGGTCCCTAATAGTACATACACAGTTAAAAATCTAGGTTTCATACTCTTCTAGTAACATCAGATATCTCCAAAAGAGCTTTCCCATCGTATTCTACAATTTTAGAGCATTGGACGATCTTCAATGGTCCCTTTTTGACTATATCACGAGGGTGCTGATGATGTGTTGTCTTTAATTAAGTACACGTGATCCGCACACGTGATTTTCATTTGAAGAAAAATGCAGTCGGTCGGGCCCTCGCAACATAACATCAAATAGGTATGGCCTTAGTTAGACTTTGATTCGCTTTGGTTTCAGGTGAATTTGTAATAAATGCTAGTAGTAAAATGTGCATATTTTCGTGAATTTATAAGCTGATCTTGGTCTGACATAAAGTTTAGTATTTTACTCAGAAGTATGGTTCCTCAAGGTGAGGAGGGGGGGGGGGGGGAATTTGCCCCAAATGCCCCATCCTGGATCCGCCATTGAGTGATGATTGCACCCCGGGGTGTGCACTGCTAGAATATGCCGAGTGCACACCACTCGGGGTGTTGCCACACCAATCAGCATGTCAATTACTGTATTAGGAAAGAGGAAATTTCTTGCTCCCTAAGGTAGTCAGGTGATTTAGACCAATATCACATAGTACTAAATGACTCCCTTAGAAGCTAGCTATAGGACTTGAATGGCAGAGGAAAGGAATATAGACAAACATTTTGCAAGGGATATAATCAATTTGATTACACTGGTCAAATCCCTTCATGTTCTCAATGCTTGCATTTGGTGTGAATGACAATACTTTGACATTATGTTACACATTTTGCAGTTACAGTGTATATTGACTAATTTTATACAAATTAGGTAATGGCAAAAGTAGTGATGAATTTTCATCTATGGCTGAAGGTGTCATTTGTAATGAGTACCTAAACCCACTTGTTGTGATGAGCAATGAGCTGCAAAATGATACAGGTGAGTGCGTATCATTTGCATGTTTACAGTTGATGGTGTTGATGGATTTCTAGAAGCCCAGTCCAATGAATACAAAGGTTATTCTTTCAAGCAAGAAGAAAGAAGTTTGTAATTATTTTGCTTTGCTGTGTGTTTGGTCATTTATGACAGTATTGTTGTAGCTGTAGATAAGTATATATTTATCAATTTTGATTCCCTTTTTTTGTACTTCATCATTTATGTATACAAATTATTCAAACAAGTATACACTAACAAAAACTTTGATGGAACCTCTACAAACCATTGCAGTATTGGAAGCTGTATATATGTGACCAGATCTGCAAAAAAGGAGTCTTATATTATATATAAGCCTTTCCAAGTTTGACTAATCATAACTCCTCATGTTTTTAACCTATTACCTTAAAATTATAATATTTATGTAGTGGTATGTATATATATATATTTCTCAGGCTCGCCCAATGATTGCGATAAGTCCTTTATTTATGTTGCAAAGTGCTAGTATAAGCAGTAACTAGAATTTTGGCAGATTTTTCGTGAAGATGCCAACTAGATCTCCTTCCCTACAATTGTCATGCTTCTTTTAGACTCTCACAGTGCATTCATAATTGTGACCGGGCCTGCAAAAATAGGGCATGTGGGCACAAACTACACTCCATCACATAACATGTCATACGTATCTCAGTACTGGGATAGAATATTTTCATTCTGTAACTTGTATTGTAAAGCCAACTAAATGTTTAATAAGTGCTGAAAATTTCATGGCTACAGAGGCGTGGAATACAAAGTTATGACACATCACACTTTGAAAAAGTAGGCAATTTTTATGTGCCCACATGCCCTATTTTCGCAGGCCCAGTCACATATTATGATGGATATTATGCCTAGGCAGTACTTTTTAAAGTTATTGTTTGTGGAAGAAGTTACACTTTGAACCACAATTATGCTGCTAAGTAAGTGCCTTTGTATGTTGTCTACATGTACAGTAGTTCAGTACTAGTGTTATAAGTAATTAGTTTGGGCAGTTGACACATGTTGCCATCTGACCCTCAACACCACCACACTATTTTTGTACATAGCTATTTTAATTCTGTAATCTTGCATCTGGTATTGTAAAGCAATAATAAATTTAAAGATAAATAAATCAATTAAATCCATTTTTTTAATGGTTTTGAGTAGTCCAATCCCAGGTGCCTCTGTAATGTAATATTTATAATACATACCTATAAAGTTAATGCTCTCCAATTGGCATGGTACCAAAGCTGCAAAGCAGCAGAAGAAGTGGGGTTCGTCGCTTGTACCAAGTCAAGTATTCTTCCAAGACAGGAGAAGACTAGTACCTGCTGGGCTCACCAATTGTAGGTGGCAGTAAAGTGAGACTTGTTACTAACTTGAAAGAACCAATGAAGATGAGTCTTACAGTGGCTGGTGAGCTACTTTATAACTAGGACTTCCACCCAGTGTTTGCCTTGCCCACTACCTCGATCTGTTTCTGTAGCTACAACTTGGGAACTTCTCTGTGAGTGCGACTTGTTACCAACTTGAAAGCTACTGATAATAATGGAGATGGCGCATTCAACAGTGCAATTACCAGGTTACACTATATACTAATCTGGTACATATGTCAGCCTCTTTGATATCATATGAGTCCAGGCTCTTCAGCAATCTCCCAACATTCTGTATGCAAGGAAATAAATTGAATTGTCCTGTATATTTACTGTGTAATTACCAGGTTCAAATACTTGACACTTTGTACTAGTCTGGCAGAACCGAATACTTTGCTAACCTAGCTAGAATACTGTGGAACTTAAAGAACACCCTGAAATTGTTGTCAACCTATTTATACATAGATTACACCTCTCTAGGTCCCAAATCACAGTATACACCCCTCATCTAAGTACAAAAATTAATTCCGCAATGTAGGGGTGGGCGGTATCTCGGTTATATCGTAAAACCGCGATATTCTGATGTAACGATACCAGTATCGTCAAAAATTCTTAGAAACGATATTATCACGATATCGTGATTACCGCGGTGTTATCCAATAATATTCGAATTAGCTAACATGGTGCTGCTGTTTTAGCTCCAGGAAAGATCAAAATACTCTAATAGAGCAGTCACCTATATACTCTAATAGAGCAGTCAAGTAACTCTAATAGAGCATTCATGCAAATATGAAAGTAGCTATATACTAAAAGGATTCTATTATTTAGATTTTTATTAAGGAAAGAATATTTCTACACATTGCAGCATTATAATAAAATGTGCTTGGGTGATGCAAAACTGAGTATGAGCTTTTATTGTTACAGTTAGCAGTCTTTTAGTCATGTATGGGAATCTGCAGAACTCCTGAATTTATCTCATGCACTTGGGTGTATATGACACATCCTCTCCATGCTTAATTGTAGGTCTACCTAATGTCTATATATCTCCATGTATACTTCAATGAATGGTACATGCCATGTACATGTAAATTTGCACATCCATTCATGTTGCTGCAGGTTTTATCACTTGTGTAGGTAGGTTTATAGTTTCATAGTAGAGCATCTGTCAAAATATGAAAATATCGTGATAATTAGTAATATCGTGATATTTTTCTTATGATATATCGTGATAGTAAAATTTCAATACCGCCCAGCCCTACTGTGAACTATATTTAGAATATGATTACGTAATGTGCTTTAGTTAGAACACGTGCGTATGTGTGCTTGTACTCTAGTGTTATTATTATTTGTTTACTGTACAGAAACCTCCATATGGAGTATATAGTACAACAGATTAAATTAAGAATAAATTGTAGTGATTATACTTAGCTATAATTAATACATTGTTTAAATGTGTTTTAAGGTAGGTGATTCCACAGTACTGCTAGATAGGTTATTCCATAATTTAATTGTAGAGGGGTAAAAAGAGTAAAGGTAAGAATCAATTCTGGAGTGTGGCTGCAAAAATCGTTGATCGTGACCTCGTGTTTGGCTTGCTGTTGGGATTAAATAGGTTCCATTATCGATGTGAACTTGTCTATGCACCATTTTATACATCATAATTAGCTTCAAATCGTTCCGTCGCTGTTCAAGAGTTGGTAGATTCAGGTGATCTAGTATCTCAGTTACACTAGCCCAGGGTGAATAATTGTTTGTAATAAACCTTGCAGCTCTTCGTTGGACCATTTCTAACTTGTAGATGCTACTGTTAGTGTATGGAGACCAGACAGTTGATGCATACTCTAAGATAGGACGTACCATTGCTAGATAACACAGCTTCTTAGTTTGTTGAGTGCAAGAGCTAATATTACGTCGCAAAAAGGCATTGGCTGAGTTTGCTTTACAGGTAACATGTTGGATATGGTTTGTCCATTTCAGGTGTTCATCTATTGTTACTCCCAGGTAAGTGGCACTGGTAGATCTACAAATTTGATGTTGTTTCAGAAAATATGTTGAGTTAGTTGTTAATATCCTGTTAGTGATCTTGAGGTGTACACATTTGCTAAGGTTGAAAAACATTTGCCAGTCTTCACTCCACCTCACTATGGCATCAAGGTCTCTCTGCAATACTAAAGTGTCTTCATTTGAATAAATCGGTCTAAAAATAAGTATATCATCTGCGTAGAGTCGTATCTGAGAGTTCACTAGAGCTGGTAGGTCGTTAATAAAACAAGTAAATAGTAAAGGGCCAAGTACTGTACCATGCGGTACGCCAGAGGTAACTTCACACTGCTCACTAGTTACACCATTCAGAACTACTATGCTTTAAATTCTATCAGTCGTCAACGTGGTGATCCTGACGAGTCGCTCCTGCCTTTAGAACCTGAGCTATCACACTTCTTCAATATTGTGGTGCTGTGACAGGAATAGCGGCTCGAGATTGTCAAGAGGGAAGACCTGTGCTTTAACAGTTTGGCACATCACAAAATATCACAGTGCCAGTCAAGATTTCGGTGCAAGAAATGCAAGAAGAAACACCACACCACCTTGTGTAACAGTGAAGCACAACCCTGAGGACCTACTCATGACAAGACAGCTGATAAGCCACCAGCACCCAACTCTTCAACAGATGTTACAGGGTTTCTTACACTGATATCTCCTTCTACAACACCACAGTCAGCAACTACTTGCCTACTTAAAACCGCAGTTGCTCCTATTATTGCTGGGAACAACAAGACAAAGGAAAATATTCTTTTTGATGAAGAAGCTCAACGTTCCTTTATATCTACAGAGTTGGTTAAAGAATTAGGCATATCATTCACTAGTACAACAGATATTTCATTGGCATCATTTGGCAGCACGTCCAGATTACACCAGAAGCTCAGAGTTACGACTGCGGAGATTGAAACTATCACCGGAGAACTGATTTCTATATCGGTACTCATTGTACCAACAGTTGCTGCACCCATCCAGAATGCTGTCCCCATGTCTCAGGGGCGTAGGGAGGGGGTTCCGGGAGGTTCAGGAACCCCCTGTAAAATTTAGACTTCTGCAAGCAGGATCCTAACACACCATTTAATGTGGCAGGACAACATGAGTGAGTAATATAGCACAGCACAACAATTGATAGAGCTTGCATTCATATCTCAGGGAAGGATTTACAGAGGTAACATGAGCCCTAGGCCTCTTCAAAACTTGTTAAAAAGATCGATATACTCTAATAGAGCAGTCAGGTATATACTCTAATAGAGCAGTCAGGTATACTCTAATAGAACATGTATGTAAATATATCCATGTCCATATGAAGTTTTTCAGACATTCTAACATTAAATGCAAAACTTAGCATGACCTTATCCTACTATAGCTTTGGTGTGCAGTGTTTAAAGATATAGAGCTCCAGTAATTTATCACTTGTGTTATGCAAAATGAATTCATGCTAAGAATATTTGTATAGTTATATTGTTTTGATTGTAAGTCATTCAATTTGTATCAGTAGATTCATGGCTCTTATACCACAGTGAGATAACTATCACTTACAGATTACTATGTGTCTCTATATATGTGTTATGCTGTCTGTTTCCACTAGGTGGCTTTATCTAGTACTACCTTCATCGCGGGGGACTTATATGCATCATAATTAATGTACTTTTTGCATAAAATATAGCAATTTGCTGAGATTTGATTCATTAAAATATTGAAAGTCTCTCAGCGGCTGGAGGCTGTGCCCCCAGACCCCTGCTTCTGGTAACTCAATGCTGTTGCTGGAACCCCCCTTCAAAAAATCCTGGCTACGCCCCTGTGTCTGTTAGCACTATACCACATTTGAGTGGACTCAAGTTAGCTCATCTGGTAGCTCTGATAAGAATTTCACTATATCAATCTTGATTGGGACTGACTATTACTGGGAATTTGTCCAAGACACCATCATCAGAGGAGATGGTCCCACAGCTCAGAAGTCTAAACTAGGCTATCTCTTATCGGGGCCACTGCCATACTCACTCTCACAGACAGCCACTTCTATTTTACTACAGATGGCTTCCACAGTAATGCCTGAAGAGCCCAATCTTGAGAAGTTCTGGTCCATTGAATCTGTTGGTACAGATGCCGCCAAACAAACTGTGGATTCTACCTTTCTTCGCACTTATCAGCAATCTTCAATCACACAGACACCTCAGGGCATGTACGTAGCAAGATTTCCTTGGAAAGAGGACAAACCCTTTTACCCTCAAACATCCACAATTTGTAAGAAACGAACAACTGCATTACTGCAGAAACTTAAGCAAACACCGGATCTCCTAAACATATATGACAACATTATCAAGGACCAAGAGAAGAGAGGTTTTATTGAAAGAGTTAATGACAATGACACCACTGAAAATACTCATTATCTACCCCATCGTGCAGTCAAGAAGGACTCTGCCACAACGCCCATTCGTATTGTTTATGACTGTAGCTGTCGTGGCAATGGTAAGTCAGCTAGTCTCAATGATTGTTTAATTGCTGAACCTCCATTTCTAAACAACTTATGTGCCATACTGATACGTTTTCATTGTCATACCTTTGCTCTTGCCATAGACATCGAAAAGGCATTCCTGCATGTAAAGCTGCATCCTGATGACAGGAATTTTACCAGATTTTTATGGACACTTAGATCAGAGAACTCTACAGACGAATTTGTTACCTACCGCTTTACAGTTGTTCCGTTTGGATCATCTAGTTCACCTTTTATGCTCGCAGCAGTGCTTGACTTACATCTAAGTAAAAGTTCCTCCCCAGTCACAGAAAATATGAAGTAAAACATGTATGTTGACAACATGTTGTCTGGCAGCAATACAGAGGATGAGTTACAAGTCTATTACAAACAGTCTCGAGAACTTATGAGCCAGGCCAACTTTAATCTCCGTTTGTGGTCATCCAATAGCCGCTGTCTCCGAACAATCACAGCAAGGGACAAAACAGATGGTCCTAACCCAACTATAGGACTACTGGGATTCAGATGGAACACTACCACTGACACATTATCACTTGCTCCAAGGTTACTCTCACCAGCTAACACCTTTGTCACAAAGAGGGATGTCCTACAACCTCATCACAGATATTTGATCCCTTGGGCTTTGTGACACCTGTGTCTGTAAGAGCCAAAATTCTGCTTCAAGAGATCTGGCAGACCAAGTTTACATGGGACGAACCTCTCTCCAAAGAGATCACAGATGCTTGGCTCAGTATTCTTCCCGACGTAATGAAACTACCACAGTTTACCATTCCAAGAACTTACCTCTCTACACCAGTCACATCTACTTGCCATCTATATGCCTTTTCAGATTCCAGCACTAAGGCATACGATGCTGTTGTGTATATTTGCCAAAACCAAGAGGTTTCACTAGTCATGTCAAAGTGTCATGTTGCTCCAATCAAAACTGTCACCCTCCCCAGATTAGAATTGATGGCAGCTGTTATGGCTACAAGGCTCATGCAATTTATCAAATCAGCCATTCATCTTCAACCTGATGATTCCTCTAGCCATATTCACATGTGGACAGACAGCCAAATTGTTCTCCACTGGATATACAAGTCACACAATCATCCAAGCCATTCATTTCACACCGTGTCACAGAGATTATTGGAGCATTCCCAGCTAATTCATGGTCCTTTATATCATCTGGTGAATACCCTGCCGATCTTCTGACTAGGGGAATCTCCACCCAACAGCTTTTTTCATCAGAGTTATGATTACACGGCCCCCATGGCTGCTATCCAGAGAAGACTGGCCACAATGGGTACCAACTAATGCTCTACTACAATTGGTAGAAGATGATGATGACTGTGAGAACACACCCTCAACAACACAGGACAGTGATGGAAATGTAGCAGGTATTCATAATGTTGTCAACATTACACGTTATAGTTCCGTTGGTAAATTGGTAGCTGTCACAGCATATGTACTTAGATACATTCACAATTCACGTAAACAGCAACCACTGCTTAATGGTCCACTGACTGCAACAGAACTGAACTGTGCCAGGAAACTTTGGATCTCTAGCAGTCAGTCCACCAGCTATTCAACTGAGCTTGCATAGTTACTAAAGAAACAGGGTTCATGTCCCAATCTAGTGAGGCAACTTCGTTTGTACTTGGATCAAGACAACCTGATCAGATGTGGTGGAAGGATCTATAATGCTCCTTGGACCAGTGCACCAAATTTCCCCACTTGCTACCCCCTAGACATCTGTTAACAACCATGATCATTCAAGAAACACATAAGAAGCTGCACCATGGTGGAACAGCTATTACTATGATGGCAATATGACAGGTTTATTGGATCCCCACCATTAGACAGTGGGTCAGAAGTATTTTGAGATGTGTTGCATGTGCCAGAGCAATGGGGAAACCTTACAGGACTCCTGATTTACCACCACTCCCCAAGACCCGTGTTGGATCAGCCACACCATTTGCTGTAACAGGGGTGAATTTTACTGGGACACTTCATGTTAAGGAGCCTATTGGTGAGTGCAAAGCTTACATTATTCTGTCTTTTCACTTGTGCGAGTACAAGAGCAATCCACTTGGAGATCATCACAGATCTATCCACCAAAACCTTTCTATTAGCTTTCGGAAGGTTTTCCAGTCGAAGATCACTTCCATCTATTATCCTATCTGATAACGCCTCCACTTACCTCGCTGCTGCTGAGGAATTGAAGACAATGTTGGAGTCAAATGACATCAAGGAAACCATGGGACGTCAAGGAGTTGACTCCAAAACGAGCTCCCTGGTATGGGGGTTTTTGGGAACGTTTAATAGGATTGACAAAACAAGCTATCAGGAAGACACTTGGCCAAACATTCATTTCCCTCCAACAACTACAGACAGTCATTGTAGAAATCGAGAGCATGTTAAATGATAGGCCACTCACTTATGTGAATTCCGACTTGCAAGATCCTCAACCATTAACACCGTCCCACCTACTTTATGGTAGAAGAATACAGCAAGTTCTTCATCCCCTCAAAGATCAAGAGGAAATCAATAACCCAAGTTATGTTGATGGTATGGACTTCAGGAAAAGTGTTGACAAACTCTCACAATTGATTGGACATTTCTCTTCACGATGGAAGAAAGAGTACCTAACTTCATTACGAGAATTCTACAAGATGACTAGGCAGAGCAGGCAAATGATAAACAAAGGAGATGTAGTGACTGTACATGAAGACAACAAACCAAGGCTACAGTGGAGACTAGCCATAGTTGAAGATCTCATCAAGGGAAATGATGATCAAGTTAGGGCTGCACACATCAGGACAAGCACTCACACAACAACTAGACCGGTTGCCAAGTTGTACCCATTAGAAGTACAGGATGAGAAGCACAATGACCCCACTGCTCCAGAAGATGTTGAACTATCAACCGACAATGTAGCCAATGAAGATACGCAGAAGACAGCTGACACTAACACAGTTCGTACACGTTCAGTAAGAGCAGCTGCTTCTAAGGCAATCCAGAAGATGAAGGAGTGGAATCGTGTACTTGGCCCGCCCCCGGAGGGTGTCTACAACTGTGAACTATATTTAGAATCAAGAGACACACGGTAGTGTGTCGTGCGGCCCAAGAAGCCGGCGCGCAACACCAGTGAGTATATTGACAGGACGAAAGAAAATGCAATTTTCGCACCTCCGTAGCTCTGTGCTTCCTTGATGAAACAAGACGATGTTTGCTGTGGACATGCCCTCCAACTTCAGTACTCCACATTCCAAATTTGAGCGAAATCGCTCCAAGCGTTCCCGAGATATTCGACTTCAAATAGGTTCTTCTTATTTTTCTTCCTCTTGTCGCACACTTACAAAAACTGCTATAAAACGCGAATGCCATATCCGATTGCCTTGAAATTTGGCACACAGAAGGGCAGGGGCGGATCCAGGGGGGGGGGGGGGGGGGGGGGCTTTGGGGGCTGAAGCCCCCCCTTCATATTTAGGCTTTACTTGATCAATGTGCTGAGTATTATAATGAAATTTTGTCTTAGCATAATTATATGATCACTAATAATACAAATACTCATAAAACCACCTTATAAACATCTTTCCAAGGTATTATCAGCGGATTTATGCTAAAGTTTATGCAACAAGGACCCGGATCAGCATTGGAGGTGTACAAGATCGAGATACTCTAATAGAGCAGTCAGCTAACTACTCTAATAGAACATTCACTGGAAACATGTAGTTGGTTCTGTTATGGAATTTTTCCAAATCTGCCTACACTTATACATACAATGAAGTGCATTGGTCTGTTTAAAGGGCTTCATTCATGCATCTATACTTGTGTAGTTAATATGTATGGCAATACTTAATTCAGGTACACAATTTTCATAGAAAATGCTCTCAGATTCAATCTTGTATTGTTCAAGTTTCAAAATTTTCCACTTTCAACATTCTTATTCTAACATGCACCTATTCAGTGTTGTGCAATTGTACATCATGTACTTGGTTGTCTGTACCTACCCAAACTTTTCCATTAGCAAAATGCTTCAGAGAGCCATACCTATAATCTAAAGGCAGTATATAAAATATCTACAGGTATGAATTTTATGTGGAAATGTCTCTAAATTGCAGTATTTTAGCATCTATTTTTCAAAATTTTCCTGGGGGGGCATGCCCCCAGACCCCCCTAGTTCCAGCATGCTTCGCATGCTGGGAAGTGTGCTTTGTACACCTCTACCCAAGAGATTAGTACCTTGAGTTAGCCCCCCCCCCTTTTATAAATCCTAGATCCGCCCCTGAAGGGGGTATAAAGGCGCATCTCGATACCAACTTTCGCTGGAATACGATGAACAGACAAAGAGTTATGAGCGATTATGAGCGAAAAATAACACCAATATGTTGTCACACCTACAGGGTAAACCGCGTATGGGAAGAAGCTGAAAATCGGTGGGTGAATAGGTTAACTATGGAACCTAAAACCTATTGTGGTTTGAAAGAAATCGAGCTAAAAACCAGGAAGATACAACGAAAAAACCAACAGTGTGTAACAATTACGCAATCAAGATTAGCTAATAAAAAACGACTACTTGTCACGCCTACCAGAAAAACCGCTTGTGGTAATGCTTTGAAAATCACTATACAGATGGAGTAATCATCTTAGAAAGGCTCTTCAATGGTGAAGAAGAATCAGACTTAAAGCCACGGAGTTATAACACGAAATCCAACTTGGTGTAGCAAGATCAAGATACTCTAATAGAGCAGTCACCCTAATAGAGCAGTCACCCTGAAGAAAATTCAAGAGATCAGCTAGAAACAAGTAACCTGTATAGAGATCAGCTACAAACAAGTCACCCTGTAGAGAGATCAGCTACAAACAATCCACCCTGTAGAAAGATCAGCTAGAAGAAATCACCTTGTAGAGTTCAGCTACAAAGAAACAACCGTGTAGAGAGTTCAGCAACAAAGAAACCATCATGTAGAGAGTTCAGTTGCAAACAAATCACCTATAGAGAGTTCAGCTACAAACAAATCTCCCTGTAGAGAGATCAGCTAGAAGAAGTTTCCTCAGCTAAAAACAAATCACCCTGTAGAAAGATCAGCTAGAAGAAGTAACCTTGTAGAGAATTCAGTTACAAAGAAACCACCATGTAGAGAGTTCAGCTACAACCTAGTGACCTTGTAGAGACATCAGCTAGTAGAAGTTACCTTGTAGAGAGTTCTGCTACAAACAATTCACCCTGTTCAGAGATCAGTTAGAAGAAGTTTTCTTGTAGAGAGTTCAGCTACAAACAAATCACCCTGTAGAAAGATCAGCTAGAAGAAGTTACCTTGTAGACAGTTTAGTTACAAATAAACCACCATGTAGAGAATTCAGCTACAAATTAGTGATCCTGTAGAGACATCAGCTAGAAGAAGTTACCTTGTAGAAAATTCAGCTACAAAGAAACCATTTTGTAAAGAGCTCAGCTGCAAACAAATCACCTATACAGAATTCAGCTACAAACAAATCACCCTGTAGAGAGATCAGCTAGAAGAAGTTACCTTGTAGATAGTTCAGCTACAAACAAATCACCCTGTAGAAAGATCAACTAGACGAAGTCACCTTGTAGAGAGTTCAGCCACAAAGAAATCACCATTTAGAGAGTTCAGCTGCAAACAAATCACCCTGTAAAAAATTCAGCTACAAACTAATCACCCTGTAGAAAGATCAGCTAGAAGAAGTCACCTTGTAGAGAGTTCAACTACAAAGAAACCATCATGTAGAGAGTTCAGCTGTAAACTAGTGACCTTGTAGAGACATCAGCTAGTAGAAGTTACCTTGTAGAGAGTTCAGCTACAAACAATTCACCCTGTTCAGAGATCAGTTAGAAGAAGTTTCCTTGTAGAGAGTTCAGCTACAAACAAATCACCCTGTAGAAAGACCAGCTAGAAGAAGTTAACTTGTAGAGAGTTCAGTTACAAAGAAATCACCATGTAGAGAATTCAGCTACAAACTAGTGACCCTGTAGAGACATCAGTTACAAGAAGAAAATTCAGCTACAAAGAAACCATTCTGTAAAGAGCTCAGCTGCAAACAAATCACCTATACAGAATTCAGTTACAAACAAATCACCCTGTAGAAAGATCAGCTAGAAGAAGTTACCTTATAGATAGTTCAGCTACAAACAAATCACCCTGTAGAAAGATCAACTAGAAGAAGTCACCTTGTAGAGAGTTCAGTTACAAAGAAACCACCATGTAGAGAGTTCAGCTACAAACTAGTGACCTTGTAGAGACATCAGCTAGTAGAAGTTACCTTGTAGAGAGTTCAGCTACAAACAATTCACCCTGTTCAGAGATCAGTTAGAAGAAGTTTTCTTGTAGAGAGTTCAGCTACAAACAAATCACCCTGTAGAAAGATCAGCTAGAAGAAGTTACCTTGTAGAGAGTTCAGCTACAAACTAGTGACCCTGTAGAGACATCAGCTAGAAGAAGTTACCTTGTAGAAAATTCAGCTACTAAGAAACCATTCTGTAAAGCGCTCAGCTGCAAATAAATCACCTATACAGAATTCAGCTACAAACAAATCACCCTGTAGAGAGATCAGCTAGAAGAAGTTACCTTATAGATAGTTCAGCTACAAACAAATCACCCTGTAGAAAGATCAACTAGAAGAAGTCACCTTGTAGAGAGTTCAGTTACAAAGAAACCACCATGTAGAGAGTTCAGCTACAAACTAGTGACCTTGTAGAGACATCAGCTAGTAGAAGTTACCTTGTAGAGAGTTCAGCTACAAACAATTCACCCTGTTCAGAGATCAGTTAGAAGAAGTTTTCTTGTAGAGAGTTCAGCTACAAACAAATCACCCTGTAGAAAGATCAGCTAGAAGAAGTTACCTTGTAGAGAGTTCAGCTACAAACTAGTGACCCTGTAGAGACATCAGCTAGAAGAAGTTACCTTGTAGAAAATTCAGCTACAAAGAAACCATTCTGTAAAGCGCTCAGCTGCAAATAAATCACCTATACAGAATTCAGCTACAAACAAATCACCCTGTAGAAAGATCAGCTAGAAGAAGTTACCTTGTAGATAGTTCAGCTACAAACAAATCACCCTGTAGAAAGATCAGCTAGAAGAAGTCACCTTGAAGAGAGTTCAGCTACAAACAAATCACCCTGTAGAAAGATCAGCTAGAAGAAGTTACCTTGTAGATAGTTCAGCTACAAATAAATCACCCTGTAGAAAGATCAGCTAGAAGAAGTTACCTTGTAGACAATTCAGCTACAAAGAAACCATTCTGTAAAGAGCTTAGCTGCAAACAAATCACCTGTACAGAATTCAGCTACAAATAAATCATCCTGTAGAGAGATCAGCTAGAAGAAGTTACCTTGTAGATAGTTCAGCTACAAATAAATCACCCTGTAGAAAGATCAGCTAGAAGAAGTTACCTTGTAGACAATTCAGCTACAAAGAAACCATTCTGTAAAGAGCTCAGCTGCAAACAAATCACCTGTACAGAATTCAGCTACAAACAAATCACCCTGTAGAAAGATCAGCTAGAAGAAGTTACCTTGTAGATAGTTCAGCTACAAATAAATCACCCTGTAGAAAGATCAGCTAGAAGAAGTTACCTTGTAGACAATTCAGCTACAAAGAAACCATTCTGTAAAGAGCTCAGCTGCAAACAAATCACCTGTACAGAATTCAGCTACAAACAAATCACCCTGTAGAAAGATCAGCTAGAAGAAGTTACCTTGTAGATAGTTCAGCTACAAACAAATCACCCTGTAGAAAGATCAGCTAGAAGAAGTTACCTTGTAGATAGTTCAGCTACAAATAAATCACCCTGTAGAAAGATCAGCTAGAAGAAGTTACCTTGTAGACAATTCAGCTACAAAGAAACCATTCTGTAAAGAGCTCAGCTGCAAACAAATCACCTGTACAGAATTCAGCTACAAATAAATCATCTTGTAGAGAGATCAGCTAGAAGAAATTACCTTGTAGATAGTCCAGCTCAAACAATTCGCCCTGTACAGAGCTCAGTTAGAAGAAGTTACCTTGTAGAGAGTTCAGTTACAAAGAAACCATTCTGTAAAGAACTCAGCTGCAAACAAATCACCTAAACAGAATTCAGCTACAAACAAATCACCCTGTAGAGAGCTCAGCTAGAAGAAGTTACCTTGTAGATAGTTCAGCTACAAAGAAACCACCATGTAGAGAGTTCAGCTGCAAACAAATCACCCTGTAAAAAATTCAGCTACAAACAAATCGCCCTGTAGAGAGATCACCTAGAAGAAGTTACCTTGTAGAGAGTTCAGCTACAAAGAAACCATCATGTAGAGAGTTTAGCCATGAACAAATCACCTGTAGAGAGTTCAGCTACAAACAAATTACAGAGATCAGCTAGAAGAAGTTACCTTGTAGAGAGTTCAACTACAATGAAACCACCATGTAGAGAGTTCAGCTGCAAACAAATCACCCTGTAAAGAATTCAGCTACAAACAAATCACCCTGTAGAGAGATCAGCTAGAAGAAGTTACCTTGTAGAGAGTTCAACTACAAAGAAACCATCATGTAGAGAGTTCAGCTGCAAACAAATCACCCTGTAAAGAATTCAGCTACAAACAAATCACTCTGTAGAGAGATCAGCTAGAAGAAGTTACCTTGTAGAGAGTTCAACTACAAAGAAACCATCATGTTGAGAGTTCAGCTGCAAACAAATCACCTGTACAGAATTCAGCTACAAACAAGTGATCCTGTAGAGTGATCAGCTAAAAGAAGTTACCTTGTAGAGAGTTCAGCTACAAACAAATCACCCTGTAGAGAGTTCAGCTAGAAACAATTTACCCTGTAGAGAGATCAGCTAGAAACAGTGATCCTGTAGAGAGATCAGCTAAAAGAAGTTACCTTGTAGATAGTTCAGCTACAAACAAATCACCCTGTAGAGAGATCAGCTAGAAGAAGTTACCTTGTAGATCGTTCAGCTACAAACAATTCACCCTGTAGAGAGAGCAGTTAGAAGAAGTCACCTTGCAGAGTGTTCAGTTACAAAGAAACCACCATGTAGAGTTCTGTAATAAATATATGTATTATATATATAATTTGTACATTTATTGATACAATCAGAAATATTTAAAGTATTCATCTGCTTCATCTTTTCTTCTTCCTGTGGAAAAGAAAAAAAAGATAGGTTTAAAAAGCCCCAAAGCTGGCCATAGGCCGGCTTTGGGGTATAAAAATACAAAAAGAAGTGAAATCTAATCCAAAACAGCCAAGCTGTAAAAAAGTGTGCGGCCCTCAAAAAGGCTATGGTGAAAAAAGATGTGAAATCCAAGGTGGTGGCCAAGAAATGACTGTGATGGTAGGTTAATGGTAAAAATTTTAATAACAACAATTCAGGTGAATTTGGTGCCAAGACCAAGCGGCACAATAATTCACCTGAATTGTCGTTATTAAAATATTTACCATTAGCCTACCATCATAGCCATTTCTTGGCCGCCACCTTGGATTTCACATCTTTTTTCACCATAGCCTTTTTGAGGGCCGTACACTTTTTTTACAGCTTGGCTGTTTTGGATTAGATATAATTAAGTAATGTACTTTAGTTAGAATACGTGCGTATGTGTGCTTGTACTCTAGTGTATGTCACGTGCTTTAATTCTATCAGTCGTCAACGTGGTGATCCCGACGAGTTGCTCCTGCCTTTAGAACCTGAGCTATCACGCTTCTCCGATAACTACCCCTACTTTTCTACCTTATAAATGTTACTTACGTAGTAGCTAGTCTCACTATATAGCAGTGGCGAATACAGGGGGGTTGCAATGGTTTCAGCTGAAATCCCCTCTGAAAATAGCGTGCGCCCCAACTTTATTGACGACTTATCGTGTGGGTGGTAAAATCGCCACGAGTCATACATTGTGTGTTATAGAAGGACTTTCTACTGGCATAACTCCATACTTTTGCCTTTGAAATCGCAATTATGGCATTCAATAACAGGTTGTGACCTTTTTTCTTTTCTTTTCTTTTCTTTTTTATGGTCTTCAACTTTCAGCTAGGCTGAAGTTGAGTGGAATCTGAAACCCCCTCTGAAAATCTCTAGATCCGCCACTGTATAGAATAAGAAGAACGTAACCTAAAGGTGAAGAAGAAACCAAAGCTGAACCCAAGCCTAACCCTAACGCTAATGCTACTATGCTCGGGGAAACCACTAGACGGGAAAATAGGTTCAGTAACCACTTTCATTTTTTAATGGATTAGCTACCTGAAAACCTTGTAAATATCAAATTCTTTGATTGACATGGTATAATAATATTGTTTTGGCTATAGCCACCTAGCTAGCTACCTCAGAAATAATCTAGCCGCCGGGTTCCCGTGCACAGGTATAGCCGTGTGAGCTGGATGGCTGTGACAGGCAGCGAATTTTGCACCCGACATAATCACCCCAGACATGTTATTCATCAATCCTAGACCATGAGACCGTACACGTGCATGCACTCGGCACTCAACATCATGGGTGACAACGCCAGTAACGGTAAGTTAATTCATCCGACCTAGGCTCCTAGCTGCCGTAAATCGGGGAGTGGTGAACAGATTACGCCACCCATGTACGCTTACATACAAAACCTCACCTCAGCTTGCCCACCATCCATCATCTTAAACTTAAAGCAACTAACAGAAAGCTCTGCTCTCGCGACTCTCGTGATCAGCCTGTCTAACATAGCTACTGGTTGTGATAACGATACCACATAGGTCTATTATTATTATGTAAAAATAAAACACTATAAAATTGAATATATCAAATAATTCATTTAATATACCAAACTAATTTATTTAACATATTAAATAATTTGTTGTACAAACGGGCCAAATAATTCATTGCGCATACCCATTGTACATACCAAATAATTTATTGAATAATTCATTGCACAATGCACATAATGCACATACCAAATAATTCATTGCACATACTACAGTGGCGGTTACAGGGGGGTTGCAATAGTTTCAGCTGAAACCCCTCTGAGAATAGCGCACGCCCAAATTTATTGACGACTTGTCGTGTGGGTGATAAAATCACCACGAGTTATACATAGTGTGTTATAGGACTTTCTACTGGCGAAACTTCAACTTTTGCCTTTGAAATAACAAATACGGCGTTCAAGAGCATCAAGAGCAGGTTGTGACTTTTTTTTGGTCTTTGACTTACAGCTAGGCTGAAGTTGAGTGAAATCTGAAACCGGTTACCCCTCTCTGAAAATTTCAAGATCCGCTACTGTTACCAAATAATTCACTGCACACAGCTACCAAATAATTCATTGAATATACCAAATAATTTATTGAATATACCAAATAATTCACTAAATATACCAAATAATTGAATCAAATAAACATTTTGAAACAAATGGCCTAGCATAGTATAGTGTATCAACTATGATCCACTAACTTGGTTGGCAACAACTTGAAACTCGTAGACATAACTCTCATTTGTGCCTCCTTTTTAAGATCATCCACAATTTAACATGTATCCCACTTATTGACATCACCTCGTTTAACACCACAACAGCAGAATCTACCATCACAACAAGAGCACACGCAAATAATATTCCAGTTCCATTTGCAAGAACTGACACATACCAGTATTTACTTGGACCTAATGCCTGTAGGATGTGGAACAATTTACCCAAAGAAATTAACTCTATTGAACAATATTAATTTGGAATGTATACGTGTTTTTCCTCCCTGTGTATAGTCTTCGCTTGCGAAGTTTTCACAGTAATAATAAATAAATAATAATAATAATAATAATATAGATTTAATGTACATACCTCCATAAGTGGAGTATAATCGTACATATCTGAATCACAATTATGATTGTGTGTGAATGTATATTAACATTATTTGTTGTCAGTTAATTTCAAGTGTGTGCATGTGTGTGTGTGCAAGTTGGCTTGAAAATTTTCCACTGAGTTTTGATTGATAACATCTCCTGGCTAGGTATTCCAAAGTTTAATCGATGATGGCATATATGAATATTTGTATGTGTCCACTCTTGAGCACAGCTTCATGAGGTGACCACGTGTATAGTGACATGTTACTGGTACTAATATATTGTCATCAATGTCAACATCAACAATATCATTAATTATTTTGTAAAACATTATCAGTTTTGCATTGTTCTTCTGCTTTGCAAACTAGGCCATCCCAAAGATTCCATCACTTTAGTCACACTAGCGTATCTGTCTTTCTTATTTAAAACAAATCTTACTGATCATCTTTGCACCATCTCTAGTCTGTCGGTGTCTGTCTGGTAATGTGGTGACCATACCACTGATGCATACCCTAAAACTGGTCGTAAATAAGTTTGATAGCATGATGATTTTACAGCAATTGGACAGTTTGTTAAGTTTCGTTGCAAAAAACCAATCACAGAATTTCCCTTCTTGACAACGTTGTTGATGTGTTCATGACAGTTCAGTTTTTGGTCTATGGTGACTCCGAGGTATTTAGTATGTTTAACTTGTTGGATATTAGTATAGTCTATGTGATATGCAAGGTTGGGTAAGTTAGACTTGTTTGATATTCTTAAACACTCGCATTTGCTTGGATTAAAGTTCATTTGCCATTTCTTGGCCCACTGAGATAATGACTTGTTGTAAAATAGTAATGTCTTCCTCTGAATTAATATACCTGTATAATAAAGCATCATCAGCATATAACTTGATCTTAGATTTAACTACTGTTGGGATATCATTAATGTAGCACAAAAAGAGTAGCGGTCCCAGGACAGAACCCTGTGGGACTCCTGATATTACTGATTGTGGTTGACTGGTTTCTCCATTTAGTACAACTTGCTGCTTTCTATCAGTTAAAAAGGCATTGATCCAATTTAACAATTGGCCACATATACCATATGAGGACAGTTTATGAGATAACTTATTGTGAGGAACGGTGTCGAAAGTCTTTGACAAGTCCAGCAGAATTGCATGTATCTCTCCACCATTATTCAAAGTAGTCGCAAAGTCGTGTACAGTTGATATCAGTTGGGTTTATTAAGCGCTGCTTACGGAAGCCATGTTGCTGTCAGCATATAATAAGATTTTCTTCTAGATGTTGATAAATACCGGTGGAAATTATATGTTCGAGTATCTTACATGTTAAGGAAATTGGTCTGTAGTTAGAGGGGTGAGCATGACTTCCCTTCTTAAAGATTGGTACCACGAGGGCATTTTTCCAGTCTTGTGGAAGGACACTCTGTTCAAGGGAAGCTTGGTAAATTAGAGAAAGTGATGGGGCAATTTCACTTGACATTAGCTTTAAGAGTCTACCAGGGATCTGGTCTGGTCCACTAGATTTGTGTGGTTCTATGTTAGAAAGGAGGTACTCAACTCCTTCGACAGAAATGTTCAGGCTTCTTAATTCAGAGGAAAAATTGGCATCAGCAATAGGTGGGCAATTATTGTCTTCTCTGGTAAAGATAGAACTAACATACTTGTTTAACTCTTCAGCCTTTGCCAAATTATTAGTAACAACTTAACTGTTTACCTCCAAGGTAGGAGTTCCATTACAGTCTTTTTGCTGACTTTTGATGTATGAAAATAGTTTTTTTTATTTGGATGATTTGATTGTGGATTTATCAAGCTTGTTAAATAATTATTATGTGCTTTTCAACATTCACATTGGGCTGCCCTTTTAGCTGTACGGTAAGCATTCCAGTCTTCGGTAGAGCCAGACGTGCGAGCACGGTTATACAATCGCTTCTTCTTTCTAATATATTGTTTGCTGTTTGCTGTTATCCAGGGCTTGTTATATCTATTAGTAATTAACCTGGATGGTATTAAGTTAACACATTCCAAACAAATAGCTTTAAACTCTTCCCACATCTGTTCTATTGATGAACCTGGTGAATACTTGCTTAGAAATGTCCTAGTAAAGTTATTAATCAAATCTTTCAGATCATTCATGTTGACTTTTGACCTCAACAATTGTTTCCTTTTAGCTGGAGGCATATAGACAGATGATTCAATATAAACTACGTCATGGTCACTTATTCCTGGCAGAGGTATACATTTGTTAACTAAATTTGGTTGGTTAGTGGCAAAAATGTCAAGGGTGTTTGTAGGGAAATCAACCAACTGAGTCAAACCAGCATCACAAAACATGTCAAGGATGATATTACAGTAAGAAGAAGGATAGTTGTTCCCCGACACTGAACAATTTGACTAGTTGATGTTTGGAAGATTCACATCTCCAGCAAACCATATCACAGTATTAGGATTTTTATCGGTTAAGTCATTTAAGCAGTGACACATTAATTCTAGGTATCTTAAGTCTGTGTTAGGTGCTCTATACACTGATACTACTATTAAAGACTCACTTCGAGATAATTCCAGTTCAGAAGCTATAAGTTCACAAGGGTAGTTTCTTTCCATGAGTAAATTTTATTGCAGGCTAGAAAGACACCTCCAAGACCGGCCATCACTTCTATCACGTCTAAATACTTGGTAATCATCGCAAAACATTTTCACTGTTCTGTATGTCTGACCTCAACCAACTGAACCAAGATTCTGTTCCTACAATAATATCAGGTTTGTAGACAGAAACAAAGTTATCAAAGAGTGGTTTTTTTGCATGAATACTTTGGCAGTTTATAACAGCAATTGTCAATGCAATGTTATCATTATTATTGCTTGTGTTAAGAGTGGGTGAGACATTTCTGAAGTTACATACAATTGGTGTAGTGAGGATTATGATTACTGTCAGTTGTTAGATTAGAATCAATGGGAGACAAGGGTAAATCTAATTGAACTTTAACACTTTCTATATTAGATACACTGATCAGCAAGATCAGTCAGACTACGCTGTTTTATTGGTGGGAATGGTTCAGATAAAATTTCCGGCTGTTGTCTAGGCTGTCTTTTCATAATTGTGCCATTTTTGATGATAATTAGGTTCACTTCACCGTGTTGTTTTCTTTTCTTAAGTTCCTCTACCAGCTTCTTGTGTTTCAATCTCTGGAGTTTTGTCATGTCTTGTGCTATAAATATGATTGAATTTGACAAAACAAGGCTTCGATGCACAAAGTTTGATTAGGAGATATGGCGATTTAAAGTAATCATTGTGTAATAACTTCCCAGTGCCTACAGCTATGCAAACAAAATTTGCACCAATTATTCATCTATTTACTAGCTATCACTGAGTGGGTGTATACATTTCTGATACCCAAAATTTGCCCTGTTTTGGGCAGCTTTTTTCGAGCGGGTAATAATATCCAATCCAAAACAGCCAAGCTGTAAAAAAAGTGTGCGGCCCTCAAAAAGGCTATGGTGAAAAAAGATATGAAATCCAAGGTGGCGGCCAAGAAATGGCTGTGATGGTAGGTTAATGGTAAAAATTTTAATAACGACAATTCAGGTGAATTTTGTGCCATGACCAAGCGGCACAAAAATTCACCTGAATTGTCGTTATTAAAATTTTTACCATTAACCTACCATCACAGCCATTTCTTGGCCGCCACCTTGGATTTCACATCTTTTTTTACCATAGCCTTCTTGAGGGCCGCACTGTTTTTTTACAGCTTGGCTGTTTGGGATTAGATTTGATTTCTTTTTATATTTGTATACCCCAAAGCCGGCCTATGGCCGGCTTTGGGACTTTTTTAACCTATCTTTTTTCTTTACCACAGGAAGAAGAAAAGATGAAGTAGATGTACTTATCAGTAAATGTACAAATTATACATATATATATATATATATAATACATATATTGATTACAGAAATCTCCATGGTGGTTTCTTTGTAACTGAACACTCTACAAGGTGACTTCTTCTAGATGCTCTCTCTACAGGGTGAATTGTTTGTAGCTGAACGATCTACAAGGTAACTTCTTCTAGCTGATCTCTCTACAGGGTGATTTGTTTGTAGCTGAATTCTATACATGGTGATTTGTTTGCAGCTGAGCTCTTTACAGAATGGTTTCTTTGTAGCTGAATTCTCTACAAGGTAACTTCTTCTAACTGATCCTTCTACAGGGCAATTTGTTTGTGGCAGAATTTTATGCAGGGTGATTTCTTTGCAGCTGAACTCTCTACATGGTGGCTTCTTTGCAGCTGAACTCTCTACATGGTGGTTTCTTTGTAGCTGAACTCTCTACAAGGTAGCTTCTTCTAGCTGATCTCTCTACAGAGTGATTTGTCTGTAGCTGAATTCTGTACAGGTGATTTGTTTGCAGCTGAGCTCTTTACAGAATGGTTTCTTTGTAGCTGAACTCTCTACAAGGTAACTTCTTCTAACTGATCTTTCTACAGGGCAATTTGTTTGTGGCTGAATTTTCTACAGGGTGATTTCTTTGCAGCTGAACTCTCTACATGGTAGTTTCTTTGTAGCTGAACTCTCTACAAGGTAACTTCTTCTAACTGATCTTTCTACAGGGCAATTTGTTTGTGGCTGAATTTTCTACAGGGTGATTTCTTTGCAGCTGAACTCTCTAAATGGTGGTTTCTTTGTAGCTGAACTCTCTACAAGGTAACTTCTTCTAACTGATCTTTCTACAGGGCAATTTGTTTGTGGCTGAATTTTCTACAGGGTGATTTCTTTGCAACTGAACTCTCTACATGGTGATTTCTTTGTAGCTGAACTCTCTACAAGGTAACTTCTTCTAACTGATCCTTCTACAGGGCAATTTATTTGTGGCTGAATTTTCTACAGGGTGATTTCTTTGCAGCTGAACTCTCTACATGGTGGTTTCTTTGTAGCTGAACTCTCTACAAGGTAATTTCTTCTAGCTGATCTCTCTACAGGGAGATTTGCTTGTAGCTGAACTATCTACAAGGTAACTTCTTCTAGCTGATCTCTCTACAGGGTGATTTGTTTGTAGCTGAATTCTGTACAGGTGATTTGTTTGCAGCTGAGCTCTTTACAGAATGGTTTCTTTGTAGCTGAACTCTCTACAAGGTAACTTTTCTAGCTGATGTCTCTACCAGGTCACTAGTTTATAGCTCAGCTCTCTACATGGCGGTTTCTTTGTAACTGAACTCTCTACAAGGTAACTTCTTCTAGCTGAGCTCTCTCAGGGTGATTTGTTTGTAGCTGAATTCTGTATAGGTGATTTGTTTGCAGCTGAGCTCTTTACAGAATGGTTTCTTTGTAGCTGAACTCTCTACATGGTGGTTTCTTTGTAACTGAACTTTCTACAAGGTGACTTTTTCTAGCTGATCTTTCTACAGGGTGATTTGTTTGTAGCTGAACTCTCTACAAGGTAACTTCTTCTAGCTGATCTCTCTACAGGGAGATTTGTTTGTAGCTGAACTCTCTAAATGATGGTTTCTTTGTAGCTGAACTCTCTACAAGGTAACTTCTTCTAGCTGATCTCTCTACAGGGTGATTTTTTTGTAGCTGAACTATCTACAAGATAACTTCTTCTAGCTGATCTCTCTACAGGGTGATTTGTTTGTAGCTGAGTTCTGTATAGGTGATTTGTTTGCAGCTGAGCTCTTTACAGAAGGGTTTCTTTGTAGCTGAACTCTCTACAAGGTTACTTAGAAAGCTCAATCCAACTAATTATAGGTGTTCTGTTTTCTCCCGCAAGTAAGCTACGAAAGTAGTAGCTAGCTGAAACTGGCGCCAAATGAGATAGTCTACTTTTCAGGTTATATTAAGATCACTTACATCGAGCTAGAAAAATGCTTGTAATAAAATCAGCAAATTATGATGGGTGTTGTTTTAAACTAAGGAGTTTTGAGCACGTACACAGTGCAAAACCTAGAGCATGCTTTAGCATGCTCTCATCTAGAGGATCTGAGGGCATGCCCCCATAGAAGATTTTTTGAGAATTTACCCATCTGAGGTTAAATCTGGTGTAAATTTGGACCAAAAATTATTATTATTATTATTATTATTATTATTGGTAATACTGTGCAGACCTCTATTAGAGTATAGTCCACAGGTCACAACATACAAGTATACAAATTAAATAATTGCTAGTTTTTGATTGAACTGATCAATATCATTGGAGTCAATCACATTTTGGGGTAGATCATTCCAGATTTTGATTGCCGAAGGGAAAAAGGAGTACATATATAGGGATAGAGTAGAGGCTGGTATTATGGGACAGGGGGTAATATGGGTCACATAGCTTAAAACAAGTGTAGTGGGTTAAATCCTGCAGATTCAGGAGTAAAGAGATAGTACCTATTCAGATCATCACAGATAGTGATTATAAGTCAACCACAATACTAATTAGGGAATAATATAGCTCCTAAAATTTGTTATATCATAATGGAGGACTGTCAATGATTGTCTTTGTACCACTCACTATGCAGTAAAGAATACGAAGATGTGAAGTGCATGTACTAAGTCAACTAATCTACTTTGACTGTCTACAGTGTCCCTGCTACCTTTTACATATGAAATTTACCATAATCAAATACGAAATAGTCAACTTGCAAGCACAGCGTCTCATAATACCCCCATATGTCTCATAATACACACACCTACAGTGTTCCAGAAAAATGATTAAACAGACCACCAAATGTGATGAAAATTTTTGAAATTTTAGGATAATATAGTTTATGGGCTTACCTTTCCCTATTTGTATTGTGAAATACCAGGGTTACAGTTTAAGGTAATAGCAATGCTTTGAAGTTAAGTGTCTCATAACTACCACCACTACTCTATACATGTCTCATTTATCACGAGGGGTCCGACACTCTTGAAATCTCGTACGCTTCGTCAGAAATCACATTTGAAATCATGAAATCACACACTCAAAAGAAATCAGAAATCACACTTTTGAAAACGAAAATCGTAAAACTCCGTATATTTCCGTAAATTACGGACACATTGAATTACGCGATATTATTAATTGGAACATAACAGAAGTGATTTAAGGCCCGAATCACTTGATCTGGCACTGGTTCGGCTGCCAATCTCTAGAATTTTACAGCCCAAGCTGAGTCCACTAATGGTCAAAAGCAGAGTCAAAAGCTTCCATCACTGGAGCCATAGATTTTAGAGGCGCGTAAGCGCCTCTAAAATCTATGCTGGAGCCACACGAGTGATCTGAGAATCCATCTCGGAATCTTATTCAGTTTTAACTAGCAATTTAGGCTCTACTCGCAGCCACAAGTGACGGTACATCATAGTGACTGCATGGGTTAATGATGAAACGGGTAAACCATGTAGAAGGGCTGCAAACTATAAGCACACTTTTGCAAAGAAAGTAGTTCCCAGCATTAGCTTCGGGACAAATAATTATGCAGCTTGTCTAGAAAATATGTATGTCAGTACTGGTTAGTAACTAGCTACTAGGTGTAACTTTTCAAAGATTAGCTCACATAATATGATTCTGCTTGTTCAGCTGACCCACTAAACATCTTTACATAACTCGCAAGCAAACATTTCATATAAAACAATCCTGGCATACACAATGAAGACCATGGATGTATCCAGATCAGTTGACTGTGTACTTAGGTGTTTCCTGCCACTGTGGTTGTTAGTCAATATGAAATGAGATCAGGGTTGTTAACAGAGAGCCATTCCAGTTTTCAATACCATTGTGAAGGAAGGGATGTGCACGTTACTGATGTTAGCAGAGATATTGTTTATGTCAACTTTCAGGTGTGATTTAATCTATTGTGTATTATAAAACTGGTAGGTAATACATACAAGTAGCTATCTTTCTGCATATAAGTCAGCTTCATGCAGATTAAATACATCACATATTGATCAGATAAGGTTTATAAGTTCTGCTAAATTTTGCAGGTATGTTCATTGCTGGCAATGCATCATACTGGTTTGCATTATATTATCTGAAGAAATGATAATGCAGGATGCATTGGAGCTAACAGTGCATAGCACACAAATTTTACGGAGAACACTGATTACCTAATCAGTGACTTTATGGAAATACAATGCCAAAATGGTCCTCGACACTATGCTCGGAGGACATTATAGATTTTGTTTAGGTTTTATAATGTAGTTAAGTAGGTGTAGCTTGTAAGTAGTTTAGTTTATTGTAATTAGTGTGGTAGTTTGTAATTTGCTAGTCTTTGTATTCTTTTGTGCTTAACTTTTCTGTGTACTTGTTTGTTATCTATTTTTGTAAATAATTTTACACTTTTTTCATTACCTAATCATTACTGATTGAGTCCAAGTCTATCTCCTACCAAAGATACTGTTTTAAATTCATCATAACTCAGTGATAAAAGTGTAACTGAAATCATGTGGACCCACTGATGACACGCAACCATGTAATAGTAACCAATTCCAATATACTTAATTAATCACATGTATCACCATCAGCTACTTTTATTATTATTATTGCTGGGCATGCCGATGTGCCAAGGGGACGTGAGTAATGCTCCAAGGAAAAAATACACAAGATAACAACAGTAGAGTAAGCTATCTATTCTCGGACAACCTCTATTCTCGGACGCTCGTTCTCTTAAACTACCCACCCAATTTCGATCCCTTTTGTGTTACACACTTATTGGGCCAAGTCCCTACAGACCTTGAAAATTTATCCTTATTTGTTTCATTATCACGGAATGAGAGCCATCTAAAGTGACCATCCGAAATTATCTATCATCGGACGATTTGACCTATTCTCGGACAATCATCCACAATCCTGCTAATGGAATAGCAGACTTCTGCTGTTAGTGCCATGTTATAGTCTTGCCCTCCAGCTAAACTTATATTAAAACCAAAATAATTTTGTAGTAATGTAACGGAAATGACAACGAAGTACACGGAGGGTATATTATCGGACACTTGAAAAGTAACTGCATAAAGCTTGAAAATAGGTTTGATAGGTAGTTATAAGTAATAAAGTGATAATAAAAAGTGTTTTAAAGTAAAAAGTGTCTATAAAACCAAGATAGATAGTTACTGATATACATAAAGCTCAGTAGCTACACAGATAGCTAGTTACAACCAGTACAGATGTATGAAAACTTGAGCTTTTTAGCTAGAGTATGCTTTACTCCAGCACAGATGCAGTGTTTCCACTCTTTGCACCTCTCACATTGTACCCAAGTGGTTGATCGTGGATGATCACACTTTGATAGCTTACAAGATTTTTCAACCTTCTTACTTCCACCTACATGATGTAAAATGTCACAACATTATTAAAATCATACTGGTGCACTAACCTGCTACAACTCCAACTGTGCTTGAACTAAGGAAATGCTTCAACCAAAGGTTGTAGCGTTCATCATGTTGTAGGTCAAAACCATTTTCGTATCTTCTTTTAAACTTCTTAAGTTCTTCACTGGAGAAGGATGGTGATTGACCAGCTTCTGAGAATTAATTAAAGTGCAAAATAACCATCATGTAGCTATGCAAGCAACAACATTGTACAGTATACAGAAAATATGCACAGTACAGTATATATAGCAACTATGTAACTACAGTGAAACCTCAGTTATCTGGACCCCACTTATCCAGATTCTCGGTTAACCGAAGTGTGGAAATGACTGCTCTATTAGAGTAGCGACTGTTCTATTAGGGTAGTTGATAATACTGACATTTTAAAAATGTCCTTTAAGGTTATTTATATACAGTTTCAAAGATATGGACTTTTCAGACTTATGGACCACCCCTGGTCCCAAGGGGTTCGGATATCTGAGGTTCACTGTATGTATATATAATTATAAACTTATATCATTAATTGGGCCGCAAGCACATGCATCACAGCATAATTACACAGGCAAGCTAATTAGTCGTCATGTATGAACTACTGTATAATAACATTAATTATGCATATTTCATACCTAGCAAATTTGGTGTCTTGCTGCTAGCTGTACATGTGTCCATTGCGATGTCTTCATTAGGTGATTTCTTTCCTTTCTGCTTTTGATTCTTTTTCAACTCTTTCTCCTTTTGCTGTTCTTCAATAATCTTTAGATTTTCAGCACTGGTCAGGACTCGGCCATATGCAGCAGCTTTAATTTTAGGCCTTGTTTTTGGTAAAGATGTAGAAGCTGCTTCTGATAACTGCTTTTGTAAAACACTGGTTGAAGCTGGAATGGAGAATGAAACAAGTGAGGGTGCAGTATTGGACTCTATAGGTGGCTTTCTGCTGGTTTGTGGGTGATATAAATCCATCCATCGCTTGTACTCCTCATCTGGCTCACTCTCAGCTTCAAATCTCTTCTCGAATCTTTGCAATTGTTCTTGAGTGAATGCAGGTAGCTTAGTGGAAACCTCTAAACCCTTTGCCTGAGGTAATGGGCTACACAAAGGAATGAAGGGCAAACCAGTTTTTGAAATATCAGTAGCTGCAATAGGCTTTCTAACTTTAACAGCAACAGCATTTCTGTCAAGGGGATATATCCCTGTGGTTCTAAAGCCAGCCTTAATATTCAAGGATGTCATAGCACCTGTCCAGGCTTCATGAAGTAATTGACAAAAGACAAATCGATTTACAACTTTTCCTGGGTTTTTGGCCATATAACCATGACACACTTCTGACCATTTTGCTTTCAATGGTCCAAAACATCCTTTGTCTAGAGGTTGTGTGAGGTGAGTTGTGTTAGGAGGCAATACAAAAAGAACAACTTTGTTTTCAGCTGCTTTACGTATTGTTCCAGGGTGGTAATGGGAAGAATGGCCATCCATGAGTAAGAGAATAGGTCTTGCAGCGGGTGCATAATGCAAAAAATGGTTGTCAAACCATTTGTCAAATAAATCTTGGTCAATCCATCCACTCTGAGAAAATCCATAGATTGTACCAGGAATTTCTCCAGTGGCTAGCTCAATAGGAAATGTTTGTCGATCAAATATTACCATTGGTGGTAGGCTATTCCCTATAGCATTCACACAAGCTAATACAGTGATCTGTGCTTTGTCTCCAGTGCAATATGCAGTCGGATTTTTTATCCCCTTATCAAACACACCCTTTGGTGGTTTTGGATTCAAAGGAAACCCACTTTCATCTAAATTAAAAATTTGTCCTGGTTTTCCCAGCAAATTATACTGTTGGAATGTGGCTTCCAGTAGATCAAAGTAATGATCCATTACTTCTTCATCAGTAGCCCTTGCTCTTGCTTGGGACAAAGGCACTGGAGCTCTGAGTGTAACATCAGGATGCCTCTTAATAAAGGAATTCCACCATCCTTCAGTTACCAAGTGCTGAGTTCCTTTTTGTTCTGCAATTGCTTGAACAAGTGCCAAAAGCTCTTTCCGAGATTTGGAGAAACCAACAGAGGCACAGCGACGTAGAAAAATGACTAACTCCTCTTCTTCTTCATCATTGAGTATACGACTTGGTCCACTAGTGGAACCTGGCAGCACTCTTCCACTAATCCTGTCTCCCAAAGTTGACTTTGGAACTCCATAATGCTCAGCTGCACGTCTTATGCTCATACCTTCATTGAGTACAGCATTGATGGCTTTGTCCATAGACTCAGTACACCACTGTTTAAATTTTAAAGGTCTTTGTAATGTTCCTTGGTGTAGCAACTTGTTTGAACTGTGACCAGAACGAAACACCCGTTGATTAAGAGGAGGGATTGTGCACTGCGACATTATAAATCAATTGGCAACCACCCTAAGTAAGAGACGCATGTTTAACATATCCATATGATATTATAGATCACATTCAGGCCACCAAAACAGTCTGGTAAGTGTACACACTTGCACGTAACGTATACAAATATCTCGCATAAGGCTCACCTTACGCCTCCTAGTCTGTCAGTAATCACAAAAATAGATAACAAAGAAGATAAATTGTATCTATTGTAACAAATAACTTCCCGCGCTAAAGAATTTAAAAATAACGCATGCGCATCAAGGTGAACTCATGTCCGAGAATACACGGTCACGTATTACGTTGATAACTTTCCGTGCATTGTGCGAAAATAAATCGATTGTGGTATAGTAGTAACCCAAGGATAGATGAACCAAGGGGAAGTAGTAGTAAGTTTATAATGTTAATTGTAAAGGGGTAGTACTCCCCATCCGAGAATATATCGAATTTTCCGAGTATAGATATTTTCGGACAGCCAATCAGTTTTGTTGTAGTTCAGTGATGCTTATATCCAGTATCCTTATATTACAGTAACAGGCTGGGCATAGCCTAAAGTTTCCACAGTACGAAACATAAAAGCTTGTGTACAAGAATCGTTGAGTTATTGCGTCCGACTATAGAGGTTGTCCGAGAAAAGGTAGCTTACTCTACTGCTTTATTATATCTACCGGTAAAGACGATACTCGACAATGCCTAACATTGCCTATACCATTTTTACTTTACAGCACAAGTATGTAGGAGCTATATGATAATGCTTTCTGACTCAATCACTGAAGTTGGCAAATTATTCCAGTCGATGACAGCTCTTGGAAAGAAGGAATGCCGGTTCATGTAGCTAAGTACCTGGATGAAGTGGTAAGGGTAATGGTGTCTAGTTGAACATTGTGTGGCTAAGAGGATAATGGTATTGATAGGCTGCAGATAAGTCGTGGATTGCCTCATAAAAATTCCGGCGGCTAGCTATAACTAGGCCAGTGCGGCATTCCTTGATCCACGCCTATTATTTTTTTACCCTTAATTGTTAGAATATAACTTATGCACGAAGTTCTGGGACGGCTTCTATTCATTTTTCGACAGCCTCTTTACACTGTTAGCTTGCCTGTTAATCATCAGCACTACCGTACGACCACAACCACAAACCATCACCGCTACTGGTGCCTGGAATCATCTCAGCCAGACGGCTTTGGCCCCAGCATCTTTGCTTACGAACTAGACTCTAGTGAAGATATAACTTTTACCATCCAGTTTACTGATGACGAAGTTTCTGGACCTATTCTAGCTCCATGAGAGTCAACAATGGTGAAATCACGGAAATCACAAAATCAAAATTGAAATCACGAAATCACAATTGAAATCATGAAATCACTAATGAAATCATTGATTTCAGAGAAATCACTGTGATTTCGAAATCTCGTACGCCCTTCGAGAAAGTGGCGGACCCCCCGATTTATCATGATGGTTTCAACACTTCCGCAACGTGAAATATGAAGTTGCAAGAAACAAATCCCCGACTATCGTAGTATGTTACCCTTAGTGCCCCATCACTAATACCACCCTTGGTTTGAAACTGCGTTCCCTTGTTGAATAGACACGCGGATTTTAATAGACCACGTGATTGATCTTTATTTCGTGCGCTCCAAAGATGACGCCCAGAGCTCCCAGATTCTGAGTGTGATTTCAAGTGTTGTTGGCCTACCAAACCATGCATAGAAGTGAGTAAAAGTGTGCCCGTGTTTTCCACATAGGCTGATTTTCTGCTGATGGGTAGAGAAATATTTTCGTTCGAGGCGCTCTACTAGCCAAGAGAAGAGAAGCCAATCCTATCACATAAGATGGTAATGAAGTTGGATGTATAAGTATTCTACACACCGAGTTTGAAAGAGCTGCGACATTTCTAACCATCTGGCTGGCAGAGATGAAATTTTCCGTGCAATGATCTTCAATGATTTTGGTGGGTTGCCTCCTTCCTACTGTTACAAACTGTCTTCCTAGGAGCGTTAAATCAGGGGAAGATCCAGAAGAATATCTGAGGTTGCTAAGAAGTGGTAAAATCCTTGACTTTTAAAGTTAAAAGGCCATTGCAAGCTATTACTCTAATAGAACATTCACTCTATTAGAACAACCATGTAGTCACTACATTTGATATCTTGGTTGTGTCAATTGAACAGCTGTAGACAAGTTGCTTAGTTAATAAAAGTTGCACAGTCATTATAATATTATTGTATAAACAATATAGATACAGATCAAAGGCTTTGTGTATGTATGTATGTCAATAATCCTGCATAATCTAGCTAGCTAGCAACTTTTTCAATGTTTAGGGCAAAGGCTATGGCTTCAAATCACACTGAAGAGCACAACTATGTATAATCTGCAATGTTTGAGGTGCATATTGTACACTTTGACATCCTCATGCAGTGTGGTTGGGTGATTTTTGTACAAGTAGTCTTCCAGGGATGGCATCCCAGACATCCTGCAATACACATGTTAAAATTGCTGCTATAGCTTTTACTAATTGTTGACATGTGTAGTTACATTTTTATCCAAACGCACTTAGTTATAATTTGTAGGAGTACATCTAGCTATATAGTTTGATTTGAAACAATGTGGTATGTAGCTCCTTTAAAAAGTTGCACAGTATTAATTTATAGCATTACAATTTCCATTTTGTCATTAGTACTCTCAATCAAAGTGTTAAAGCACAAGTCTTCTAGGATGGAATCCCAGACCCCTACCATGTAGTTGATCTCATGCTAGGACCAGAACACTCTAAGTGTTGCATTTCTATGTGTTGCATTTCTATGTTACACACTCATCATCTCACTCACATTACTTTGGAAAGTAGTTACCAAAACTGAATCGTCCATGACAGCTGTCAATCTAATGATAATTCATGGAATGATTGGCAGTATGATTTTAATGCAGGAATAGCAAGGGCAGACAAGACACCTTTATTTAGGGGGGGTTGGGGTCTAGATTGATGATGCCATGGTCTAGCTGTAAGTTGAAGACCAAAAAAAGGTCACTACTTGCTGGCAATAGTTGCCCTCCACCAACTAGACTATATCTCCTTATTTATAACTACATACGTAGCTTGCTACACTGCTCCTCTAAGAATACCGTGACTGCTCTATTAGAGTATCTCAAAGTATTGATGCTATTGGGCTAAGCTCTCCATCACAGTTACAGATAATTTTAGGGAGGCTAAGCCCCCATAATTTTTTTCACAGGAGCTACAGCCCCTTCTCTGCCACCCCTGAGGAATAGACCGTTTTACCATAAAGTTGTGTTAACAACTTTCAAGTGTAGAACAATAAGCACATACTAAATTTAGCATAAGTAAGCATGTTTATCACTGCAATGATTCCTTCATCAGTAGTTGTATTGTACTCAAGAAGTAGACAAACCGCCAGGTCTTTCATTTCTTATTCCAGCTCCTGCATCCATTTCCAACATCCTATTGGGCTATATAGTGAGGCGTACCATATATTAACCTACCCGCATGCTAGGTCACTTCAAGAACAAACTGTGTGATTAGTCTATTACATTACGCACATCAAGACACACGGTAGTGTGTCGTGTGGCCCAAGAAGCTGGCGCGCCACACCCGTGAGTATATTTACAGGAAGAACGAAAACGTCATTTTCACACATTTGTATCTCAGTGATCACTTATCTGATTGGAACCAAATTTGCTACACAGTTGCCCGCCAGCCAAGGGAGTCTACATTCCAAATTTGAAGGAAATCGCTCAAGCCATTTCCGAGATACAAGCTGCCAAAGTTTCGTTTTTTTTCTTCTTCTTCTTCTTCGTCTTTTCGCACACTTGCAAAAATTGCTATAACAAGCAAACGCGTACTCCGATCGCCTTGAAATTTAGCACACAGAAAGGGAGTCCAAAGGCGAATCCTAGCATCAAATTTGGTACAAATCCGATGAATGGTTCAGGAGTTATGACCGATTATTCGCGTAAAACAAGATCGATTTGTTGTCACGCCTACAGGGTAAACCGCTTCATGGAATGAGTTGAAAATTGCTATGTAGATGGAGTAACCATCGTAGGAGTGCCTTTTGGTGGTTTGAAAGGAATCGAGATAAAGACCACGGAGATATGACACAAAACCCAACCTGTGTCACAATTACGCGATCGATTTTTATGAATAAAAAAGTATTAGTTTTCACGCCTACTAGGCAAACCGCTTAGAGCAATGAGCTGAAAATCGGTGTATAGCTGGAATAATCTTCATAGAAAGTCCTTGCAGTAGTACAGAAGAATCGGATTACAAACCACTGAGTTATGATTCGAAAGCCAACTCCGTGTAGCAAATGCGAGATCGAGATACTCTAATAGAACAGTCACCCTAATAGAGCATTCGGCTAATTTATTTATTCCATTATAGAATTTTATTACATCACAAGTTATTCTGTAGGGAGTTCAGCTGCAAACAGTTAATCTTATAGACAGTTCAGCAAGAAGACAGTCACCATGTGGAGAGTTATGCAAATATATCACTATAGAGATTCAGAACATTACAAGTCACACTGAAGAAAGTTCAGCTATAAACAAGTCATGCACTGTGTAGAGAATTCAGCTACAATTAAGTCACTCTCTAGAGAATTCAGTTACACAGAATTCAGCTACACACAAGTCACTGTGGAGAGAGTTCAGCTACAAACAAATTACCCTTTAGAGTGATCAGCTACAAACAAAACACTTTGCAGGGTGTTCAGCTGCAACAAATCAACCTTTAGAGCGATCAGCAATGAACAAATCTACCTGTAGAGAGATAAGCTAGAAACAAATCACCCTGTAGAGAGTTCAGCTACAAAAAATCACCCTGTAGAGACATCAGCTACAAACTACACACAATGTAAGGAGTTCAGCTACAAATAAATCACCCTGTAGAGAGTTCAGCTAAAACAAATCAACCTGCAGAGAGATCAGCTACAAACAAATCACCTTTTAGATAGTTCAGCTACAAACAAATTACCTTGTAGAGAGATCGGCTACAAACAAATCAACCTGCAGAGAGATTAGCTACACACAATTCAACTTGTATAGAGATCAGCTACAAACAAATCACCCTGTAGAGAGATCAGCTAGAAACTAGACACAATGTAAGGCATTCAGCTACAAGCAAATCACCCTTTAGTGAGTTCAGCTACAAAACAATCAACCTGCAGTGAGATCACCTACAAAAAAGCACCTTGTACAGAGTTCAGCTACAAACAAATTACCTTGTAGAGAGATTGGCTACAAACAAATCAACCTGTAGAAAGATCAGCCACACACAAATCACCCTGTAGAGAGATCAGCTAGAAACTAGACACAATGTAAGGGGTTTAGCTACAAGTAAATCACCCTGTAGAGAGTTCAGCTAAAACAAATCAACCTGCAGAGAGATCAGCTACAAACAAATCACCTTTTAGATAGTTCAGCTACAAACAAATTACCTTGTAGAGAGATCGGCTACAAACAAATCAACCTGCAGAGAGATCAGCTACACACAATTCAACTTGTATAGAGATCAGCTACAAACAAATCACCCTGTAGAGAGATCAGTTACAAACTAGACACAATGTAAGGAGTTCAGCTACAAGCAAATCACCCTGTAGAGAGTTCAGCTACAAACAAACCAACCTGTAGAGCGATCAGCTAGAAACAAATCACCCTGAAGAGAGGTCAGCTACAAAAAATCACCCTGTAGAGATATCAGCTAGAAACAAATCACCCTGAAGAGAGGTCAGTTACAAAAAATCACCTTGTAGAGAGATCAACTACAAACAAAACACTTTGCAGAGAGCTCAGCTACAAACAAATCAACCTGTAGAGAGATCATCTAGAAACAAATCAACCTGCAGAGTGATCAGCTACAAACAAATCAGCTTGTAGAGAGATCAGTTACACACAAATCAACCTGTAGAGAGATAAGCTAGAAACGAATCACCCTGTAGAGAGTTCAGCTAAAACAAATCAATCTGCAGAGAGATCAGCTACATACAAATCACCATATAGATAGCTCAGCTACAAACAAATTACCTTGTAGAGAGATTGACTACAAACAAATCACCCTGCAGAGAGATCAGCTACACACAAATCAACTTGTATAGAGATCAGCTACAAACAAATCACCCTGTAGAGAGATCAGCTACAAACTAGACACAAAGTAAGGAGTTCAGCTACAAGCAAATTACCCTGTAGAGAGTTCATCTACAAACAAATCAACCTGTAGAGCAATCAGCTAGAAAAAAATCACCCTGAAGAGAGGTCAGCTACAAAAATCACCCTGTAGAGAGATCAGCTAGAAACAAATCACCCTGTAGAGAGTTCAGCTACAAGCAAAACACCCTGTAGAGAGTTCAGCAACAAAGAAACCACCATGTAGAGAGTTCAGCTGCAAACGAATCACCTTATAGAGAGTTCAGCTACAAACAAATTACCTTGTAGAGAGATCGGCTACAAATTAATCAACCTGCAGAGAGATCAGCTACACTCAAATCAACTTGTAGAGAGATTAGCTACAAACAAATCACCCTGTAGAGAGATCAGCTAGAAACTAGACACAATGTAAGGCGTTCAGCTACAAGCAAATCACCCTTTAGTGAGTTCAGCTACAAAACAATCAACCTGCAGTGAGATCACCTACAAAAAAGCACCTTGTACAGAGTTCAGCTACAAACAAATTACCTTGTAGAGAGATTGGCTACAAACAAATCAACCTGTAGAAAGATCAGCCACACACAAATCACCCTGTAGAGAGATCAGCTAGAAACTAGACACAATGTAAGGGGTTTAGCTACAAGTAAATCACCCTGTAGAGAGTTCAGCTAAAACAAATCAACCTGTAAAAAGAGAGATCAGCTACAAATAAATCACCTTATAGACAGTTCAGTTACAAACAAATTACCTTGTAGAGAGATCGGCTACAAATTAATCAACCTGCAGAGAGATCAGCTACACACAAATCAACTTGTAGAGAGATCAGCTACAAACAAATCACACTGTAGAGAGATCAGCTAGAAACTAGACACAATGCAAGGAGTTCAGCTACAAGCAAAATCACCCTTTAGTGAGTTCAGCTGCAAACAAATCAACCTGCAGTGAGATCACCCACAAAAACGCACTTGTACAGAGTTCAGTTACAAACAAATTACCCTGTAGAGAGATCAGGTAGAAGAATTCACCTTGTAGAGAGTTCAGCAACAAAGAAACCACCATGTAGAGATTTCAGCTGCAAACAAATCACCCAGTAGAAAGATCAGCTAGAAGAAGTTTCCTTGTAGAGAGTTCAGTTACAAAGAAACCATCATATAGAGAGTTCAGCTACAAAGAAATTACCCCATAGAGAGTTCAGCTAGAAGAAGTCACCTTGTAAAGAGTTCAGCTACAAAGAAACCATCATGTACAGAGTTCAGCTACAAAGAAACCACCATGTAGAGTGCTTAGCTGCAAAAAATCACCTGTAGAGAGTTCAGCTAGAAACAAATCACCCTGTAGAGAGATCAGCTAGAAGAGGTCACCTTGTAGAGAGTTCAGCTACAAAGAAACCACCACATAAAGAGTTCAGCTGCAAATAAATCACTTGTAGAGAGTTCAGCTACAAGTAAATCCCCCTGTAGAGGGATCAGCTAGAAGAAGTCACCTTGTAGAGAGTTCAGCTACAAAGAAACCATCATGCAGAGAGTTCGGTTACAAACAAATCACCCTGTAGAGAGATCAGCTAGAAGAAGTTACCTTGTAGATAGTTCAGCTACAACAATTCACCCTGTAGAAAGATCAGCTAGAAGAAGTCACCTTGTAGAGTGTTCAGTTACAAAGAAACCATTATGTAGAGAGTTCAGCTGCAAACAAATCACTCTGTAGAGAGTTCAGCTACAAAGAAACCGCCATGTAGAGAGTTCAGCCTCAAACAAACCACCTTGTAGAGAATTCAACTACAACAAATCACCCTGTAGAGAAGAAGTTACCTTGTAGAGAGTTCAGCTACAAAGAAACCATCATGTAGGGAGTTCAGCTACAAAGAAACCACCATGTAGAGAGTTTAGCTGCAAACAAATCACCTGCAGAGAGTTCAGCTAGAAACAAATCACCCCGTAGAGAGATCAGCTGGACAAAGTCACCTTGTAGAGAGTTCAGCTACAAAGGAACCATCATGTAGAGAGTTCAGCTGCAAACAAATCACCTGCAGAGAGTTCAGCTAGAAACAAATCACCCCGTAGAGAGATCAGCTGGACAAAGTCACCTTGTAGAGAGTTCAGCTACAAAGGAACCATCATGTAGAGAGTTCAGCTGCAAACAAATCACCCTGTAGAGAGTTCAGCTACAAAAAAATCACCCTGTAGAGAGTTCAGCTAGACGAAGTCACCTTATGGAGAGTTCAGCTACAAAGAAACCATCATGTAGAGAGTTCTGCTACAAAGAAACCACCATGTAGAGAGTTTAGCTGCAAACAAATCACCTGCAGAGAGTTCAGCTAGAAACAAATCACCCCGTAGAGAGATCAGCTGGACAAAGTCACCTTGTAGAGAGTTCAGCTACAAAGGAACCATCATGTAGAGAGTTCAGCTGCAAACAAATCACCCTGTAGAGAGTTCAGCTACAAAAAAATCACCCTGTAGAGAGTTCAGCTAGACGAAGTCACCTTATGGAGAGTTCAGCTACAAAGAAACCATCATGTAGAGGGTTCTGCTACAAACAAACCACCATGTAGAGAGTTTAGCTGCAAACAAATCACCTGTAGAGAGTTCAGCTAGAAACAAATCACCCTGTAGAGAGACCAGCTAGAAGAGGTCACCTTGTAGAGAGTTCAACTACAAAGAAACCATCCTGTATATAGTTCAGCTACATTTCAAGTCACCCAGTAGAGAGATCAACTGCAAAAAAATATCCTGTGGGGAATAATGGGCATGTAATAAACATATGTATATAATTTGTATAATTACTAATAAAATCAAAAACAATTGAAGCATTAAAAATCTTCTTTAAGTTCTTTTCTTCTTCCTGTGGTAAAGAAAAAAACACATGGGTTAAAAAAGCCCCAAAGCCAGCCATAGGCCGGCTTTGCAGTATACAAATACAAAAAGAAGTGATATCTAATCAAAAACAGCCAAGCTGTAAAAAAAGGTGCGGCCCCCAAAAAGGCCATGGTGAAAAAAGATGTGAAGTCCAAGGTGGCGGCCAAGAAATGGCTGTGATGGTAGGTTAATGGTTACATTTTAATAACGACAATTCAGGTGAATTTTGTGCCGCTTGGTCTTGGCACCAAATTCACCTGAATTGTCGTTATTAAAATGTAACCATTAACCTACCATCACAGCCATTTCTTGGCCGCCACCTTGGATTTCACATCTTTTTTCACCATGGCCTTTTTGGGGGCCGCACCTTTTTTTACAGCTTGGCTGTTTTTGATTAGATATAGTTTACAGTACAATACCATGGCAGACAATAAACAAATTATACATGTACATGACCATATTATGCTTAAATAAATCAGGTCACATAAACTCAACCATCAGTTTCTTATCCATCAATATTCAAAATATTGTGCAAGCTTATAGCCAATTACTTCTTTACAAACTAGTTAGCTGAATTGAACCCCAAATGATTTGTAATGCTTTTAGTCTGCTCTAGCCATGCATTTATTAACTTTGATGACAGCTTCTTATAGCTGCGTGCATTCAACAATCAATGGAACAAACAATCATTGATATGGTAAGGGAAACAATGACATAGGCAGAGATGCAAAATTAATAGATCTAGATGAACAGAAATTTGGCTTTATTAAAGCAGATAACATTGCAGATTGATGAGTATTTTTAAGATAAGTTTGTTATTTTGAACGGGTGTCATTCCACACAGCAGTCAAATGTATATGGACCTGTGACAAGCAGAAATCAATACAACAGGTTAAATGCATTCTTTGGACAATAAAAATGTACTAACGTGTTCAAGGAATTATTCAACCATGCACATCTCCTTACATTTAATTATCAAGTACTTGCAATTGAATGTAATTCCATCTGGATGCATGCCCCAGGGCTCTGAGACAGTACTTTGGGTGGCCATTTTCACTTTAAAAATTAAGCAGCTACTAACAGTTGTGATTGCTCTATTAGAATGATTAAGAGCACATTGATCTTTTGCTACAAGAATTGACCGCCAAAACTGGGGGACCATGACTTTGTAGTTCCCTGCCCTATTTTCACTACCTGTGCAAAACATGATAAACGACACTGTAAAAACGTGTGTAATCTATTGGTCTACTACACCTATAAAGTAATAGACTACTCTAATAGACCGATCACATTGACAGATAAAACTGTTGAAGCTTTACCTCTATCTTAGTCATGAATCAATAATTTCACAAACTCATAGGCCATATACACAGCAGCATTAGGGTATTATGGCTAATCCTACATTACTGAGTTGTTATTTGTTTAGGCAGTTGCACAAGATACATAATTATTATTGTTAGAAAACCAAGTATGTAAAATGTGAGGTTACCTGAGCTGGTCCTGCAATAGAGTGCTCTAGCTGATACAAAATGATTACTTCATAGCAAATGAATGGATTTCAAATACTATTAGACTCTCCAGCATCTGCATTGCTTGCATCTTAAAATCTCAAGATTTAAATGTCCATAAAATGCACACTTTCCAAGCAATCTATACAGCTGTTCAATTGACACAACCAAAAGCAGATGGTAAATGTAGTGACAACATGGTTGTTCGATTATGATTATGATTATGATTATGATTAAATACGGGTAAAGGCACAGCCTGCATACCCGATCAATGCAGTAATTATACAAAAATAACTCTTGAATCAATTAAATAACTTATACAAAAATAAATCTTGAATCAATTAAATGACTATCTAATAATGATTTAAAAGTGTTAATCGAAGAACTATTTACAACATAATTAGGCAAACTATTCCAATTGTTGGTGATTCTATTGATAAAGTAATTAGATCTACATAATAGTCTTGAGCGTTCCTTAAACAATTTGAATTGATGCCCCCTGGTAATAGATCTTGAGTACGTATATATATCAGTAAAATCGGTGGTGAAATAATTGTTAAGAATTTTGAAAAGAAATATTAGATCACTTCCCAAACGTCTATAATGAAAAGATGGCAAATCTAGTTGTGTCAACCTCTCTGAGTAAGATTTGTCTTGAAGTTGTGGGATGAGACGAGTAGCCCTTCGTTGTATCTTCTCTACCTTTCTGTTGTTTTCGAATAGAATACTGAATGTTCTATTAGAGTATTATTATTATTATTATTTAATGGGCTTGTAGATGCCAAGGCAAGCTAACTTGCCAGGCTAGGCCGCAGGCCTTTGAAGGTGCCCATATCTAGATTGCTTCCAAAAATTATCCAAGCGCAGCTTGAAGGTTGCAACTGTTGGTGCTGAAATGATAAAGTCAGGTAAGAAGTTCCATAGATTGACTATTCTATTTGTAAAAAAGTTCTGCCTAACAAGTAATCTTGATCTTTCTTTAAAAAGCTTAAGAGAATGGCCCCTGGTGGTAGCAGTATATAAAGTAAAAAATGTAGATGGGTCTAAGTCATAATGTCGTTTAAGTATCTTATATGTTTCAATCATATCACCCCTTTGACGTCTGCAATACAGAGAATAGAGATCCAGAATTTCAAGACGGCTTTCATAATTCAAGTGGGCTAATCCGCGAAGGTGTTTAGTTGCACGTCTCTGAACCTTTTCAAGGGTGTCGATGTCTCTGGCCAAGTACGGACTCCAAGATTGCACACAATATTCCAAATGCGGTCGAACATACATCTTATAGCTACAGAAATATAAACATATTAGTAGAGTCAATTTTAAAAGATCGCCTAATAAGCCCAAGAACCTGTGTAGCCTTGACTGCAGCTTTTTGGCAGTGTAGAGATGGCTTGAGATCACTTGTGCACCACACTCCAAGGTCCTTCTCCTCGTTGACTAGTTCTAGGTCAGTAGATACATTTGTAGTGCCATCGTACATGGTGTATGATGCAGGAAGAGAGTTACCAATCTGCATTACTTAGAAGGCTCTAGATCTTCTACATGTCAAGTTACATCTGGTGTTCCACAAGGTTCCGTGTGTTGTTCCTGATTTACATTAACGATATTGTAACAAACATCAAGAGTGAAATTAGATTATTTGCTGACGACATTCTACTCTTTAAAACTATAGCTACGCTCAACGATCACAGAATACTGCAAAATGACTTAGATTCCTTAACACAATGGGCTAGCAACTGGCTGATGGAATTTAACATTCCCAAATGCAATATTTTACAATTTACAACCCACCACAGTAAAAGCACTTTTACATATAAAATGTCTAATATTCCATTGAATATTGTATCAGAGCACACCTATCTTGGTATCCGCCTCCATCATACACTATCATGGGAACCTCATGTTAACTATATTTGTGGAAAGGCAAACCGTCTTCTTGGATTTCTGAAAAGGAATTTATATAATGCCCCAATACAAATCAAAGAACACTTATACAAACAATTATTGTTACCTTCTATTGAATACTGCTCAGCCATCTGGGATCCTTATCACCAAACAACAGTTAGCAAATTAGAAATGATCCAACACCGAGCTGCAAGATTTGTTCTTAATAAACCATGGCACAGATCCAGTCAACAACACAGTATTACAGATATGCTTAATTACCTTCAATGGCCAAGTTTAAAAAGTAGGAGAAGGAATGCTAGACTTATATTATTATTCAAGATTGTAAGAAACTTACTGGTGCTACCAAACCACTGTTTACCCCAGCCAACCCCTGTATCATATACTCGTGCCAATAATCCCCTCAAATTTGCACAGCTGCAATCCAGAATTAATTTATATAAGTATTCTTTTCTGCCAAGAACAATTATTGATTGGAATAACTTGAAAATTGACAACATTAACACAATTAACCTTGACACTTTTAAGAACATTATAGATAAGCTAAACAATTTGTGATTTGTAATGCACATTAGCGTGTTGCCCCTGGTGGGCTTTGCTAATTAATAATAATAATACTTTGCATTTGGCTGCGTTAAATCTAAGCAACCAAACACTTGACCATTGCATTAACTTGTTGATATCATGTTGTAGTTTAAGGCTGTCATGAAAAGATTTAATGACCGAGTATATCTTGGTGTCATCTGCAAACATCTTCAAATTACTCTCAATGAGGTCAGGCACATCGTTGACATACAGTATAAATAACAAGGGAACCAAGACTGAACCTTGAGGTACTCCACTCTGAACATCAACCCAATCTGACTGAGCCCATTAACCACTACTCTCTGAAAACGATTTGTGAGAAAATTGGATAACCACAGGGACAAGTTTCCACGCACACCGTATGCTTCAAGTTTAGAAATCAATCTAGCTTCCAATGACCTTTTAACTTTAAAAGTCAAGGATTTCACCACTTCTTAGAAACCTCAGATGTTCTTCTGGATCTTCCCCTGATTTATCGCTCCTAGGAAGACAGTTTGTAACAGTAGGAAGGAAGCAACCCACCAAAATCATTGAAGATTATTGCACGGAAAATTTCATCTCTGCCAGCCAGATGGTTAGAAAGGTCGCAGCTCTTTCAAACTTGGTGTGTAGAATACTTATACATCCAACTTCATTACTATCTTATGTGATAAGATTGGCTTCTCTTCTCTTGGCTGGTAGAGCACATCGAACGAAAAAATTTCTCGACACATCCGCAGAAAATCAGTCTCCTTGAAAAACACAAGCAAAGTTTTACTCACTTCTATGCATGGTTTGGTAGGCCAACAACACTTGATATCACACTCAGAATCTGGGAGCTTTGGACGTCTTCCTTGGAGCGCATGGAATAAAAATCAATCACGTGATAAATTAAAATCCGCGTGTTGCTCCAACAAGGGAACTCAGTTCCAAACCAAGGGTAGTATTAGTGATGTGGCACTAAGGGTAACATACTACGATAGTCGGGGATTCGTTTCTTGCAATTTCATTTTTCACGTTGCGGACCCTAACATATAAGAATCAATCCGTGTCATTGGTTGCATAAATCTCATATTATGATTATGATTATGATTATGATTATGATTATGATTATGATTATATACTGGGTCGAGACAGCATAGCTGATAATTGACCCAGATAATTACAAACAACAAAAAAAAACATTTAACACATACATGCATACATAAAACTATTTATTGTGTGATGACAAGGTGATTATTATGATTATTATTATTACTGAGCAGTCAGCCCTGCCGGTGTGCTCAGATTTGCCCAAATACATGCAACACAATTACAATAATGATTGTAGTCCGGTTCTAAAAATGTCAGCATCTGCAACTTCAATAAGATCTACTGGTAAAGAGTTCCAATCATTAATTGTTTTTGAAAAATAACTATTTTGGTGTGCTGTGGTAGATACATGTGGTAAGATGTAGTGCAGTGGATGGTACTGTCTCGTGGATCGTGATGTTGGTAGGTAGTATGGAGGAATTGTAAGTGATATCTGTTGTTAAAAAACTTTGTGTAATGTTTGTAGTCGAGATAATTTGCGGCGAGTCTGGAGAGTTGGCCATGATAGCTGATTTAACATTGAGGAGACAGAACTAAGTCTACCATAATCATTCATTACCCAACGTGCTGCTCTTCGTTGTACTTTTTCTAGCTCTGCAATATCTCCAGTTTGGTGAGGGTCCCAGACGTCAGATGCATATTCCAGTTGTGGCCTGACCATTGTTAGATAAGCAGATTCTTTAACTTGTTTTGAGCATTTGTTTAAATTGCGTTTCAGAAAATTAAGTGTTTTAGATGCTTTAGTAACAATACTAGAAATGTGTGGTGACCAAGATAGTGATGTATTAAGGATTACTCCCAAGTAAGTATGTTGATCAGATAGACTTAAGATACAATTATTGAGGGTATAGACGTGATTGAATGATGTCAAAGATCTTGTACAACGTACGACAGTACATTTACTAACATTGAATCTAAGTTGCCAGGTGTTTGCCCATTCTGATAACCTATTCAGGTCTTCTTGAAGCATGTTGGCGTCTTCTGCACTGTTAATAACTCTGTAAAGTAGGCAATCATCAGCAAACAAGCGGAGTGGTGAGTTGATATCTTTAGTAATGTCATTAATGTACAACAGAAACATTAATGGTCCGAGCACTGTGCCTTGTGGTACTCCAGAAAGCACTGGTACTGGACTCGAGGATTCACTATCTAACACAACACACTGGGAACGGTGAGTAAGCCAAGTTTGGATCCAATTATAACTATTACCACTAATTCCATAGAACCTTAATTTAATCAGTAGTCGCTGGTGTGGCACTGTGTCAAATGCTTTGGAAAAGTCTAATAGGATGATGTCTATTTGTTTTTTGGTGATCTAAAGCAAAGGATATATCTTCAGTTAGTGTGATGAGTTGAGTTACACATGAATGGTTTGCTCTGAATCCATGCTGATTTTCAATTAATATGTTGTTCTGATTTAGGTGGCTCATGATTGAGTGATATATGATATGCTCCATGACTTTAGCACAAATGGAGGTTAATGAAATAGGACGATAATTAGCAACATTACTACGACTACCCTTGTTATGTACAGGACATACATTAGCTTTTAGCCAGTCATTTGGTAAGACTTGTAGATAGAGATTGAGTAAAAATTATATGTAGTATTGGTGTTATTTCATCTGCACAGTGCTTTAAGATGCAAGGTGATATACGGTCTGGTCCACTGGCCTTGTGTTCATCAAGTGATGTAAGTAATTGGTATATTCCAGCTTGAGAAATAGATATATCAGGCATGTTGGGTACATCAGTATGATTATCCATAGTTGGTATTGTTGACAAGTTTTCTTCTGTAAAAACTGATTTAAAGTGACTATTCAAAGCATTAGCTTTATCCTTTGCACTATGAATTGGTTGATCGTCTACAAATAGTGCAGGTATATCAGGTTTGTCTTGACGCTTAGCTCTGATGTATTTCCAAAATTGTCGTTGGTTGCCACTAAAGGAGTTATCAAACAGTCATTTATAGTAGTTGTTATGTGCTTCTTTCAATCTAGTGTTTATGGAGTTCTTCATTTTACGGTAAGCATCCCAATCATGTTACAACCTACTTCTTTTAGCTTTGTTGTATAATCGCTTTCGTACTTTCATGTCTGCTTTAATTTGCCTATTTACCCATGGTAGTCTATTACGCGAGTTGTTAACTTTGTGTGGAACATGATCAATAACTGCTTTGTCAACTGCCTCCTTGAATTCCTGCCATAGTTGATCGACAGATCTAGATTGAGGATCACTGTTCAGAAAATTATTACTAAAGGTTACAAGATCATTTCTAATTGACTGGAGGTCTCCTTTATGATATAGTGCAACACTATGTTGATTTTTACCTGTTGTGGTTAGTGTTCTGCGATACAATGCATTTTGTGTATCACGTATCACCATCAATAAGCTGTTCGATACGATACTGTATCACAATACTATAATGAAGTTGTCTTGGCTAGTTATGACTGGCATATTAGCTAATAAGCATACAAATGTCTTTATTCAGTGAATGCTGATAAACTACAGAGAGAGAAAACCATCAGTTTTATTGATGAAAAATACAGTAACAGTATAATTATATCCTCGGACACATGCTACCACAAATAGGGCAATATAAGCTCCACAAGTGGGCATGGCAAGGGTAACAAAAAACAAAAGAACAAAAACAGCATTACATATATACTCAATTAAAAAGAAAAATTTAATATACTGATGTGACAAATAGCTATAGTGTGTTCTGATATGATTTTTAGTATGGAAAACAGAATTGCTGTTAAAAAGCACATCTCTACCTGGATACCTACCTCTATTACACTACCCAGACAATTAGCTACCACAAACATTTTAACACATGCTCCCACAAAGGCTGTCCGGATTACTCCGCATTTTGATGAGTTGTCTAGATGACTAGTATATAGCGGATTTGTTTACTGCTTAGTGGTACAGTTCTTTATACTTAAAGTGTAACATCTACTGCTTTTATAAGACCCGGGTAAGAATATTTTATAACAGCAGCACTTATACATGCGTATTTGTATGGCTTCTCGCAACGTTCCATTTTATAGCACAGGTATTAAAATAGAGAGTATCTAGATCACTGTTACAGTAATATAGCAATCACGGACTGTTCTGTTCGAAAACTTCGATATATCGATATTTTCTAAGTACAGTATCGTATCATGATACTTATTTGCTGTATCGATATATTTCCGTATCGATATGTATTGCAGATCCCTAAAGGTGGTTGGTAAAAATTTCTGTGGATTGCTCTTCAATAAAGTTGTTAGGTAAAGTGTTCCATTCTCTTAAAGTATTCGGAAAGAAACTTTTCTGATATGATACAGTGGAACTGACTGGGATGATAAATCGATGTTGATGAAGCTGTCTAGTTGGATACTGAGTTGGTAAGAAATAAGATGGTAGCTGTATGGAAGGAGTAAGCTGATGAACAATTTTGTGAAATTGGCTTAACCTATTAATGTGTCTTCTCTCTTGTAGGGTTGGCCATTCAAGGAAGTTCAACATATCTGTCACACTACTGTACCAACTAAAATCAGAAAGGACCCATCTTACAGCACGTCGTTGGATTTTTCTATGTCATATATTAAGTATTCATGATAAGGGTCCCAGACACAAGCTGCATACTCTAACAATGGTCTTATGTAATGTAGGCATTTTGCTTGACATTACTACTACATTTACTTAAGTTGTGCCGAAGAAAATTTAAGGATCTGTTTGCTTTAATGCACATAGCTTGAATATGATGCGACCATTGCATGCTTTCATGAAAAATAAGTCCCAGGTATCGATGTTGTTCTGTTACTTGAAGAGTTTCGTCATTTAAATTATAGTCATAATTAATGGAAGATGTTGATCTTGTACACCTTAATACTACACATTTGTCAATGTTCAATTGCATCTGCCACATTTTAGTCCAGTTAAGAATGGTACTGAGGTCTCTTTGAAGGCACAATGAATCTTCTAAGGAATCAATTATCCTATACATAATACAATCATCAGCAAATAGCCGAACAGTTGAGGAAATATTTTCATCAATCTCATTAATGTACATCAAAAACATGAGAGGTCCCAATACGGTTCCTCGTGGAACTCCAGACTTTACGGGTAGTTTACTTGACACATGATTTTCTAGAATTACTTGTTGGTTTCTTTTAGTCAGCCATTGCTCTATCCATTTAACATGGTTACCAGTAATTCCATAGTGCTTTAGTTTGTTTAATAGCCGTCTATGTGGTACATATTACGACCTCTGGTACTATGTACAGTGGATATGGGTGTCAGAAACAGATTTACTGGGATGGCAACAAGGTGGTTACTTATTTTAAACATCATTATGGCTTTCAGTTCATCTCTGCATCGTGCAAGTGTAGGCCAATTAAGGTTTGTAAGCATTTGCGTGACACTAGCGTAACGGGAGTAGTTGCTGGTCACAAATCTAGCTGCTTGTCGTTGTGTTCTCTCAATCATATCAATATCCCTCTTAGTATGAGGTGCCCAGACAGCAGCTGCATACTCTATAATTGGCTTAACCATTGCTTTGTACAACCTATCTTTAATTGTTGGTGTGATTGCTTGACTAGCTACGCTAGCGATAATAACAAAGCAAAATGACTGAAGTATGATGTTATAGACCAGCTTCTACTGGACAAGACACTTATGGCGTACGTGTTGTGATACAGACTACATTATAGTCAAATCAACTCAATTAATTTAAAAATGCAATAACACGCACACATGCATGCACATTGTATTATTGTATTATTGTATTATTGTATTAATGCTTTACAGTGACCAGCACTGAAGGTCTGCAGCAACATGTGCTGCAGCCTTAGGATTACCTAACCTAATTTCAAGGACTTAGACTTAGTGACTTAAAGCTGAAAAGGTGTAACAGAAAAGGGGCCAAAGTAAGGAAAAAAATCCCTCCAACTCCAGGAATCGAACTGCAGGTCATTATAAACAATCGTCAGTTTAGACCTAGTAGGTGACTTGTGGCTTCCTGATGAATGGTTTTGTATAGACGAGCTGCAGGCTATAAAGGAACATGTACTTGTAAATTACAACAGAAATTGGAAAAAAGAAACAAAGAAACAAACAGACAGAATGTTCCTTAACTGAGAAAGTTAAAGCACACAAACAGTTATTTCAAGTATCCCTTTGATGTGGTTAAAACTGTAGGTATAAATGTGCCATGATTAAACCATGCACGCACCTACATACACAGTATGGCTTTGAAGTGTACTAAGTGGAAGAAAATTTTGAGGTTAGTTTAAGATAATATTGTGGTTAGGGACTAACTGGCTTCAAGCCCTTTGGAATGTGTTGGTTTCAATCATTAGACATTTATTCCAACATATGCATTGCTTTAAAAGTATTGCATTCAAAAGTGATTGTATTATTTGAATATTTTACAAAGGTTGCCTACACTAATGCACACGACCAAAAAATGTACTAAATGTCTGGTAATATCATATCTCGGAAAAGGTCAAGGCGATTTCTTTCTAATTTGGTATGTGGGTGGTCTACCTGGCGGACACCTCTGCAGTGAAACTGGTTCCAATCGGATGAGGGATCACGGAGCTACAAAGGCGCGTTTTTATACTCACGATGTGGTGCGCTGGCTTCTTGGGCAGAACGACACGCTACCGTGTGCCTTGATAAATGTATAAAGAGTAAGATGGACTTGTATATTGTGTGCATGTATAATTGCATGGGTGGAGTTGATGAGCAGGGCCGCCCACAGGGGGGGGGGCAACTGGGGCATTTTGCCCCGGGCCCCAGCCTGAAAGGGGCCCCAGGAAGGCCCCATGAAGGGCCCCCTGAATACCTGTTTAAAAGATCGATATACTCTAATAGAGCAGTCAGATCTAAATACTCTAATAGAGCAGTCACAGTATTCTTCAGAGGAGGAGTGTAGCAAGCTTATAGATAAGGAGATATGGTTGGTGATGGGTAGTTAATGTCATTACCAGCAGGTTGTGACCTTTTTTTTTTTTGGTCTTCACCTTACAACTTGGGTGAAGGGCCCCACTTTACCTCTTTGCCCTGGGCCCCTTAATTTCTCTGGGCGGCCCTGTTGATGAGAAGGCGTGTACTAGCTATACGCCCTATACCAACACCAAAAGTCTAACTACACTGACCACTGACATTCTTTGTAGTAACTCCAAGTGAGTAACTCCACTATTTCAGCTCATGAGTAAAACAACTTTAAATTGCTACCTGTTGATGTCATGCAGTGCCTGCTGGATGCATGATTTTCATTGGTATAGCAAGCTATATACATAGCTATATAGCCATTTTCATGTTTCAGTGGTACTACTTTCAGTTTCTATAATCTGATGCTCAATGGTACACATTAGTATGCGGTAGAAATTTATCATATACAAGTATAGTGTTGATAAAACTTGTGTGTATATATAGCTAAAGTTACGTACCAGATATCTAAGTGCATATATACATGCCTCTAGTGCTTCTTATGATTATCCTTATACGTTGACCAAGAATGTATGCAATGTTACTACACTGTATGGCTGCAACACTAGCTATACAGATAAAAAGTACAAAATCTGGATCAGTTATATACAATCTGTATATGTAGCAATGAAGACATCTATTTGGATTGCATTAAGCATCCTTAAGATCTCTCTGTGTATACCATTAAACCAGTTTTATCCATTTGGTAATGGAACTATAGAGTTTAGCAGACAAGTTCCTAAAGGAGATACCACCACTTCACCAGCTATCAACGTGCAAGGAGTGTATCATTTCTTCAACCAGCAGCAATCAGTATTTTATGTAAGTTGGGACATTACAGCTGCACATTTAAAGCATGGCTTTTAGCTTCTTGGTGCACTGATCAAATACGTTGCTACCATGCAGAGGTTATGGTACACTGAAAATTTTAAAGGATTAACTAGCTACATGCACGTACTACACTGTAGGCCATTTTGTATGACTCCTGTGGCAATTTTGTATGACATTAATATTTCAAAGTGGATATAGTACCGGCACCGGTTACGAACGTGATCGGCTATTTTACCGGCACAAGTCCATCATTTGCTGGACTATCAAACAAACCAGTTGTGTCTAGGCGAGCTAGAGTTGGTACGCGTCCAATATGCCCCGAGCATTCGACTTTAGGGCACGCGTCTAGTGGGTTTCCCCGAGCATTCAACTTTAGGGCACGCGTCTAGTAGGTTGCCCCGAGCATTCAACTTTAGGGGATGCGAAAAGTAGTTCCTTAGCGTTAGGGGTAGGCTAAGGTTCAGCTTCGGTTTCTTCTTCACTCTTGTTATAATTATATAGAAATCACTTCAGTCGGATGTTTATAAGGTAGAAACTAAAGGATATGAGGAGCTGCAGCACCGGTGGTATAATCGTTACAAACATTGCTTATGAGTACGGATGCCCGGGTTCGAGACCCCGCTTAGACAACTTTTCTTTTTCGATTTCTTAGGTTTTTTGTGCAAGTTTTTTTTAATGCACATAACATTCTAAGTATTATACCCTCCACTGCCGGCAAAATAGCCGGCAAAACAGTGTAACCGGTGCCGGCTCTATATAACCTGCCTTAATATTTCGGCATTTACAGTGTATATTTTTCTGTAATGTATAGAGTAGTGGTGGTAGTTATGAGACACTTAACTTCAAAGCATTGCTATTACCTTAAACTGTAACCCTGGTATTTCACAATATTAATAGGGAAAGGTATGCTCATAAACTATATTATCCTAAACTTTCAAAATTTTCATACCATTAATTTTGGTGGTCTGTTTAATCATTTTTCTGGAACACTGGTGGGGGTGTGTATTATGAGACATATGGGGGTATTATGAGACGCTGTGCTTGCAAGTTGACTATTTCGTATTTGATCATGGTAAATTTCATATGTAAGAGGTAGCAGGGACACTGTAGACAGTCAAAGTAGATTAGTTGACTTAGTACATGCACTTCACATCTTCGTACTCTTTACTGCATAGTGAGTGGTACAAAGACAATCATTGACAGTCCTCCATTATGATATAGCAAATTTTAGGAGCTATATTATTCCCTAATTAGTATTGTGGTTGACTTATAATCACTATTTGTGATGATCTGAATAGGTACCAGGGGCGGATCCAGGGGGGGGGGGGGGGGGGGGCTTTGGGGGCTGAAGCCCCCCCCTTCATATTTAGGCTTTACTTGATCAATATGCCGAGTATTATAATGAAATTTTGTCTTAGCATAATTATATGATCACTAATAATACAAATACTCATAAAACCACCTTATAAGCATCTTCCCAAGGTATTATCAGTGGATTTATGCTAAAGTTTATGCAACAAGGACCTGGATCAGCATTGGAGGTGTACAAGATCGAGATACTCTAATAGAGCAGTCAGCTAACTACTCTAATAGAACATTCACTGGAAACATGTAATTGGTTCTGTTATGGAATTTTTCCAAATCTGCCTGCACCTATACATACAATGCAGTGCATTGGTCTGTTTAAAGGGCTTCATTCATCTACTTGTGTAGTTAATATGTATGGCAATACTTAATTCAGGTACACCATTTCCATTGAAAATGCTCTCAGATTCAATCTTGTATTGTTCAAATTTCAAAATTTTCCACTTTCAACATTATTATTCTAGCATGCACCTATTCAGTGTTGCGCAATTGTGAGAGGGGTGCATCATGTACTTGGTTGTCTGTACCTACCCAAGCTATTCCATGAGCAAAATGCTTCAGAGAGCCATACCTATAATCTAAAGGCAGTATATAAAATATCTACAGAAAATATTATGAATTTTATGTGGAAATGTCTCCAAATTGCAGTATTTTAGCAACTATTTTTCAAAATTTTCCTGGGGGAGCATGCCCCCAGACCCCCCTAGTTCCAGCATGCTTTGCATGCTGGGAAGTGTGCTTTGCACACCTCTACCCAAGAGATTAGACCTTGAGGTAGCCCCCCCCTTTTATAAATCCTAGATCCGCCCCTGGGTACTATCTCTTTACTCCTGAATCTGCAGGATTTAACCCACTACAATTGTTTTAAGCTATGTGACCCATATTACCCCCTGTCCCATAATACCAGCCTCTACTCTACTAGCATTCTCTGTTGGGCCCTTGTTTGCTTGATAGCTAGCTTAGAGAACTGTTGTAGCTATATAGCTAAAGCTTCGATCATGTAGCTAATGTTTTGTATCACGTATGTAGGCTTGTAGCTATGTGCAGCTATAACTTTACGAAGTGGATATTTAGCCGGTCACCGGTCACGGTGCAAATATTTATTTAGCCGGTCGTTTGTTGGGAAGTGTAACCTATAACTCTAGTATCAAACACACTAGTTGTATGAAGGTAAGTTTTTGGGTGAGTTCGAGGCGAGCTAGGGTTGGAGCGAGCGAAGCGAGCGTCCCGGCCAAGCCGGGCCAACCCTAGCTCATTAATATCAGTAATATGCATCAACGACATTGCCAAAACTATCAGTAAAACTATCACCCCATCTCATTAATATCAGTAATATGTAAATCAATGGAACACATCATAGTAAATCAAATAATGAAACATCTGGAAGATCAAAATATTCTTTCTGACGGACAGTTCGGATTTAGGTATAAGCATTCTTGTGAGTCACAATTATTTATCACCATCAACGACATTGCCAAACAAATAGACACAAATTTACAAGTCGATGCTGCAATACTAGATTTTTCTAAAGCTTTTGATAAAGTATCTCACTTAAGACTCCTCTACAAACTAAGGCACCATGGAATAAGAGGGAATGTATTACACTGGCTTGAATCCTTTCTTCATGGTCGCACACAACAAGTTATAGTAGAAGGTTCTTAATCATTTATTTGTGTTGTAACATCTGGTGTTCCCCAAGGGTCTGTTCTTGGACCAGTTCTATTCTTGATTTATATCAATGACATCATTGCCAACATCCAAAGTGAGATCCGTCTTTTTGCAGATGATATTCTTATTTGCAAAACCATTAAAATACCACAAGACCATAAAATACTTCAAGATGATTTAAACTCACAAACAAGATGGGCAACTGACTGGATGATGGAATTCAATATCTCCAAATGTAACATTTTACATATAACAACACACCATAACAAGAGTACTTTCACATACAAAACGTCCAACATTCCACTGGCTACAGTATTAGAACACAATTACCTTGGAATCCGTCTCCACCACAAACTATCATGGGATCCTCACATCAATTACATCTGTAACAAGGCAAATCGACTCCTTGGATTCTTAAAAAGAAATCTCCACAATGCACCATCAGAAATTAAAGAACACGTCTACAAACAATTGCTCTTACCATCATTAGAATACTGCTCAGCCATCTGGGATCCAATAATAGAACATGTTTTAATAACACATAAAAACAAAATCACAATTGTTCTAATCAATAAGAATACGGCTCTCCACTAAATGCAGTTCAGTGGAGACAGCATGCAGGAAGCTCTGTTGACTGCAGCTTTCAGCTCCCACCAATGGCCAGTACAGCAGAACATAATAGTGAAAATGATAAAGCACAGCACATCCAGGAGAGTGTCTGGTTGTAAGAGGTATTGTATTTCTGTGATAATAGATCTGCCAGACTGTTGTAGAAAATAGTAGCCTCCTTGCCCAAACCCCTTTACTGCATTGTATGAAATCAAAGAAACACCAACTGCTACTACTACCAAATGTTTTGAATCATCATTTATCATCATTCTAAACAAAATTAAGTGACTAGTGTGGCATCAGAAGTACTGGAAAGGACATTGGCACCATTGAGAGAATCCCTTGAAATGACGCATGAAAATTTTGACACTTGTCACCCAGCTCACTACCTGAGAAGTATGCCATGAAACGTCTATGATTTTTCCATGAAATGTTAAATCTCCCCTATAAAATGTACCATGAAAGTTGATTCATGTTATACCATGGGTTGTTTCATGGGCCATGAAATACATCTATTGGTCAGATTATGCATGGTGATTTCATCGCATTGCAGAGATTTCATGGGTGCAGTACCCATGAAATGTTAAAATTCATGGGATAAACCATAGATATTTTCATGGGTATTTCATGGTTATCTTCATGGAAATTTCATGCACTGTATCTGGTAGTGCAGATGGTGAAAAATCGTAGATCCTTTCCAGACTAACAGCATAGACAGACTATGCATCGTGAAGACCTTTTCTAGTATTATTGATATAAATTATTATTGTACTCTCCAAAAAAAAAAAAAAGACTGCATCCAATCACAATGAGGAAGAGTTGACTTTTCTTGTCTTGGCTGGTAGGGTAGTTTGAATTCAAAATTTCATGTCTCGTTTTCTGCTTTTTGAAAGAAAGCAACCCTGTACTGGCCGGGAACCCAGCAAATCATTTGCTTATTATTGTGCGTAATTTTTAACTACAATAACTCTAGATAATATCTAGCTAAGTAGCAAGTTTTATCCTGCATGTTCTTTGTGTGGAGCACGAAATTTTAAAAATAATTTTCGCATCTCACGATAACTAAAATCAATATTTCTGTGAAGACAACATTCATGCCTCCGGTTTCATGGTGGATCTCGCTAGCAATGGGATACTACAATGAACATCCCACAATGGTAGGGGGATCGATTTGTAAAAGTAGATTTTTCGGATTGTGGACCCTACCTGGGTGGATATCCAGCTATGGTACGTTTCAGGCTCTTTTTTTTTACAGTTGTTGTTGTTATTATTATTATTAGTAGTAGTAGTACTTTACAGTGACCAGCACTGAAGGTCTGACCGTAACATGTGCTGCAGCCTTTGGATTACTTAACCTAACAAGAAATGGAGACTTTAAATGATTACTTAACCTAGCTAACAATAAGGTGAAACAGAAAAGGGCCAAAGAAAGGAAAAAATCCCTCCTACCCCAGGATTCGAACTGCAGGCCACCCAATGTCTAGTTATGAAAGATAATAATAATAAACACTTAAACAGTGGGTAGAGAGGCAAACTCTGCCCAGTCCTGGGATGATGGTATTGTTGCCATTACAGAAGCAGCATTGCCACGTTGAACATCAATGGCAACCTTCTGAATCAAAATTGGGTGGTCCTACATTACCGGACTGTTCCATTACCCGGGAACCCAATGAGCGTGCACATGATCCCCAAGCACCCAGGTTGGGGATCATACTTCTGCCTTCTGTGTACACTCTCCAGTGCCTAACTGGTAAAGTAGATAATAACAATAACAATAACAGCCATACCACGGCATTATAACAGAGTTTTGCATGGAGTATGAGTCAGTCTGGCTAGCCAATTATAAACTAACCGATTGTTTCTAATTCATCGAAAGCTATTAGGAAGCGATATATGATACACGTTTTAAGGTGGCGCTGAACCGATTAAGGGAAGCAGTACAAAGTTAATTGGACAGCATGTTTGTTGTAAAGCGCGAACAAATTCGGAAATCCATACGGACCACAGCGAAGCGTCTCAGTGGACTAATAGAACAAGCTCTGTCAGACCGCCCAGCAACTGTTATTGATCCAACTAACATTATTCACGCCTTAAAACCATTAGCTTGTCAGAACTCTGGTAAATTCAGCTGCCGGCCATTGCGTGATTACTGCAATGGCGTAGTCAAGGGTGGGCATGGGCGGGAATTTGCCCAACCATCACAGTTTCTTGTCCAACCATCACAAACTATTGCCCAACCATCACAAGTAGCTTAAGATTCACGCGAGGATTCACAGCAGCACACAAAACAACCCTACTTTAATACTGTAAAGCGTAAACGTGTACCTCATGTTGAACCATTGACTTCGAAGAAGGGATCGAGATAGATGGTGTATCACGTGATCCATTGCGCGGAAATCCCTTGAAAAGTCCCTATAATTACACTTCATGTAGACGCACGTGCCACGCTCCTTGGCGCGGTTTAAATTCGAAATTTAAAATGGAGTCGAAGCGTGGTACTGCATGTACCTCTAAGTTACAGTTGGTGATAATCGTCAGTAGGATTCATTGCGGATGGTGCTGGCAGCAAAAGATTTCGTTTCAGTGGACTTGTCAAGCGTATTTTTTGATAAGCGTATTATTTGATAAGCGTATTTTTTGTTAAGTGTATTTTTTTGATAAGCGTATTTTTTGATAAGCGTATTTTTTGTCAAGCGTATTTTTTGGACTAGTCATTAAGTCTAAGTCCTTGAAATTAGGTTAGGTAATCCTAAGGCTGCAGCACATGTTGCTGTAGACCTTCAGTGCTGGTCACTGTAAAGTGTTAATAATAAATAATAAAAATAATAAATAATAAGGAAAATACCATATAGCCTAACTTACTGCTGATGAAAGAAAACGGGAAAATGTACTCTTCTATCTTCTAGATAACAGTAAAGGCACATTCTTGAAAATGTAAATGAAGCTAAATATTTGGGAATTGTCATCGATTCCAAGCTAAATTTTAACAAGCATATTGACTCGGTGTGTAAAAAAGCAAACAGTGCTCTAGCTTTCTTAAAGAGGAACTTGTCTTCAATCATGTAAATGTGAAATGAAATCTGATGCTTATCTGATGTATGTTCGACCAATTTTAGAATATGCTGCTTGTTCCTGGGCCCCCAATGCTAAATGTAACATCGATAAACTGGAATCGGTACAACGACGAGCAGCAAGATTTGTAAATGGCGATTACCGATATACGAGTAGTGTTACTGAGATGATAAATACACTAAGATGGAACAGCCTGCACAGCCGTAGAGATACTCTCAGATTACAAATGATGTATAAGATTACCCACCATATAATAGACTTAAAACTACCTAACTATATCACTACAATCCAGGAATTACTAGAGGCCATGATTACAAACTTACTGTACCCTTTACACGGATTGATCCATACAAGTTTAGCTTTTTCCCAGCCACCATTGCATTATGGAACAAATTACCAACTGAAATAGTTAACGCTACTTCAATTGACTCTTTTACTTACTTACTTAATATTAATTAATTTTGTACATATATTGCACTTACATACTCGCTTGCTATAAGTCTGGGACGAAGCTTTCTTGGCATGCTGATATTTGTGATTATCTATTGACTCATTATAGTTCATAAATTAGTGCCCCCGGCCTTCATTTGGGGCTATGTGGCGTTTTCTTGAAAAGCATTGCACATACAAGCAACATTTGTTTACACTATAGCATAGGTAGCTGTAGGCCTTGTGTGCATACACTTTTCATATTTTTCTTTGATAAAGTGTCACGTGAAAGTGAGCGTGTTTCTTGTGTGTATAGTTAAGTTGATGTTATGCCCAACCATCAAATATTGGCTGGCTACGCCCCTGGATTAGTGTAATACGGAGGACTAGCCACACGGTCTCCTTTCTTGCTAAATAACTTCAAAATTATGCACCATAGACCATCAAAATTTGGTATAGGTATCCGGTAAGCGTGCTCTAGACCAACAGAAACAAACCGATGTCATTCTCCTTGGCTTTGCTAAAGCGTTTGATAGTGTCCCACATCAAAGACTATTTGTTAAATTAAGACACTATGGTATCAACGATCACATCTGTCAGTGGGTCAATACTTGGCTGACCAGAAGGTCACAGCAAGTAGCTTTGGACGGTACTTTTTCTGACTCGATAGCTGTTCACTCAGGAGTCCCTCAAGGGACGGTCCTCGGCCCTTTGATGTTTCTTCTATACATTAATGATTTAACAGAACATGTAAATTTGCCACTACGGTTATTTGCTGATGACTGTTTACTTTACAGAATTATCACCACCAAGGAGGATGCCATTCAACTTCAGCATGATCTTGATCAACTACACGAATGGGCAACTAAGTGGCAATTAAGATTCAATGTAACCAAATGTACTATTATGCGGTTTACCAGATCATTATCACCAATCATTTTCAACTACAAGCTAAACAGCCACAACTTGGGTACATAAAACCAACACTCCTACCTTGGTGTTATATTGGACAACAAACTATCATAGTCTCCACATATTAGTATTATAGCTGCTAAGGCCAATAGAATATTAAACTTCTTGAAACGCAATCTGAGTTGCTGCTCGTCTAACATCAAAGCAACAGCCTACCTTACGATAGTACGGCCGTCAATGGAATACGCTGCAGTCATCTGGGACCCATACCACCATAACAATATTCAACAGCTAGAGAAAGTACAGCGTAGAGCAGCTAGATGGGTCCTAAATGATTTCAATCGATTCAGCTCAGTCACAGCTATGTTACAGCATCTTTCTTGGCCAAGCCTTCAGCTGAGACGTATAAAATATCCAGATTACAAGCACCGGGAACCTCCCCGCCCAAAAGGAAAACGTAAAACGTCAAAAACAGTGAAGCTGACTGTATTGTATGTGATGAACCGATCCTAGAACCTAGTGAGAACTGTGAGGGCGACGAAGCTGTTTTCTGCGAGGGTGACTGCCAAGGGTGGATTCACAGGAAATGTGCAGGCGTCACCCGCTCAGCTTTCGACAAGTTAGGTGAGTCTGATGTGCAGTATTTATGCTCTCAATGTATGTTGGCAAGTCAAAATAGAGAAATATGTAAATTAGCCAATATTATCAAAGATCTAAATGCCAGCATTATTCAGTTCACTGACGGAAACAATCACCTTACTACAATCTTCTGCTAATATAACATCTACAATGCAACAGACTGCCTCAGAGCAGACTACAATTAACACATGTAACAATCCACCAGAAGCCAGAGTCCAACCTGCAAATTTATCCAATATGAAAGCCAGACCCACTGATCGAAACCTTAACGTTGTCATTTACGGCATAGATGAGTGTCCTCCTAGAACACCAAGAGCTAATAGATCCAAACTTGAACTAGAAAAAGTCCTTCCTGTTCTTACAACTATTGACTCCAGCATACGTGACTCTTCAATCAATGATATTCACCGACTGGGTAAATTTTCTACGTCTAATAACCGTCCAAGACCATTACTAGTTAAATTTTTACGTGTACTTGATACAAACACTGTTCTATCTAGCAGAGACAAAGTTAAACACCCTATTGTAATTAAAAGTGATATGACTCCAGAAGAAAGGAAGACTGAAGCAATATTGCTGCATGAACGCTGGAACCTGATCCAACAGGGAGTAGATCGCAAGGCCATAAAAATTCGCAACAGTCAAATCTTTGTCAACAAGCTCCTACATGGTAAAGTTATCGATTTCAAATACATTCAATCCTCTAGCAACCTACCGACAAGTACTCCTACCAATAGTACTGCTCCTGATTCTATGGAGCACCAGTCTTCCTCTCAATGACTACCTCATCAAACAGCATCATGTAATCATAAGGCTAATTCCCTGAAGTGTCTCACGATTAATTGTCAAAGTATTTACCCCAAGAAAGATCTATTTGCTGTCCTTGTAAATCAAATTCATCCTGACTTAATCTTTGGTTGTGAATCATGGTTATCTCCTTCTGTACACAATGCCGAAGTATTCCCTCCCAATTTCAATATATATCGACGTGATAGAGAGGATGGTTATGGTGGTGTCTTCATAGCCTGTCATAACACCATAGTCTCACACGAAATTCCTTACTCTGGCACCCAGGAAGTAATCACCTGTAAAATAAAGTTATCTAACACACAATCACTAATCGCTTGCTGTGTCTATAGGCCTCCAAACCGATCTATTGACTATATAGAAGCCATATGCAGTACACTTGAAAGCATTATCTTATCCTCTCCGAATGATATCATCTGGATTGCCGGCGACTTCAACCTCCCTGATATAAACTGGATATAATTGGTTCCAACTACCCTCTATCAGTAAATAGCACATTTTTGGATTTTGTGAATACTTTTGGACTCACTCAGACTGTTGACTTCCCAACCAGATTAAGCAACACACTAGATATCTTTTTAACCAATAGACCCTCTTTAATTAATTATTGTACACCTATAGCTGGCATTTCTGACCACGAAGCTGTACTGACTGAATCCAACATTAGTATCTTTGTGCAAAAACAACCAAGAAGAAAAATTTACCTGTGGAATAGAGCAGACTCTAGCTTAATAAGAAACTTCTTTTATGACTTTAGCAATGAATATCTGCATTCCAACACCACTGACATACCAATCAACCAGTTGTGGACTGACTTTAAATCTGCTTGTCACTTCTGTCTGGACACTTTGGTTCCTAGCAAGTTATCTTCGAACAAGGCATCAAACCGACCATGGATCACCACCTACATTAAAAGAATTTGTAGACAAAAGAAGCGAGCTTATGCTCAGTACCGCCGAACACGCTCACCTGCCGCCTGGCAATATTATAAAACTCTCAAAAATTTAGCTCAAAAAGAATGCCGTCAAGCCTATAATGACTACTTTTTGAAGCTCATTGACTCTAGTTCCACAGCTAATTCAAAAAAACTATGGTCATATATCAAAAAGCAAAAATTGGATCACGTTGGAATACCCCCACTGTCACATAATGGTCATACCATCACTGATTCCACCCACAAAGCTAATATCCTCAACGATTATTTTAGCTCAGTGTTTACCACCGAAGACACCCAGTGTACTCTCACACCAGATGAAAGCCCTTATCTTGATATACAACCTATTTCCATTACTTATGCTGATGTCTCCCAGCTCCTAACAACTTTGGATGTTCATAAAGCACCAGGACCAGACAAAATCCCATCACACTTATTACAATTAGCCTCTCAAGAAATTGCTCCAGTACTAACTCTGATCATCAATTCATCACTTCATCAAGGAGAACTTCCCATGGACTGGAAAAGTGCTAATATTGTACCTGTATTCGAAAAAGGAGACAAAACACTTGCATCCAATTACAGACCAATATCGCTAACCAGTATCAGCTGCAAGATCATGGAGCGCCTTATTCACACTCATCTCTTCTCTCACCTAGAATCAATAAATATCCTCTGCGACTAACAACATGGTTTCCGACTTAGAAGATCATGTGAATCACAACTTATTACTACCGTAAACAACATTTCTAAATCTCTTGACTCTGAATTTCAAATTGACATCATTTTTCTAGATTTATCTAAGGCATTTGATAAAGTCCCCCATCACCGTTTATGTAACAAATTATCCTACTATGGTATTAGAGGGGAACTACTAACATGGCTACAAAACTTCCTCATCGGTAGGCATCAACAAGTAACTCTTGACGGTTCAACCAGTGAGTCACATGCAGTTAACTCGGGTGTCCCCCAAGGAACAATCTTAGCCCCTCTATTATTTTTATGTTATATTAATGACCTCCCATTATCAATCAATGCCAACATTGGTCTGTATGCTGACGATACCATACTTTATACTGTTATTCACTCTACATCCGACTGTTTATCACTTCAAAATGATCTCAACTCCTTATCACAATGGGGCACTAGATCTGGTATGTTTTTTAATCCTGATAAAAGTGTATTCATGAGAATCACTCGTAAACACAATCCGATCACATACAACTACACCATTAATGACATCTCTATCCAAGAAGTTTCATCTACTAAATATTTAGGAGTTACAATCACCAATGACTTGTCTTGGTCCACACACATTACTAACATCACATCCAAAGCTCTATCAGTCAAAGCATTCCTACAGAGAAATCTTAAGTCCTGCCCAACTCAAATCAAATTGAAATGCTATAATGCCATGATAAGACCAATCTTAGAATACGCCAATCCTGTCTGGTCCCCTCACATAAGAAGAGACATTGATAGGCTTGAACGAGTACAGAGGCAATCTGCCAGATTCATTATGGCTGACTTCTCGCATTTCAGCAGCGTAACTAACATGCTCATTGACCTTAACATTCCCAGCTTAGAACACCGCAGACAAGTATCTAGTATCACCCTCCTCTACAAAATTGTTCACAATCTCATTGATATATCCCCAGTTGATTTAATCCCTGTCACTTCTAACACCAGAGGACATGATCAAAGACTTCATCATATCTATGCAAGGACCAATCAGTACAGTAATTCATTCTCCCTAGATCAATTAGACTGTGGAATTCACTCCCACCTGACCTAATCCAACAACAATCATTACAAAATTTTAAGTACCAACTGAAATTATTATTGCTTTCCCCTACCAATCAGTAATCCCATAATCAATCATATTGTAAAACATTTTGTATGCATGTTTCATATGTGCGTTAATCCTCAAACTGAGGCTGCACATTTTTGGAAAATAAATAAATAAGTCAGTCACTTTTTAAAATTATACATCAAGATTATTCACTGTCAATTCCTCCTCATTTTATTTCAATGACAAGATCCACCAGACTATATCACCCACATCGTTTTATTCTACCAAACTCATCCACCTATTCATACCAACAGAGCTTTTTCTCCAGATCAATTAAGGATTGGAACAACTTACCATCTTCCATCATTGAAAGCAACAATATTGACTCTTTTTCAGCGGAACTGCAAACATTGTATGGAACTCAATAACTGTAATCTTTGTAACTACGTAGCTAAATTCATTTTATGATTGTTTTTTTTTTCCTGAGCATATCAGCTGTGCTGTCTGCTCAGTAACAATAATAATAATAAGCGTTACTCTACAATAGTACGCTTCGCATTTATTGCGATTCGGGCTTGATGGAATTGTGGGCAGCAGTCGGCCGATGTTGTAAATAATAGTAATGCAAGGGGTACAGCGTTAAAATGAAGAGTAGCCATAACTCTTAAAGAGTTCCCATAATAGGGAGGATTTAACACCCCTGGAAAGTAACCATTACTCTGAAGGAGTAACACATGCTCTGCAGGTAGTGTCACTTACTCTTCAGAGCAATAGTTATTCTCTTCAGAGTCAGGGGTGTTAAATCTTCTCTACACTGGGAACTCTTCAGAGTGGTGGTTACTTGTTGCTGTTGAAAATGTTGATAACTTTCAGACTAAATTATACACAGATGTACATTTACACACTCATGATTGAGTTCTTTGTACATTAAATCAAATAAATAAATAAATATATACTCTTCATTTTTAACAGCGTAGTCACTACGAATAGCCTTGTATAACCATCTGCGACTGGGATCAAAATGAAACCAAGCAATCAGGAGTTAAATTTGCACTGAATCAAGCAATCAAGATGTGATAGAAAGTATAGTGATTAATCTAGCTTGAAAACAAAGTGAGAATTTACGAAAATACGTATTGATTATCAAGACTCATTTTCAGGCGAAATCAAGCTATCACGGTATATGTTCTGCGATCAAAAAACTTTGATCCCGGTCGCAGATGGTTCTACAAGACTATTGATTGTGGTTACTCAAGGGCGTAGGAAGCATGGATGCCATGGGTGCCATGGGTGCTTGGGCACCCATAAATATTTCCAGTTGCATAACTAATGGGTGTCAGCACACTGTACTATATATTACTGAAAAGATCGAGATACTCTAATAGAGCAGTCAATGGCTGTAATAAATTTAAAAAATATTTTATATATATACTTTTTTATAGTGTAGAGTAGATGCTGCATATATGAGACACCAAAATGCAACCACATGCTATTACGGAAGGAAATAGTTGTTGACCTCCAAATTTTTGGTGCGTGTAGTGTATCTACCCTAATATCTTTGGGTGGTATTTAATCATAATAATTATTGTTTAGAGCAGCAAAGTAGACAATAGAGCATGGCATGGTCAATGACCCAATTATGGGACTTTGGATGGGTTATGAGACACCTGCATTCAACACTTCGTAAAAACAAAAGTAAATCACCCAAAGCATTGAAACTTGGAATGTAGTTACAGTCACTATTGCTCTATTTATTGGTGTAGTAAATTTTTCAAAATCATGGTCTACCAGCAAGAAATGCTGAATAAACAAAATACAGTCAATTAACCAATTATGGGACACTTACAACAATTATGAAACACTTGACTTTAAAAACGTTTTACTGCATCAATTCATGAGTGAAACATATTCTAATATCAGTTTCAACTCACTTATGATGTTGAACATTGGAAAAGTTTTAAGCCACGCCCCCTTTATTCTGCAAGCTATGCTACCAACAGAGGTTAGTGAGGTGAATTTTAACCAACCAAACAGGTAAAATTTTGGCATTTCTCACATCTGAAGGTTCTTAGAGTACTCATTCTAGCAGAAAATGGAGCTAGCTAGTATTAGTGTACATAGTAGTGCGAAAATGTGCAGCGTTCAGAATTTAACTGATTGCAGTTAGGCTAAATTTTGCGATAAATCATATGTACTGCAACTTAATTTAGCCCATATTTACATGGTATGTTTACTTCATCATGGAGGGTAATTGATGCAAAAATCGTGGTGATTCGTCAAGGTGTCCCATAACCCCTGCTGTCCCATAATACCAGTACGTACTCTATAGTAAACAAGAAACAACAAGTTAAATGTACAAAGAAAGGAGGAAAAATTGCAAAAAAGAGTTACTGCTTAATTAATGGGAGTCTTGACTCTACTTGAATGAGGTCAATTGGTGCTGATCCTAAAGAGTGGCCAAAGGAGCCCTTTGAGGATCTAGAACCCCTCGGACATCTAATTGCTGACCTCAGAAGTGAAAAAGAAAAGCAGCACCGGATACACCCCATTACAGCAGCATAATTTGAATCCCATTTATCTGATAGCAAGGAAACAAGGCGTCTGTAAAACATGGTTGCTTCGTTAGCCATTCCTTCTGTGGCTGAAAAGATTAAAGGAGTAAAGGAACTCTGTTCAACTTCACGTATGCGAGCTTCGTATGAACGCTTCTTACACAATTTATGTTTTCTGTAGCTAAATGGCACTGGCACTGGTGGTACAATTACTAGGAGCGTGTGGGTTAAAGACTTTAACATCAATGTAAGTTTTCTCACAACGGCCACCCCAAAAACCATTGGCTGAAATATCTAGTCGAGCACCATCTTCGATGTTTGATGAGGCTAAGGTGAACTGCTCACCAGTAATAGGTTCAACATCCACCTCATGGCAGACCTCAGTAAGTAAGGTTGCTGTTAAGTCACGGATCTCGTTGTGACGGATTGAAGGGAAGTCAACCTTGGGACAAGTAAAGGAATATTCAAACGTGAGCTTAGTTCCACAGGCGCAATGTTGAGGAAGCCTGGCAGGATCTCATCCATATCTGAGCGCAACAGCGTCGTGGAAGGCAGTTTTGTGAAGAGAAAAATTGTGCTCCTGCAAAGGCAGAATAGATAACCAATTTGAAGCTCCCTTTTCAGAAGCTAGTTCAATTGATCTCTTTAGACTAGTTGTAGCCCCTTCTAGTAAAGATGCTTTGTTAGAAGTTGTCATGGAAAATTTCATGCAATACCCATGATATATTTAATTTTTTTATTAAAAGTTGTTCACCACGAATATCACTTGAGAAAGTGCTGGTTTGAGATAACGGAAGGGATTGCAGAGGCTTGGTAACTTTGTTAGAGGCGGTAAACTCAAAAGCACACATTCTGATAGGGTTGATAATACCCAACCCATGCCACCAATCCTAGTGGGAAGAGCCAAAAAGTCTCTATCTAAATCACTGGGTGGTAGATGGCCAGTTACTGCAGGAATGAAGCTGTGTCAGGGGCGGATCCAGGGGGGGGAGTGGGCTTTGGGGGCTGAAGCCCCCCCTTCATATTAAGCTTTACTTGATCAATACGCTGAGTAATATAATGAAATTTTGTCTTAGCATAATTATATGATCACTAATAATACAAATACTCATAAAACCACCTTATAAACATCTTTCCAAGGTATTATCAGTGGATTTATGCTAAAGTTTATGCAACAAGGACCCGAATCAGCATTGGAGGTGTACAAGATCGAGATACTCTAATAGAGCAGTCAGCTAACTACTCTAATAGAACATTCACTGGAAACATGTAGTTGGTTCTGTTATGGAATTTTTCCAAATCTGCCTGCACCTATACATACAATGAAGTGCATTGGTTTGTTTAAAGGGCTTCATTCATCTACTTGTGTAGTTAATATGTATGGCAATGCTTAATTCAGGTACACAATTTCCATTGAAAATGCTCTCAGATTCAATGTTGTATTGTTCAAATTTCAAAATTTTCAACTTTCAACATTATTATTCTAACATGCACCTATTCAGTGTTGTGCAATTGTGAGAGGGGTGCATCATGTACTTGGTTGTCTGTACCTACCCAAACTTTTCCATTAGCAAAATGCTTCAGAGAGCCATACCTATAATCTAAAGGCAGTATATAAAATATCTACAGGCCGAAAATATTATGAATTTTACGTAGAAACGTCTTCAAATTGCAGTATTTTAGCATCTATTTTTCAAAATTTTCCTGGGGGGCATGCCCCCAGACCCCCCTAGTTCCAGCATGCAAAGCATGTGCTTTGTACACCTCTACCCTAGAGATTAGTACCTTGAGTTAGCCCCCCCCTTTTATAAATTCTAGATCCGCCCCTGTGTGTCTAATACAATCCTCAAGTGGGTGAAAAAGATCATCAACATTAGGTATAGTACGAGCAATGAATAACCATTTACTGACTAGTCCATGTGTAAAGGCAGAGTAAGCCGCATGGGGCTGGGCGATGGCAAAAGATGATAACAACTTTAATTCACTAATCCAAGTGGTGATTTTATTAGAAACATACTGTGCAACAAAAGCAGTAGATCCAATAGCAGCCCCGAGATGAGGCCGTCCGCCTGTGGTTACATTGACACAAGTATTGGCAAAAAGCAATTGAGCATGTTCCAGGTACTGTTCTTTGACAACAAGCCAAGTCTTAGATGCATTAGGAAAATAGCCAAAATGTGGTCCAAGTAATGAAAGCTGGTCCCACTACATATGCAGATGTGAAACTTTACCACAAGCACTTGCATCATCTGCATACCATGCCTGAGTAACATTGTTAGGTAATCTACGAATAAGAGGTATTGTAGACAAGGCGTAAAAAGGCATAGCAATGGGGTTCCCTTGAGTAGTCCCTTCATTGGAATAAATAACATCACCATCAACATATAATGGTGCTGGAAAACGATATGTGTTGATTAGAATGGTCAAAAAAGCAGGGCATGTATACTGGATGTTTTGCAATGCTACTGCCCTGTTAAATGAATTAAAAGCATTACCGGCATCAACAAGTAAAAAACCTTCAGATTTCTCATCATCAAAAATGGACCTCATGGAATGGATTGCAGCTTCAACACCACAAGTTTGGCCAGCACAAAGCTGTAGAGGACCAGCAGCACGCTGAATATCAGATCCAATAATTGACAGAACAGCCTTGGCAATAATACGTCTAACTACCTCTCCTACACCAATAGGGCGGACACCAGGATTTTTATCCAAAGCAATAAGTCTACACGACACAAGTGGCAAAACAATTTCAGGATCGACAAATGATGTACACAGATGACGAGCTAAAATAGCAATGGAACAGCAGAGTTCAGCAGAGGAAGATTTGAAGGATGAACACAAACATCTCCAGCCATAAGCATCCAGACCAGAAGGTCCTGCAGATCCTGAGGTACGAAGAGCGGCTGCACGAATTACAGAACCATCCAAGGCTTCAAAAATAACTGGGTGATATACCAAAGCGGAATCAGTATTAGTATCCAAACATTCAGGGTAAAGTGGAGCAGCAGAAGGGTGTTTATTTTCAAGCACATCTCGCGTACTGTTGTGTTTTCTTTAGCGTCAATAACTTCAGACAAGTGGAGTAGCCTACCCTTTCCCTGTCCAGAAAGTATGTCCAAGGCATGCTTGGTTTTTCCATTAAACATAAGCTTGGCAAAAGAGTAAGCTAATCTACCATCTGGATCAGAACAATTGGAACATGGCTGTTTATTACTGAGTCTTTGTTGAATAGCTCACCCCTCTAGTACTAAATCATTCAGATTGCCATCCAACCACAACTTCAAACGTCTTTCAATACACGAGATATGATCTTTATTCTTTGAAGATCGAGAAGGCTTCTGAAGAACCAAGTAAAGGCTGCCTTTAAAGCAATACCTTCTAGGGCAGACCTTTCTCCAGCAGTACGAAACAATCTAGCAAGCTCTAATACAAAGTTTTTGATGACATTTCCATTAGGAATTTTAAAACAGTTACTTCTCTAATGAACAACTTCTTGATAGGTTGCTTCCAAAGCATGACAGAAACTTTGTGAGTCCATGGAACCCCAAGTGAATATTGCATCTGAAGCACGTGGAAAATCAGGTAAGCTTGGTAGATTAGGCGAGCTTTCTCCAGCGGATACTGGGGCAGAGGAAGAAATCAACAATTGAGAAGAGTTCCCGCCAGGGAGCTGTGAAGTGGACGGCAGGACTGTTAGATAAAACAGTACATAATAAACAAAAACAAATTATCTTACATATGGGCCTCAGCGACCTGCAGCTGTGAGGTCGCTGTGAGGGGAGCTGTGAGGGGAGGGGAGCTGTAGCTGTGAGGGGAGCTGTGAGGGGAGGGGAGCTGTGAGGGGAGGGGAGGGGAGCTGTGAGGGGAGGGGAGGGGAGCTGCAGCTGTGAGGGGAGCTGCAGGGGAGGGGGAGGGGAGCTGTGAGGGGAGGGGAGCTGTGAGGTGAGCTGTGAGGGGAGGGGAGCTGTGAGGTGAGCTGTGAGGGGAGGGGAGCTGCAGCTGTGAGGGGAGCTGTGAAGTAGCCTCGGAATTAGCAGTGACAAATCGACAACGTTTCTTGCCATCAGAAGTCTCACACATTTCAATAGAACTTAACAACGGTTTTCCACAGCAGCGAATCGAAGATTTCCAGTTTCTAGATGATGATTTACCATCGAATTCACAAGGTGTGGAAATCTTTCCGTCAAAAGAAATACAGCGGCTAGAGCCACTAGACAAGTTCTTGGTTTGTAGCTTCGCATTTAAAGCACCGAAAACAATGTCCACTTCATTTCTGTCGACTTGAGAACTCGACGAGGCCATGCCATACCAGTCCCACAATCAAAAACTTCGCAAACACTAATAAATGCATGAAACTTTCGATTGTGGGAAACGTTTATGCTGTTTTTGCTCAGGACTGTTTCCTCTCGTGTTCTGCGCCACTACGTTGAGACGCTGTTGTATCGTGGCATGTTATTAATAACGGTACCACCTAAGGTTAGTCACTGTGATTTCAGGTTCGTTTTTTCTTCATGGTGTTCTTTATTTAGATTGAGGCGGCAAAATGACAACAACCCCACGTTCTAAGAGGAAGCGACCACCGCCAAACTCACCTGGTGATTCTGATGCAACGATCTGTCCAATCTGTTCGGACCCTATCATAGATGCCACAAAAGATGCAGAAGGACAAGAGGCCATATACTGTGAAAGTACTTGCAACGCCTGGATTCACAGGCAGTGTGCCGGTCTCTCACAAACACTTTATAAAGTCTACCAAGATGGAGATGATCCATTCTACTGTCCCCACTGTCGCCTAGCCATTCAAGAGCAGCAACTACATGAGCTTACATCCGCCATTGATAGCCTCAAAAAAGAAGTCACAGACTTGAAAGCTGAAAGTCCCCAACCCAAGGAAATTGTTGGTATCACTCAACATATCATTCCAGAGCCACAACTGATCACTTCAGAATCTTCTACCAGCAAATCACAGTCTACTCCTTCACCAAACAACAAACATGTAGCTGTGCCTGACAATCCCATAGATCGCAAATTCAATGTCGTGGTTTATGGCATCAAAGAGAATCCCACTGGCACTCCTAGGAGTGCCCGCACTAAGTCAGATATCGATTGTTGTGTCCACATTTTGAAGGAAGCAAATAATGACATCACTGAACAGTCTATTAGAGACTGCTTCCGACTGGGAAAGTTCGATTCAACTAGAACAAAGCCAACACCTCTACTTGTGAAATTATCTCGTGCTTTTGATGTAAATACTATCCTTTACAATAGATCCAAAATCCCCGAAGGCACACAAGTCAAACCGGATATGAGCAAAGAAGAAAAGCTGAGAGAGCAACTACTATTAAAGGAACGTTGGAGCCTGATTAGTTCAGGAACTGATAAAAAACACATTAAAATTCGTGGTACTAAAATTTACGTTAAAAACCAAATACATGGTGAACTAGTTGATTCAACCTTTGTACCTAAATCTAGATCTGAAGCATCAAACACTTCTAATAGTAATTCTACAATGGAAGTTGTCACACCTACTACCTCTCAATGACTCTCTTTTTTCTATACCAATTCAAGAAGTATAGTAAATAAACTCCAGAAATTCCAATCTGTAGTTTACTCTAAATGGTTTGATATAATTGGCTTAACAGAAACTTGGCTTTCCAATAGCATATTTGATAATGAAATCCTACCCTCCAATTATACCCTGTTTCGTCATGATCGTCAATCTCGTGGTGGTGGGGTCCTCATTGCAGTCAACGACAAAATCTCCTCCCAGAAATTAACTTCACCTGTAAACTTGGAAGCCGTATGTGTCATACTGAATCTACCTAATCCTGTCACCGTTTGCACAGTTTACGTACCTCCCAACAGTACTGCTACTTATTATGAAACCCTGTTCGATTTTCTTTCAAATTTATCTAATGCTTCTGATCAATTAATCATTCTTGGTGATTTTAACTTTCCAGACATAGACTGGGACTCATTGTCAAGTCATTCTCTTCCTTCCAATCAGTTTTGTGATCTGGTTTTCCAGACTGGTTTAAGTCAGCTCATCGACATACCTACCCATAATCATGGCAACATACTAGACCTGGTTCTTACTAATTTAGATGACAATATTTCCAATTTACAAGTCCATTCAACTCCACTACTACCATCAGATCACTTCAACATTACCTTTTCACTGTCTACAAGTACTACAATGTCTTCTAAGCCAACCACTTACTTTACATTTGGTTATTCCAAAGGTGACTACCAAGGTTTACATGACTACCTATGTTGCTCTGACTTTACATCATGCTATTCAAGTGATGACGTTGAGTATATATGGCACATTGTTGAATATCAGATAATTACAGCCATGGAACTGTTCATTCCTGTAAATAAAGTTCATTCAGACCGACACCCCATATGGTTCAATTCAGAAATAAGGCACTGCATCAAACGTCTCAGAACTCTTCGACGTAGAAATAAGCGGCACCCAACATATCACATTACCCATATCATTGACTCCCTTGAGAATTCTCTTCAAGACAAAATAAAAGCAGCCAAACAGAACTATGAATTTCACCTCATAAACAATTTTGCCCCAACTAACAACAAAATATTTAAATATCTAAAATCTATCACTAAGTCTAATACTAATCCTCCTATCATGAACTTTGACTCTTCATCTGCTAGCACTGACTCCAGCAAGGCCAATTTGTTTAATCAATATTTCCACTCTGTTTTTCACAATTCATCTTCACCAGCAAACCATGACAATTACCCAGCCACACATGAATCCTTAAACTCCATAACTATTACTGTCACTGATGTTTTCGAAGCTCTCATTTCATTAGATGTTGAGAAATCTTGCGGCATTGACAGAATTGCTCCTAAAGTACTTCACAGCTGTGCTGGACCTCTGTGTGAGCCACTACATCATCTGTTTTCCATGTCACTACGTCATGCCACCTTACCTTCTAGCTGGAAAATTCACAAAGTAATACCCATCTTCAAAGCTGGCGACCATTGTTCTGTAAGAAATTATCGTCCCATCTCGCTCCTATCCAACACATCTAAAGTTCTTGAAAGACTAATCTACAACAAAATTATCACTCACATTAGTAAATATATTAGTTGTTCTCAGTTTGGTTTCACTAAAAACTGTTCAACCTTACAACAAATGCTAAGTTTCCTAGACTACATAATTAACAGCCCCTCACAAACTGATGTGGTGTACTTCGATATCAGTAAAGCCTTCGATACCGTATCTCATGCCATCTTGCTCAACAAGCTTTGGTCTGCTGGAATAACTGGTACACTCTGGGCTTGATTCTGGGGATATCTGACTGATCGATATCAACGTGTTTGCATCAACAACTGTTACTCCGATTTACTGCCAGTTCTCTCAGGTGTGCCCCAGGGCAGCATACTTGGCCCCGTGCTATTTCTAATTTATATAAATGACATGACATCATATATACACCAAAGCCAACTCCTAAAATTTGCCGATGATACCAAGTGTTTCATGCACATCTGTACTATATCTGACTACAACGCTCTGCAAGAAGATATCATCGCTTTATTTACTTGGTCCAGAGAGACAGATCTGAATTTTAATCTAACAAAATTTGTACATTTATCATTTAAATGCACGTTAGAAACCACCTACACCATTTCGGATATTACTATACCACATAATGACTCACACAAGGACTTAGGGCTCATATTATCTGAGAATCTAAGTTGGGACAAACACTACAAATCAATCTCTGCTCGTGCATACAAGGTATTGGGACTAATACGTCGTACTATTGCTTCTACCCATTCTACTTCTACATTGGTCACATTATATGTTTCAATGGTTCGATCTCAGCTGCTCTATTGCACCCAACTATGGCGTCCACACCTGATGAAAGACATTTTAACTCTTGTGCAAATCCAGCGCCGTGCCACTAAGTATCTATTAAATGATTACACCAGTAGTTACAAAACCCGTCTAGTAAAACTAAGGATCCTTCCTCTGATGTACCTGTTCGAGTTACAAGATATATTATTTGCAATCAAATCAATCAAGGTACAAACTAAACAGTTCAATATTCATGATCATATCAACTTCAGCTCAGCTAATACTAGATCCGGCACCAGCAACAAATTGATCATCCCTCATCATTTAAATAACGTATTTAGACATTCTTATTTCCATAGATTACCAACTCTCTGGAATGCCATGCCTATTCTTAACTTGGATCTACCGTTTCCTCTGCTAAAATCAAAACTAAAAACTTTTCTCTGGGATCATTTTATAACTAACTTTGAAGATAACAACAATTGCTCATTACACTATCTCTGTCCTTGCTCAAGATGCCACCAGTCACGTCCACCCACCTCAAACCTGAACTACTTGTAGAATCTGTATGTATGTGTGTATATAAGTAAGTAAGTAAGTAGGTAAATAAGTAATGTAATGTAATGTACTTTCGCGGCTGTTGGTACATGTTACCAACAGACCTTTGGTGTGTTTATACCATAAAGCAATAATAAATAAAAATAATAATAAAAAGCAGTCACGTACAATTGCGACCTTTTTTTTGGTCCTCAGCTTTAACACTGGGCACCCATAAGTTAAATATCTTCGTACGCCCCTGCTACCCCTTGTAATGTAATAGCAGTGTTGGGAGTAACGCGTTACTTATGTAACGCGTTACGTAATATTATTACTTTTGCGGTACCTAAGTAATATAACGAAATACGCTATAAAAACAGATAACATAACTCAAGTTACTTTACTTACTGATGTAACGCGTTACCTAAATAATATAGTTACTGTAACGAGTCTAATATTACGTAATATTATTACTACAAGTAACGAAATTACTAATCTCGTTCGTAATCCACTGAGTAATGCCTAGCCACAACGAAGTATTGAAGCCTACTGAATGAAGCTTATTCACCAGCTTCTTACTTATAACCAAGATTTGTACATTGCCCAACATCATGTCACGTGATAAGGTGGTAGTTTCACACGTGACAGCTTAAGGCTGTGGACACAAAGTAATATAATATGTAATATTATTATAGTTTAATACTTTATTTTATGGGTAATATGTAACTGTAACTAAATAGTTCAGTTGCAAGTAATATGTAATATGTAACTAGTTACTTTTAAAAGTAACTTGCCCAACACTGTGTAGTAGTAATAATACCTTTACAGTGCATGGAATGGTACAATTACAGTAAAGAGATGGATAACATTCATGAATGATCACAATAAACTCTGTTATAACTAGAGGCCACTGGTATGTGCCAGTAGTGTTGCATTGGCACAGTAATCACAGTATATAATATTAACCAGGAAATCATCGAGTCCTCGTCCTTCGGACTCAATGAGCTCCTGACATTAAAACAAATAGTAGATAGTTACACATTATTGTATATGCAACAATGCATCTTATAGATCCCAGACCATTGGCAACTGCAGAAAATAATTCCAGCTAGCAAGCACAAAGCACAGTAAAATATACAAACCTTGAACCAAGTACATGTACCAACTTTGCAACCAACTCGTCATCATATTGTGGTACATAAACAACCTGAATGCAAATAAAGGTTAACCATCAGGACTGCCCAGTACGGGGCAGAGTAGGAAGTTGGGGCCCGTACAATATGGGCAAAAATGAGGCTCAACAAAATTACACTGTTTCAACACTGACTGGGGTCCCAAACAAGCTGACTCCTGCCCAGGCCCTACTCTCTGGGTGGTTCTGTTTACCATGAACTACCCCACCACGCTCAACAAAGGTCCCAAGCCTTAGAATCTAAACAAGGGAACTAACTATCCGATTATCTTGCTTAGTCTTGTATGCCGGATGGGGTGGCAAACAAACCATGTGGTCACTACATGTTGCACACTTTCCATGAACACTGGAATGGAGGGTCTGCAGCTGCCTTGAGCTCTCATGCAGTCTCTTTGAAATCTTGTTGAAATTCCGATATCAGTTTCTTTTGAAATCTTGAGTAAATTGTTGTGAAATTAAGTACTGTATAATGTTATGTGTATGTGATTCTATATGGGCAGCATCACATGTACATGCTATGCCCTGTATCCTCATAAGGGGTCTGTAACTCTGCTACATAAACTATTTATGCACTTTAGTAGTGCACTGAAACAAAGCTAATCTATGCCATCAGATTTGCTTGTTCATGGAGAGTAAGAAAATTTTTGTTTATATCTGTACAGCTAAAGACACATGAGTTATAGGCGATTATTTGCAATGCAGTAGAAATAAAGTTTACTGTTACTGTTTTCTTTGTTGGAATGGCTTTCTTCTTAAGTACAGGGAAAATGATAGATTTGCCATTTTATGGTGAACAGATCGAGCGAAGTCCCATCTTTATAGCTTGTTTTAGTTGTGAGTTGTGATCAATTAAATAAACACCTGTAATTTATTTGCCATGTTGTTGCAATACAAATTGAATTTATAATACTGTTCCAACTGTCTAGTGCTACATAAAGCTCCAAGACTATTTGTCATAAAAGGCTGTAACTTTGGCTGTTCACTCCTTTGTTACTATAGAACAGAAAATGGTATTCGAGGAATGTGTAAAAGTTTTTGCTGAGTCGGTCACACACACACACACACACGCATGCACGCACACGCACACACGCACACACATACATGCACACACACATATGCACACGTACACACACACATAGTGAAATTTATAAGCGTACTTGAATTAAAGATACCTGTACCTAAGCAGAAAATAGTTCAGTGCATAGGAGCTGCAATTAGTGAGATAGCTAGTGAAGGTTGTATAGCTAGGTCATTTGGATGAAAGTTTTTAGTAACAGAAATAAGACTTTTAAAAGCAAACAGAGTTCCATAAACAGTCACCGATTGTGGTTAAATACAGGAGATTTTTATGTAATTCTAGTATTTTTGCAATATTGCTTTAAATTTGTCAATTTCTCTATGCAGCATCTGGATTACTTTTGCTTCCAATTTGTAATATAAATTTCTTCTGTGCATAGTAATACCTGAATTTAATGTCCTGTCAGACCACTTGCATGGGCTATATTATATAATAACAAGTACACAAAAATAACAATAAGAAGTGTTATATCCCTACTGTGCTCAAGGTGCCATAATAAAAAAGCACAGTAGAGATATAACACTTCTTATTGTTTTACTGTGATTTAATAACATGCATGCACTACTCCAGCTTGTTTCAGTACTTTTATTGATGTGCTATGGTCTCTACTCTGGTCGAAAATTGCATGCCCCCCAGGAAATTTTGAAAAATAGATACTAAAATACTGCAATTTGGAGACATTTCCACATAAAATTCATAATATTTTCCGCCTGTAGATATTTTATATACTGCCTTTAGATTATAGGTATGGCTCTCTGAAGCATTTTGTTAATGGAAAAGTTTAGGTAGGCAAAATTGCGGAAATACCCATGAAATCGCTTTCATTTCTGAATAGGAACCATGCAATGTGCTCCTTTTGTAAATATTTGTGTTAATTGTTCACTCAGACGTGGTCTGGGCCAGTGCAGGTGTGTTTTGTACTATGATGGTATCGTAGGAAAAGTCTTAGACTGCTGGGCTAGTCGAGATGCTGAACCTAACGCATACAAACTGATTGTCACTTGATTCCAAGTGATTTTAAGGTCATTGGAATAGATTATAGTTGTATTTTCGGAGATTTGAATATCAATCACGTGAGTGCCTGATTTCATGCATTGGACTGCTCTATGCGTTTACTGGGCGAGATAACCGTATTGTTAGGTGTTTATAAGCTTCGTATCCTTGCTGTTGGAGACTGTCTCACTGATGTATCAACCATTCTGGTATTTGTTCGCAAAAATCGCATAATTTTGGCCGATATTCAGCATATAGATGGCTCAGCCAGATGGCTAACAAGCTTCAATTATAACCATACTCCGCATGCAGGTACTTTACCTAGTACTGGTCATTGCTGACCCACGGCGCAGTTGCTGCTCTGCTTGTCCTGTGCTCCAGAGGAAGAAACATTTTGTCTGTCGTCAAAAAGCTGCACAGATCGTGCTTCCACCAGAAATTGACCAATAAAATTAAACCACCAATACTTTGAGTTGATGATAGACTACTTGAATAATGTTGAGAGTGAATATCGTGGCATACGAAGAACCCTACGAAATGCTGCAGCGAAAAATCACGTGATTTTAAGACATTTGTATCGTTTTCTGCCAGAAGAAAGTAACAAACTTGGCTGCCACGCTGGTGTTATTCAAGTTACACTTAGCCTAGCACATGACAATAGTTAGGTAGTTGATTGGAGGATATCGATTTTTCGCATTGCGGACCCTATAATAGTACACAATATAATCTATATATATAAAGCTGAAAAGCTGTCTGTCTGTCTGACCGTCTGTCTGTCTGACCGTCTGTCTGTCTGTCTGTCTGACGGTCACGCTGCTTACTCACCAGACTTGGCGTGAATCGACACAGTCTTCGCTGATAATGAATCGCTCATCATCCGCCTACTCTAAGATTGTTATCACGAGTTCACGCGTGCTTCGGTTCGTTCTCTACAGCGCGTAGAAGGCCAAGGTGTAGAGAAAACTTGAGCAACATTCCTTTGAAAGCCACAGCACATACTGTTCAAGTGGTAGAACGCCTGACTAGCGTGTAAGAGTTCATGGGTTCGAATCCACGTGTTGACAGATTTTTTCTTTCTACTCAGTACCTTTTTGTGAACACCTTTTTAAAACACGACTTTTAGCTCATCGTATCTTGGCATGCAAAGCACGTATGGAGGCGGGACTTTAGCGAAATTAAACGCCCATCATCTGGCAACTCGAGTGTTGTTGTAGCTAATTAATACGTACTTTTGTTCGCTCTTTATAGGGCGATGAAGGCACTGGTGTAGGGAAGGATCACTGAAAAGTTGAGCTACATTCCTGTCAAAACCACTGATAAACAACTGTGGCTATTTGTGCACCTCCCTTAACCCCAAGTTATTATAACCAGCCAGGGTTCAATAGGTCATAACTTTTTTTTTTCGCTGTTGGGATCTTTTTGATGCACCTTTTTGTTCTATCTGAAGTCTTCGTCTACAAACTCTTATGCTCAGTTTTTCAACACTGGCACTTAACTGCCTCACATCATAGGGACTCTTATAGCACTTTTGGGATAGGGCAGGCAAATTGCCAACATGTTTGTCCATCTGTATGTTGGTCCAGTGTGTTGTATTTGAGTAGGCAAAAGCTTCTTTCACCAGTATCCAGAATATCTACATCTTTGTTTTAAGCACATAGGTGTGCACTGACATGCAAAACTGTTTATTCAGATTTACCTCAATACTGCTGTAGTAAATAGGCAGCTTGCATGATTGGACACTAAAACACTACTGTGCATCTGAAAAATGATAATACTGGAACGATGTAGATCCATAGTTTACATCAAGGAACTGCATCTGACCTGGCACAACTGTTTCACTATAATCCTGCTTACATGCTTTCGCTCTAAAGATTCGTACATTACCTTAATGGTCAATTACACTGCAGGTGTTTCAACACTGGGTTTTTGTATGGCAAGAGGTATATGTGTCACTGCAACATCAGAACTGAAAGTGCATAGCATAGGACAAGTTCTGAATCTTTGCTTGCCATGCAGTAACTATAACTGCAAATTGTGTTGGCTTTAAATTATGCCCAAGTTCATTTCTCTTTGTGACAGTCGGCAAGGTAAACATCATAATGTAGAAACTGAAACTGTACCATGTGTACACAACCTGTATGTAATGTAGGGTATACTGTATACAATTGCCTTAGCTCACATGCAGTTTAACTAATTAGACCTGCATGCTCATTATTTTACTATATTATGTACTGCATAAGGATCATGTACTTTAAAGCACTATCGACATGCATGCTACACAGCAAATATAGGACACTGATATTTATACTTGGTTCCCAATAATTATTGCTGCATTTGTTGTCATGTAAAGCAGCAAAGGTTTCGTTTGTTCTATACAGCATGTTGAAGTCACTGGTAGGGAAGACGCATTGAATAATTAAACTACATTCCTGTCAAAAACCAAAGGCTTTAGTGTTTTGCATCATTAATAACATAAGGAAACCTCATGCTCTTTAAAAAATGTGACATCACCATGTACCCTACATAGCTACATTAGCAGTGCTGGTGTTTAATGCTTGGTCCCTCTTCCTGGCATTAAATGTTTAATGTGGAGATGGTCCTGCACGTAGGGCAGGTACCAATGCTAGTAATAATAATAAGTGTTACATCCCTACTGTGTGAAACAAGCTGGAGTAGTGCACAATATTAAATCACAGTAAAACAATAAGAAGTGTTATATCCCTACTGTGCTCAAGATACCATAATGGAAATGCACAGTAGAGATATATACTTCTTATTGTTTTACTGTGATTTAATATCGTGCACTACTCCAGCTTGTTTCACACAGTATAGTCCAGTAGAATAGAGGATATGCATGCTATATTATTCGAACGAAAAATGATCAGCGGCGCGGCTCTTCCAAAAAAAGTAGATGGTGAACGACTATCGAAGATTTACGAAAATTCCATATAAAAGTACTGGGTAGCGAATGCGGCTCGAAGTATAACTCGCCTTTTAAGCTACAAGCAGGCTTTCTGTTGTCGTGAACGATTACCACAAGGTGACGAAAAACTCATATAAAAGTATGGGCAGTGAATGAATGTTCGAACTGGAACTCGCCACTAAAGCCACGGGCAAGCTTCTTCTCGCCGGATGTACTACTTCTTAGGCAGAAGGATATGTCACTTAGTAAGAATTGCTCGTAACTGATCTACCGTCCATGTAATGAATCGATTCGCATTCCGTTCACCGTCATGACGTATGAAAAAATCACGTGTTCATTAGAATGTATTCGGCAGTGCATATCCTCTATTAAGGTTGGACCCGGAAAAAATTTGAAGAAAGCTGATTTTGGTATCATTAGAAAGCAAAATTAATATGTTTTGTAGAATAACATATCCAAAATCCTCTAAAATCCACGTTGGGGAAACTTTTTATGGCTAATTTAGTATTGAGGCATATGTGACTGGATTCAGGAAAGTGGACCTTCTACACATAACCAATTTACCAACTTTGACAACTCATAACTGCAGATTGGAAAATGGTATTGGCTTGAAATTTAATCAGTAGTGAGTAGGGCCCAAACGAACTTAGGTGAATTCGAAGGTTTGTTCGAACGAATGAACATTCAAATGTGGGTAGAACAGTTCGAACTATAGCTACTAATTAGATAGTGATACAGTTAAGCCATCCACCTTGCTGCTTTCCATAATGATGTGGGGGAAGCTAGACATATGGTATTTGGCATTTAATTAAGTTATGTGTTGATGGTTTAGTGGTGGTCACAAGCCATGCCTCTATGAGGTTTTAAGGTTTCTATGAGGTGCCAGTCACTTGTATCAACTGTATAGCAGTAGTAAAATGTATTTAAAACCTAGTAATCACAAGTATTTTTACTTGTGGTATTCAATTTCAAGTTTTCTCAGTAAAACTGTTGAGTCAGTACAACTGCATGTGTGCATTACAAACTTTTGAGACATGCATTTAGCATTTAATATGCTGTGGTTTATAATTTGTGAACAGGAACCAGCTCCATTTAAAAGTTCGAAAGATTCATGAACTTTAGTTGATGAATGTTCGAACCCTGATAATCCAAGTTCGTTTGGGCCCTAGTAGTGAGCACCAGCATCACTTATTAGTTGGAGAACATTTCAGGGTGATATTCACCTTGTACACTAAGTTGTGGTTTCTTAATTCAATAAATTTGGTAGACCCATTTTTGCAAATCTGGTAATTTGTGACTAACAAAAATGCATTATTATTCTTAATACTGTCTCATAAGAAATTCATTGCAAATAATATTAGCTGTATGAAATAAAAATTAGACTGGTAATAGAAATAAAAAGGTACTTATCATGTAACTTCTGAACAACTATATTTGTCAAAATTATTGTAAACATGCAGTTTCGATGTCACTTCTGCAACTCTCTCCCCTGTAACTGCCACATGCTGCAACATACTTTAATCCAAGATTACGATGAGAGCATAATGTTGCTACCACATGGATTTGCAGTAGAAAGCTTGCATTTATATTGTACAAATTTAAGTAAGATCTCTGGTGCTAGTCCCATGTCTGTCATCATCAGTTGTTTACAGCCTTGATCCTTCTAGTTTTTCCTATATAATAATTATGGTAACACTGTTAAAACGAGGTGTTACAGGTACACCCATCGTAAAGGTGTTCATGTACACCCATGGTATTTACAACACCCTACGGGAGTATTGTAACACTTGGGGTGTTGTTGAACACCACAAATGTCATTTTACTCCCCAATAATAGCTAAGCCACTGTAAGGGTGTTTGCCTACACCTAGGTATATTGAAACCCACAATTGGATGCTTCTATTGAAAATTAGGTTATAAGTACAGTTTGCTAACTTCTATAAGAGTGTCTTGGAAACAACTATGTGGTAAGTATAAGGTGTTGCAAATATATTATTGCGTACTGCTAATGTGCTTTGTTGTTGGTAGTCATTGAGTATAAATTGAAATCAACATGAAGGTTACTGGAATGCTATAGCAAGCCTACATTTCTTTTCAACAAAATGCCACCATGGAGAGCACTAGAACATCTTTAAAGTGTACCGTGACACCTTTATAGCTATTCCTAGAACACCCTTAGGGAGTGTTGCAATGCCCTTGTAACACCTTTTAGTTGCTCCTAGAGCACCCCTGGGGAGTACTACAACTCCCTTCAAAGGAGTTTAATTTACACAGCAGTTAGAACTCCCCCAAAGGTGATTGGATTACACCCTATTTTTAACAGTGAATGGATCAAGTTAGTCATTAAGTTCCTTCTAATGAATAACTTGTAGATGCTCGTGCAAGTTGTGAAAGTGTGCTGCTCTTGCAATCATTTACACATCATTTTCTTCTTGATTAGGCCTACTTTACCCAGTTCAAATGTTGCAGATGTTGTATCACAACCACTCCATGCAAGCATGCGAAAAGAGAAGATGTAATTATGACATTACAATAGGACCTATGTGCCCAATAATGTCATCGATTTTCCAATGCTCAAATTTTTCCCAACCTCTGAAAGAAAAATATATACTTGCTATGTTCTGGTGCACCATGCAGGAGGACAAGAACATCAGTGTCATCAGCTACAACACACTTTACTTCCTTCAATTGCAAATTGAAGTGCACATTGAACAATCAGTGTGTCAGCATTCAAATTACTCTGATGCACAACCTGGCCATCATCTCTCAGATATTGGACAATCAATTGATGTTTGCTCTTTTCATTTGCAGAAAACTTCCTGACTTTTGTATGCTTCCATAGATTCACTTGACTGAATATCTGCACCTGCACATACATTAACATACCTGGGGATGCTGACAGCCCTACACACTGATTGCACACATGGAGATTCTGACATACTGATGGTCCAATGCACACTTCAATTTTGCAATTGAAGGAAGTAGAGTGAATGTTGTAGCTGATGACAACAATGAAGTTCTTGTGCTACTGGTGCACGCTGGAAGCAGAACATGACAAGTACATATCTCTTTTCATTCAGAGGTTGTAAAACATTTGAAGTTTTGGAAAAATGATGACATTATTGGGCACATACATAGGTCCTCTTTTCACATGCCTAGGGTGGCTGTGATACAATATTTGCAACATTTGAACAGGGTAAAGTCGGCCTAATCAGCAATTAAATGATGTGCAAACGATTGAAAAGTTAATGATAGATCGTATAATGCAACAATTGCACATGTTGAAAAAAGATGGAGTTTGATGGGAATCAGTCTGATTCATTAAGGAGTCTCAGGTATACAAAACAAAGTACATGGAAATGGTGGCATCAGAAATAATACACATGCAAGCTGTGAAAGTGTGCTGACCCTTGCAGTTGGATAGAGTTTCAAGGATCAATGGTTTTAGCTGATGCCACAAGTTATTCATTGGAAGGAACTTAATATGGGGCTGGAAACTAGAAGGATTAAGGCTGCAACCGATGATGATAGACATGGGACCGGTCCAAGAGATCTTATATATTGTACAATATAAATGCAAGCTTTCCACTGCAAATCCATGTGGTAGCAATATTATGCTCTTGTTGCAAACATGGATTATTAGTGTGTCGCAAAATGTGGGGGAGAGAGTTGCAGAAGTGCTAAGGAAATTGTTTCTTATAAGAAAATATTTTAAGAATAACACATTTTTGTTGGTCACAAATGACCAGATTTGCAAAAATGTGTTTGCAAATGCATCCGATTGAGAAACCACAACCTAGTGTTCAAGTTGAATATCAGCCTGAAAGTTTCTCCAACTAATACGTGATTCTGGTGTTAACTACTGATCAAATTTCAAGTTAATACCGTTTTCCAATCTGAAGGTATGAGTTGTCAAAGTTGGTAAATTGGATATGTGTGGAAGATCCACTTTCCCGAATCCAGTCACATATGCCTCAATACTAAATTGGCCATAAGAAAATTTCCCCAAGGTGGATTTTAGAGGATTTTGGATATGTTATTCTATGAACAATTTGCTTTCTAATGATATCAAAACCAGCTTTCTTCGAATTTTTCCAGGTTCACCCCTTTTTTCAGCTAAATCTACTGGACTAGTAGATATATACTGTATAACACTTTTTATTGTTTGATACTGTGATTTAATATCGTGCACTACTCCAGCTTGTTTCAGTACTTTTTATCAATGTGCTATGGTCCCTACTCTAGTTGAAAATTCCAAATTTTTCTGTGTACTTGTGATATTCAAACTTGTAGACACAAAAGTTCCCATGAAATCAAATTAATGTCTCACATAATTCCTTGCCTTAGACTATGTACTTCCTATAATAAAAGTTGCAAATGTACTTTATAGGTGAACACTGATGGAGCTATCAGTTTTGGAACACCAACAGGACCCTACTCTTCTGACCCAACTCCATTTGGTGGAACCATTCCATTAGTAGCACCATTCTGGGCTGACATAGATACCACACCATCTCAGGAAGGAAGGATATGGTATCGTGAGACTACTAGTTCTTCTCTCCTCAGTAGAGCAAATGCTGATGTACAAAACTTCTTTTCAATCACAAGCTTCACTGCCACTCATTTATTCATCGTTACTTGGGACCAGGTTGGATATTCCAGCCAGCAATTTGATCAGGTAATATGTACTCCTATGTAACAAATAATATTACAGTGATTAGTCTGATGTGCATGCACATGTATATATGCTTGAGAGTCACTGATAAAAAAATAAGAGTGTATAACTACATATGTGACTGGATTTTGGAAAAACGATCCAAATCGCACATTAGAAGTTCCGAGATAAACGGTTTTAAAGAATTGAAGCCAGCATAACTCTCCAAGGATAGCAAGCACGCGTATGAAATTTACACAAAAGATGCATCAATCTGTTACCTTTCAAGCCACTTCCAGTACTTGTAGCTGCTTGTACAGTTTCCCGCCAAATAAGATAGAAAATCTGAGCAGTTGGACGAGCGAAGTAGTATCACGAGTGCTCACAAAGGGGTGGAGGTTGGGGGGTGGCGGGGAGGGCAAAAGATAGACCTCAAAATGGAGGCAGACCACGATTGGAGTCCAGACACCAGATTACAGGGCTGTGCTGGCTCCTTAGTGGCTGATATGTAGCAAAATCAGCAGAGAACACGTCTGGCCAACATTATAAGGCTGTCCAACTGTATGCCCACTGATGCTTTCCAGCTACAAAACTGTGTTAGCCTGCAGTTGGCAAGGACCATGTATAAGTACATACTATCAAATTTGTCACATGTCTTTGTATATGAATTTCTAATATGTGACCAGATTTCACAGAACCGATCCAAATCGCACATCAGGCAAAATCAAACTAACACCACCAGTGGATAGCTACACTATCGTACTACAAGTTTTGACCCTCAGCACTACTCAAACTACACGAGGCTGGTTTTTACACACGTCTTTTCTGGGTGGTGTGGAGTGCTCAAATGGCGGTTTCAGGCCTTGTGTAGGACCTGGCTTGGCAAGAGTCAGTGGTTTACTGGTAGTAGAAATTCATTATAACAAGAGTTCATAATATATATGTATTTATTATGAACTCTTGATTATAATTAGGTCTGCATCAAATATACCAGCATAATAAAAAACATAGTAGGCTGGAGTGGTATGCCAACATAATACTAGTATATTAGGTAGATATTTCAAACTATGGAGCTTAAGTCCATGAAAATAGATTGATTCTCCCAAATAGAGCAGTCAGTGGAAACTGCAAATTACAATAGAGCACTCAAATCATAGGCGGTGGAGACGGGGGGGTCAGGGGGGCCATGCCCCCCCCACCCCCACTTTTATGGGACACTGTTTGCAAGAAAAGATCGAGATACTCTAATAGAACAGTCAGGATCTGGATAGTCTAATAGAGCAGTCATAGTATTCAGAGAAGCAGTGTAGCAAGTTACTTAGTTACGTATGTGTAGTTATCAATAAGGAGATATAACTGGTGGAGAGCATTGTCAGCAGGCTGTGACCTATTTTTTTTTTGGCCTTCAACTTACAGCTGGCCTGGCCCCCCTCACTCTTTGGCCTGCTCCACCGCCCCTGACTCAAATGCATTGTACATAGCTCCTTAGATCAATACTCCCTAATAGAAAAATCACTTCGTAGTGAAATACTATAAATAGAGCATTCACTGATTAAAATGTTCTGAGATAATTGTTAGAAATATTGCTAACCTAGGAGCATAATGCAAGCATAATGGGAACACTAAAGAGCAAACTGGGTGAAAATTTTGGGAAATTCCTGAAAGCAAACTTTTGAGCATAGCTATTTGACTCAGGCCAAATTATAATAGCTAATCAAAATTTTCAATTGATGTAGAAACTTTTATGAGGCCCATACAGTACAATCCACTTATAACTTCACATTTCCATGTGAGCCCCACATGTAACATGCAGCCATGCAACATGTGCCACATAGCCACATGGTGCTTGCTACACAGCAATTCTGCGTGGCACACATGTATGGCAAATACTGTAGTATGCCATGCGTGGTGACACTAAAACACTAACCACGAGTGCACTATAGAGCCTTCTCCATTCTAAGTCAGAGCTTTTCAGGCTGATATAACACTATAAGTATAAGTATTGTGTCCACCTTAACTTGTGATATGGTACTGCCCAAGCGCAATGTCGCACTCGATTGCACGCGCTACTTTGCTCGAGATTTTTTTAAATCGCTAATTAATGGGCATGACAACTGTTTCGCTCGCGAGATAGCGTGGCAGCTGTTTTGCTCATGGGAATTGCGAGCGAAACAGTTTCCACGCCCCTTAGTGAGTTTTAAAATCTCGAGCAAAGTTGCGAGTGCGACGTTGCGCTTGGGCAGAACTGGATGTCTTATAATATTATTATTATTATTGTTACTGAGCAGACAGCACAGCTGATATGCTCAGGAAAAAAAAGCAATCATAAAATGAATTTAGCTACGTAGTTAGGGTCCGCAATCCGAAAAATCAACTTCTACAAATCAATCCCCCTACCATTGTGGGATGTTCATTGTAGTATCCCATTGCTTGATCCACCATGAAACCGGGGGCACGATTGTTGTCTTCACAGAAATATTGTTTTCAGTATCTCGCAAGATGCAAAAAAATTTTTTTTTAATTTCATGCTCCACACAAAGGACCGGATGAAACTTGCTACTTAGCCAAATCGTATCCAGAGTTGTTGTAGTTGAAAAGTACGCACAGAAATAAGTAAATGATTTGCCGGGTGCCCGACACAGGGTTGCTTTCTTTGAAAAAAACAGACAAAGAAATACGAAGTTTCGAATTCAAACTGCCCTATCACCCAGGGCAAGAGAAGCCAACTCTTCCTCATAGTATTTCGATATGGTTGGGTGCATAGTCTGTCTATGCTGTTAGTTTGGAAAAGATCTGAGACTTCTCACCATCTGGGTGACGAGCGTCAAAATTTTCTGCAGCATCAAAGAATTGTGTCGCGCTTTCTAGCCATTTCCAGCGCTTCTGCAGCCACAACAATCATCAATTATAAACTAAAACTATGGCAAAAGATGTCCCTGAACGTTTGGTAGCAGCGGTTGTCAATTATTATTTCATCCACGGCTTCCACGCCTCGTTCTAAGCTATGCATCAAGGGAGGCAGCAAAATCGTCCAAATTTGACTTCACCTCTCACGCTCCACAGCAGCTTCAAATCTTCACTAGATCACCCTACATCACCATTATGCTGCAAAACATCCAAAAACAAACCGAAAAAAACACAAAATCTTTCATTTTTGATTCGAGCTGGGTGGAGCTCCTGGTGAGCTGCTGGTATACTGCATCATATGAAATTACAGAAACACCAACTACTACTACTACCAAACGTTTTGATCCATCATTTATCATCATTCTAAACAAAATTAAGTTACCAGTGTGACATCAGAAGTACTGGAAAGCACTTTGGTACCATTGAGAGAATCTCTTGAAATGACGCACGAAAATTTTGACGTTCTTCACCCAGATGGTGAGAAGTCTCAGATCCTTTCCAGACTAACAGCATAGACAGACTACGCATCCAACCTTATCACATCACTATGAGGAAGAGTTGGCTTTTCTTGTCTTGGCTGGTAGGGCAGTTTGAATTCGAAAATCTGTGTTTCGTTTTCTGCTTTTTGAGAGAAAGCAACCCTGTGCCGGTGTCACAGTGATATATGTTTCCCCGGGTAACGTGTTTCCCGCACACATATCCCTAGGGATCCGTGTTTCCCCGCACACATATCATTAACTCACTAGCGACCTACAAGTCACAGTGATGTGTTTCCCCGGGTAATATGTTTCCCCTTTATAAAGTCATGTGCAACGTACGTAGTGTTATAGCATATAGGCGCGCATGCACTTTTAATAATCATAGCTAGCCATACCTATACAACTAATACTATAATTATACATGTTGATGGAGGAAATCAAGCCATTCACTGGCATTCAACTATAACTGCTAAACTGTGCTGTGATTTGGCTATGTAGCTATAGCATCAGTTTAATAAAACAGTAGCTACAAGTATATACATGTATATACAATAAAATACTATCTCTAGCTATATAGAGTAAATCATGTGATTGCAGCTATGTATAACTAATCAATGTAGCTACAGCTTTGGCATGCAGTCAGTCATTATCTACCACCTTGCCGGTTCTATCTGGGGTTCCCCAAGGGAGTATTTTGGGACCCCTACTCTTCATTATTATTTATTTATTTATTTATTTATTGATTAGCAAACACCCAACAGGGTTTTTACGCTAATGTACAAGGTACGTACACATAAGTGCCTAGTTTAAGTTACAATAACATAAGTCCCTATAATTTAAGTTATAATAATGATTAGTACTAAGTTACAATAGGTGCTAGGTTACAACTAGTGCTAAATTACAGTAAGTGCATGGTAAGTTACAATAAGTGCTAGAATTGCAATGAGTACTAAATTACAGTGAGTGCTAAGTTACAATAAATACAATAAGTACTAAGTTACAGTTATAAAGTAGGAGTAGTTGATTGTTTAAATGTTTCAAGATCAATGGTAGATAGATTTGGGATACATAGATCGTTCCAATGGGGAATAGTTCTGGGTAGGAATGAATAGAGATACGTGTTTACTGAAGATTGTATATGATTAAATTTCTGATCATGATGGGCTCTGGTAGCAGTTTGATTTAATGATGGCTGACAGTGATTTGGGACCAATAATAAATGATTAACTATCTTGTACAATAGGATGAGGCGTTTACATGAATGATTTACCATCTTGTGTTACCATCAGTAAAACTTTACTATTCATTGACGACACCAAGATTTATAATACTGTTTGTAGTCCTGGAGATATTTCACTGTTTCAAAATGATTTAGACTCAGCAACTTTGTGGAGTACGAGATATAATATGTCCTTTAATCCAAAAAAGAGTTTCCACTTATATTAATGCAAAAGTCATCACTAATTACAAAATAGCTGACACACAGGTATTAACAAATAATGCTCCCAGATTCTATCTTGTATTGTTCAAATTTCAAAATTTTCCACTTTCAACATTATTATTCTAACATGCACCTATTCAGTGTTGTGCAATTGTGAGAGAGGTGCATCATGTACTTGGTTGTCTGTACCTACCCAAACTTTTCCATTAGCATAATGCTTCAGAGAGCCATACCTATAATCTAAAGGCAGTATATATAATCTACAGGCAGAAAATATTATGAATTTTATGTGGGAATGTCTCCAAATTGCAGTATTTTAGCATCTATTTTCAAAATTTCCTGGGGGGGGGGGGACATGCCCCCAGGCCCCTCTAGTTCCAGTATGCTTTTGCTGGGAAGTGTGCTTTGCACACCTCTACCCAAGAGATTAGTACCTTGAGTTAGCCCCCCCTTTATAAATCCTAGATCCGCCCCTGTCAAGGACATCACACTTATTGAGCAGGTCCAGAGAAGAGCAACAAAGTTTATTTTAAATGACTATAGTTCTGATTATTAGTATAGCTAGCTAGTATAATTATTGTATTAGCTTATATAGTAGCTATATAGCTAGTCACTTCAACAGATGTTAATTCTAACTGACTTCATCACTAACACTTCTTTGCAAACTGATGTTATCTACCTTGACATCAGCAAGGCCTTTGACACAGTATCACACGCGATTTTACTTCAAAAGCTATGGTCAATTGGAATAACAGGCCCATTATGGTCCTGGTTCAAGATCTACCTGACTAACCGTTATCAAAGAGTCTCTATTAATAATGTCTACTCTGACTTGTTACCAGTAGTTTCAGGTGTTCCACAGGGGAGCATCCTCGGTCCGTTATTGTTTCTAGTATATATCAATGATATGTCTGCATATATCCATCAATGCCAGCTTCTAAAGTTTGCAGACGATGCCAAATGTTTTAATCACATTAAATCGGTTTCTGACAAGGAATACCTTCAAGATAACATTACTGCTCTTTTCGCCTGGTCACAGGACAATGACTTAAATTTCAATATAAAGAAATTTATTCACTTATCATTCAAACGCAAATTCCACACAACATACTCAATGTCTGATTCCATTATACCTCATGTAGATTCTCACAAGGATCTTGGCGTGATACTATCTGAAGATCTGAGCTGGGAGAAACATCATAAAACCATCATTGCCCGTGCTTACAGAACACTTGGTCTAATTCGACGGACATTTGTCTGCAATCATTCACCTACTACCTTGGTTAGATTGTACGTATCCTTGGTAAGATCGCAATTACTTTACTGTACTCAGATCTGGCGACCACATTTGATGAAAGACATTGTTAACCTTGAGAGAATCCAACGCCGAGCCACTAAACACATCCTTAATGACTACACCAGCTGCTACAAAGATCGTCTAATTAACCTGAAACTCCTTCCCCTCATATACATATTTGAACTGCAGGACATACTGTTTGCTATCAAGTCACTAAAGTCACCAACCTACCAGTTCAACATCAACAACTTTATCAGTTTCAACTCTTCTACTACTAGGGCTGGAGCAAGCAATAAACTCTTGATACCTCAACACCTTAACAACACAGCTCGACATTCTTATTTCCATCGGTTACCATCTTTGTGGAATGCCATGCCGATAATGGATATAAACACATCATATTCTACTCTCAAATCTAAGCTTAAATCATTCTTATGGAATCACTTTCTAACGAATTTTGACGAGAGCAACACCTGTACCTTTCACTTCCTTTGTCCTTGCAGAACCTGTCATCAATCCAGACCTCCAGTCACAAACTTCAAACATTTATAATTAATCAACATAACATTGTATAATTGTAGATAATTTTGTATTTAGGCAGGCTGATGGTGCAAGTTACCATCAGACCTTTGGTGTCACTTTTCACCATAAAGCATTAAATAAATAAATTAATTAATTAATTAAATATAGCATATGCATGGGTGTCTATTAGCTAGATACAGTAATATATCTACTGAATGGTTGGATCGCGTACTGTTTGCAACTAGCCATAGGACCTTGGAGTTACTGCACGATGGCTATATCTTAGTGGGAAACACGGATCCCTGGTGATATATATGCGGGGAAACACGAATCCCTAGGGATATGTGTGCGGTGAAATATTTTAAAAATCGCTACGGGAAACACATATCACTGACAGCTTTTGGTGGGAAACACGGATCCCTAGCGATATGTGTGCGGGGAAACACGGATCCCTAGGGATATGTGTGCAGGGCCGGAGCTCAGAGATTTTGAGTGGTCAGGCCATTCATGGACTGCAATGGAGGTCATAGTCATGCACACTACATTTTATTGATTTGAAATTTAAATCAGATTAGCTACTGTAATTTTTTTGTGGTGCTAGCTACAGCATGCATTAACATGCTAAGCTAAGGAAGTCTGGGGCATGCTCCCTGGGAAAATTTTTGAAAATACATGCTCTGAAATGGCATCTGGAAGCTATTTTACATACACGGTCCCTTTCTGCTTTTTAACATCAAGAATGTATCCAGGTAATTTTGAGCTACTGTATACCAATTAATTCAATTTAATATAGCTATTAGCAAGAGTTAGCACTATTAGCACTCTTGCTATTAGCTAGTAGCTAATTTTACTTTCATTATACAAAGTCAGTTTAGTTCTTTTGAGATACAGAAGCAATTTTGATTGTAATTGATAATGCATAACATGCATTATCAATAGCCTATTGTGCAATTCTATGCAGATGGCTCACTGGAAAGTAATGTGAAGACAATTAAAATGGACATAATGGCTTAGATCAACCAGACTGAACCAGTGTAATAAGAGTATGATATTGTATACTGAATGCTCTATTATCACGATGACTGTTGTATTAGAGTATAATGTGATGACTGCTCTATTAGAGTATCTCGATCTTTTTGCAAATTCAAGTAGCTGAAAAGTGGTCCGGCCAATGCCGGACCGGCCGGACCGTGGGCTCCGGCCCTGTATGTGTGCGGGAAACACGTTACCCGGGGAAACATATATCACTGTGACACCGGGAACCCAGTGAATCATTTGCTTATCACTGTGCGTACTTTTTAACTACATTAACTCTAGATAATATCTAGCTAAGCAGCAAGTTCTATCCTGTTCTTTGTGTGGAGCACGAAATTTAAACAATTATTTTTGTATCTCACGAAATACTAAAATCGATATTTCTGTGAAGACAACAATCGTGCCTCCGGTTTCATGGTGGATCTAGCAATGGGATACCACAATGAACATCCCACAATGGTAGGGGGTTCGATTTGTAAAAGTTGATTTTTCGGATTGCGGACCCTAACGTAGCTACAAAGATTACAGTTATTGAGTTCATACAATGTTTGCAGTTCCGCTGAAAAAGAGTCAATATTGTTGCTCTCAATGATGGAAGATGGTCCAATCCTTAATTGATCTGGAGAAAAAGCTCTGTTGGTATGAATAGGTGGATGAGTTTGGTAGAATAAAACGATGTGGGTGATATAGTCTGGTGGACCTTATCATTGAAATAAAATGAGGAGGAATTGACAGTGAATAATCTTGATGTATAATTTTAAAAAAGTGCTTGTAATCTGGATATTTTACGTCTCAGCTGAAGGCTTGGCCAAGAAAGATGCTGTAACATAGCTGTGACTGAGCTGAATCGATTGAAATCATTTAGGACCCATCTAGCTGCCCTACGCTGTACTTTCTCTAGCTGTTGAATCATAGGCGGCGGAAAGGGGGGGGCTAGGGGGCTGAAGCCCCCCCTCAGAATGATCTTGGAGTGGGCCGGCTGAAAACCGTGATAAAGATCGAGATACTCTAATAGAACAGTCACTCTAATAAAGTAGTCAGTGTGTAGCGGGCTATGTAAGGATTTTTATGTAGTTTAGCAGCTAGAAATGGTAGCTGGTGAGGTGGAAAGCTCTTGTCAGTTGGTTGTGACCTTTTTTTTTTTGGTCTCACCTTACCAAACTATAGAAATAAGTGTGGGTCAGCCCAGCCCCCCCTCACATCAACTACTTGCTCCGCCGCTGTGTTGAATATTGTTATGGTGGTATGGGTCCCAGATGACTCCAGCACCAGGGTTAAGTGATCATGATGCAGTATTAGCAACCATTCAAATTCCCTATCATATTTCGAAGAAACCTTCCCGAACAATCTACCTTTACAAATTGGCAGATTGGGACACAATCAGAGAAAAACTATGCAACCTTTCTCATACCTATTTTGAATTAAATCGCATGTCATCTCCAAGCTTGGAAGAAAACTGGACCTTTTTTATGCAGAATCTTCAGCAAATTATTGAAGACCACACTCCCACCAAAACATCAAGTACTAGAACTCACTTACCATGGATGTCTAACATGTAATATGATTAGACTTGTAACATTAGTAGGCATACTCTTATAATTGTTATTGTAACACACACGCAGTTTGTAAACATACATAGATGAATGTGTCTCACGTGATTGTAATTTTGATGAGTCAGATGAACACGTGTTGTGTGTTGTATGCTGGTGTCTTTGAGTAAGAGACGAGAGTTATTACACTGGTAGCAGAGGATGGTTGAGCGTCACATCAGTCTACCCAAGCCTTTTTCCAGCGGAGATGTCAAGGACTGGTTCCAAAGGTTTGAGATATGCGCGACTACGAATGGGTGGAAGGAAGAAGACCAAGCGATCAAGTTACCGACGTTGTTGGAGGGGGAAGCACTGGCCATTTGGCTCGAACTTACAGCGGACCAACAGAAAGATTACACGGTTGCTAAGAAAGAAATACAGAACGCAATGATGCCCGTGGGATTCGTATCGCTGGATGAGTTCCATCGAAGAAAGTTGAGGCCTGGCGAAGCGATCCCTGTATTTGTTCATGATCTCAAGAAGTTGCTCGAAATGGCTATCCCTGGTATGAATAAGGAAGCAAAGGACGCCTTATTGTTACATCAGTTTGTTGCTGGTTTGCCGGAGCTGATAACCAAGCAGTTACGAGCGTCAGGAGAAGTTAAGACGCTTGAAGGGGCAGTCACTCGTGCTAGGTTGCTGATGACGGTTGATTCACAGGCAGTCTCCACTGTCAGAGATGTTGCTGAGGAGCAGACAGAGGTGCAGAAATTAAGAGACCAAGTGGCACTGCTGACGGAACAGATGGCTTCCTTGTCAACGCGTCAAGGTGGCTATCAACAACAAAGGAGGAGACCAAGATGTTTTATTTGTGGCCAACCAGGTCATGTTCAGCGTGATTGTCCAGCTCAGCAAAACCGTTTATGTTTTTCTTGTGGCCAACCAGGTCACCTGGCAAGAAACTGTTGGTATCAGGGAAACGGGCAGGGGGCGTCTGCACAGGGCAGCAGGCGTCCCCACCCATAAGCCCCACTGCTGATGTAATGACTGTAACTGTTGCCGTAGTTAAATGCCAAGCTACCATAGTTAAGGGAGTACTGGGTGGTGTTGCAGTGGATATTATGCTCGATTCAGGATCTTCAGTATCACTAGTGTGGTGTGACTTATTGTCTAACATGAAGAATGTGATTGAAGCTCCACAGGCTAAGTCAATACACCTTGTGACAGCTTCTGGAGATCAACTACCAATACTCCGACACATAAGGACATCTGTACAGCTGAGTGAGTTTACTATACTGCATAATTTTGTTGTGGTTGAAAGCTTGGTTACACCAGTAATTTTAGGAATTGACTTTTTGCAACAAAATGGGTTGGTTCTAGACTTTACTTGTACACCACTTGCTGTTAGTAGAGGTTTTCCCAATACAAACATGCCAGTAGATAATGTTGCATTGGCCAAAGTCATCCCTATTTATGAAGAAGTGCATGTGAACCAAGCTTCCCTATGTATGATTCAGTCTCAAAATGAATCAGGTACTGACCTTGTAGATGAGTGTGCTATACCTGACTATAAGGGCCCTTTAGAGTTTGATACCCCGAAGTGTAATGATGTCCAGTTAGAATGCATTGTAGAGCAGTTTAAAGGAGTCTTTTGTACCACTCCAGGCAGGACTGATGATGCATATCACTTCATATCCACTTCAGGCAACCCAGTAAGGGTGCCACCTAGACGAATCCCAGCACAATACCGGGTTGAAGTAACTCAACAAATTGAGACAATGCTAGAGCAAGGTATCATCACACGTAGCAAGAGCCCTTGGATGGTCCCGGCAGTGTTTGTGCCAAAAAAGTCAGGCCAGATACGGATATGTGTTGATTATAGAGAACTTAATAAACGAACCACCAAGGACTCATATCCATTACCACTACTAGATGAAGTACAAGACAGGCTTGTAGGGTCTACCATCTTTACAACGCTTGACCTACATAGTGGTTACTGGCAAGTACCAGTTAACCCAGCGGATAGAGAAAAAACAGCATTCTGTCCAGGCCCTGGTGTGGGACTATATGAGTTTTGTAGGATGCCCTTTGGTTTGACTGGTGCTCCCAGTTCATTCCAGCGGCTAATGGACAAGACCTTAAGTGGGCTACCGTTTGTCACCATCTATTTAGATGACATCTTGATCCATTCAGATAGTGTAGCTACACATGCCCAACATTTAAAGATGGTGTTCCAACGGATTAGAGATGCAGGATTGACACTTAGAGGTGCCAAGTGCCATATTGGCTTGCCTAGTGTGCGTTATTTAGGGCATGTGTTTTCAGCCAAGGGTATGTCTCCTGATCCCAGTAAAATCCAAGACATTACTGACTGGCCATCTCCTACTAATCCAACGGAAGTTCGCCAATTTCTGGGACTGGCGTCATATTATAGGCGCTACATACTCAATTTTTCTAACATTGCAGCACCGCTGTACTCACTTACTCAGAATAATATTCCATTCTCATGGGATGAAGCATGCAACAAAGCTTTCACAGCCTTAAAAACGCAGTTAGTACAAGCCCCTGTTCTTGCTTACCCTCGTTTTGGTCCTAATGCTGATGAGTTTGTCCTGCAGACAGATGCTAGTGCAGTGGGTTTGGGTGCAATTTTAGAGCAAGGTGGGCATGTCATTGCTTATGCTAGTCGCACTCTGACATCAGCTGAGCGTAACTATAGTGTAATACAGCGTGAATGCCTTGCCATTGTTTTTGCTTTGAAACAGTATCGCCACTATCTTCTGGGTAGATCATTCCGACTCTACACAGACCATGCTCCCCTACAATGGCTCTCAGAGCAAAAGATGGAAGGCATGCTGTGTCGTTGGGCTTTAGCAATGCAAGAGTTTAGTTTTAAGATAGTGTACCGGAAAGGATCAGTTAACACCAATGCTGATGCGTTGTCACGCTTGTCACCAAATCGATGTGCTGTAACTATTTCCATGCCATCTGATTCACTATCTCACTTACAAGATGCCCAACTAAAGGACCCCACCGTATCTCAGGTATACCACACGCTCTCAGAGTCGTCAGGTATTCCATCTGATAAGAAATGGAACCAACCTCCACTTCGTAGATTTAAACAACTGTGGAAGCAATTGTTAATCACAGATGGTACACTGTACCGTAAGTACTCCCCTGGGCCACTGGAACCAGTTATTACTGTACCTGTTCTTCCCCCGTCTGCCCAGCACGACGCACTACGTCTCAGTCATGATGTTCCTACAGCAGGCCATCAAGGGGTGGAGAAAACATTGCAGAAGTTGCGTAAGGTAGCTTACTGGGTTAATATGGCCAAGGATGTTGACCAGTACTGTAGAAATTGTCTAACGTGCCAACAATCCAAGGTCAGCATGCCACAGCGTGCCCCACTACAGAATGTTCCAATCGGTCAGCCTTGGCAGATGGTTGCTGTCGACATACTACAAGTTCCGTTGTCAACCAACAATAATCGTTATTTGTTGGTACTACAGGACTATTTTACCAAGTGGGTCGATGCTGTACCCCTCCCTGACCAAACGGCTAGTCGTATCACAACAGCTCTGATTAATTTTTTCTGCACATATGGCCCACCGCAGATTATACATTCAGATCAAGGCCGCAATTTTGAAAGCACTATTTTTAATCAAGTGCTGCATGCATTTGGTGTTCGTAAGTCGCATACCACCCCATACCACCCACAAGGGGACGGTATGGTTGAACGTTTTAACCGGACGTTGTTACAGCTTTTACGCGCTTATGTTACTTCTCAAAGTGATTGGGAAGCACATTTACCACTTGTGTTGTATGCATACCGAACATCACGTCACAGCAGTACAGGCATCTCTCCCTACATGCTACTGTATGGCAAGGATCCCCCTAACTTCCAAGGGCTTAGCCAGCATTCCTATGACTCTCTGTCATATCCTGCTATACTCCAAGCTAGATTAGCAGAGTTACAGGATTTTGTTCATGTCAACATCACACAGGCAGCAGCTAGCCAAAAGTCATTTTATGATCAGCATACAAGTTTACCATACTTTAAACAAGGACAGCCTGTTTGGCTTTCTGTACCAACTGCAGGCAAATTGGATCCCAGATGGGAAGGGGAATGGATTGTAAAATCTGTAAAAAGCCCTGTAAGTATAGAGATTCATGATGGTAAACGTACTAAAGTTGTCCATACTAACAGACTGCGACATCGTTGTGTTCCAGGCCTGAAAAACACCAACACCTCTGCTAAGAGGGAGGATGAAGCTGATGCTGGCACTAGAGATGATTGGTCCCCACCAGGAATTGAACATGTAACTGTACCAGCAGCTGATGATGATGAAGTTCCAGTACCATGCTACCCTCAAAGACACCGACAACCACCGGAGAGATATAAACCATGATGCTTGTGGACAAGCATATTCTGGGAGGGGCAAGTGTAATATGATTAGACTTGTAACATTAGTAGGCATACTCTTATAATTGTTATTGTAACACACACGCAGTTTGTAAACATACATAGATGAATGTGTCTCACGTGATTGTAATTTTGATGAGTCAGATGAACACGTGTTGTGTGTTGTATGCTGGTGTCTTTGAGTAAGAGACGAGAGTTATTACAAACACTTTGAAACGGCTAATCCGAAAGAAGCAAAGACTGTATAATCGAGCCAGGCGCTATCATCGTGACACTGATTGGTCCAAATACAAATTGCTGCAGAAAGAGGTAAACTTTAAACTTAAACACCAGCACAAAACATATGTGACAAATCTTGTATCATCATCACACAACAGAAAATCTCTTTGGCACTACCTGAAAACCCGTAAGCAAGATAACAATGGCATTGGTACATTTATACATCCCGAAAATGGCAATGCTTTAATACACCCAATTGAAAAGGCAACTGTTTTAAATGATCATTTCAAATCTGTATTCACAACTGATGACGACAGCAGTACCATTCCTGACAAAGGTGCTTCATTACATCCATCTCTACCAGCATTTGAAATCACTGAACAAGGAGTTTACAACATTCTAACCAACTGTGATCCATCAAAATCTCCTGGTCCAGACTCCATACATCCACTTGTACTAAAGACAACAGCAGCTGAAATTTCTCCTATGCTTACTCACATATTTAAACAATCGCTAGAAACTGGAACTGTACCATCCCAATGGAAACATGCCTATGTCAGTCCAATATTCAAGAAAGGCCAAAAATCTGACCCAAAAAACTATCACCCCATCTCATAACATCAGTAATATGCAAATCAATGGAACACATTGTAGTAAGTCAAATAATGAAGCATCTGGAAGATCAAAATATTCTTTCTGACAGACAGTTCGGATTTAGGTCTAAGCACTCTTGTGAGTCACAATTATTTATCACCATCAACGACATTGCCAAACAAATATACACAAATTTACAAGTTGATGCTGCAATACTAGATTTTTCTAAAGCTTTTGATAAAGTATCTCACTCAAGACTCCTCTACAAACTAAGGCACTATGGAATAAGAGGGAATGTATTACACTGGCTTGAATCCTTTCTTCATGGTCGCACACAGCAAGTTATAGTAGAAGGTTCTAAATCATCCACTTGTGATGTAACATCTGGTGTTCCCCAAGGGTCTGTTCTTGGACCAGTTCTATTCTTGATTTATATCAATGACATCATTGCCAACATCCAAAGTGAGATCCGTCTTTTTGCAGATGATATCCTTATTTACAAAACCATTAAAACACCACAAGACCATAAAATACTTCAAGATGATTTAAACTCACTGACAAGATGGGCAACTGACTGGATGATGGAATTCAACATCTCCAAATGTAAAATTTTACAGATAACAACACACCATAACAAGAGTACTTTCACATACAAAATGTCCGACATTCCACTGGCTACAGTATTAGAACACAATTACCTTGGAATCCGTCTCCACCACAAATTATCATGGGATCCTCACATCAATTACATCTGTAACAAGGCAAATCGACTCCTTGGATTCTTAAAAAGAAATCTCCACAATGCACCATCAGAAATTAAAGAACACGTCTACAAACAATTGCTCTTACCATCATTAGAATACTGCTCAACCATCTGGGACCCCTATCATCACACTAGTATTAGTAAACTAGAAATGATTCAACACCGCGCTGCTCGTTTCGTTTTGAACAAACCCTGGCACAGATCTAACCAAAACCATGATAGCATCACAGACATGTTAACCAGTCTTGAATGGCCTACACTTCAAAACAGAAGAACAATTGCTAGACTCACCTTCCTATTCAAGATTGTCAGGAACTTACTAGCAATACCTGATCATTGCTTACCGTCACCAACACCAGTGTCCTCCACCCGTGCTCAACATCCTTTCAAGCTAACTCAATTGCAAACAAGAGTTGATGTGTACAAATACTCCTTCCTCCCTCGGACAATTATTCAATGGAACTCCCTTCAAATTCCTAATATCGACACAATAGATCTTGAAACATTTAAGAACGCTGTAAGTAATATAATATGTGATTGTAATGCTCATTAGCGTGTTGCCCCTAGTGGGCTTTGCTAATTAACAATAATAATAATAATATTCCATTGACGGTCGTACTATCGTAAGGTAGGCTGTTGCTTTGATGTTAGATGAGCAGCAATTCAGATTGCGTTTCAAGAAGTTTAATGTTCTATTGGCCTTAGCAGCTACATTACTAATATGTGGAGACCATGATAGTTTGTTGTCCAATATAACACCAAGGTAGGAGTGTTGGTTTGATGTACCCTTATAGCTAGCTATAGGCTAATAACTGCACTTTGTCACTCCTTCCCCTCATTGATGTCATCACCAGCCAGGCATGCCTGCCACTGTGCCTGCTATACCATGAAGGAGTCTGTGGAGAGTTTAGCTATGTAATAGCATTGAGTCATGCATGCGCATAGTTGTTGTATGTTGATTATTACTCCCCCTGATGACGTAGATTGTAAGTGTTACCTCATGTTGTTTTGTGGTCATCATTAGCTTCTATTGTGCTGCTGTTGCTGAGCTTACATTGGTGCCGAAACCCGGGACATGGCGAATAGTATTTGTCTACCTGAACCTTTACAGCATGATGACGCAAGATCGTGGTTTAGGCAATTTGAACTCTGCCGCTGCCAATGAGTGGGACGTTGCCAAACAACTGCTATGCCTTCCAACGATGCAATTTATGAATCTCTCGGCGATGAAGACAAGGACACGTACGCAAAGCCATAGATTCTAGCTACACCCACAGGGATTAGAAATTTTTGCTAGCTCAAGCGTAACGAATCGATGGTCTGTGGAAGTTATCATTTCATTTCCTGATAGATAAAACATCAGTTAATCGAACCAGCACAATTTGAAACTCAACTAAAGTCTTGAAAACAAAAAAATCTATTTTAAAAAAGTCACTACACGTGTCAACAGCATAGCTAATTACTGTTTCAGTTGTTTTAACGCGCAGGAATTACGTTGTTCGCAACCACTTAGTGCTTCCTTAGAAGTTTCTTTTACTGTTACTGCTTCGTTATTGTGACTACAGTATCGGCAGTGGGAAGATAACTTGGCAGAGCATAGATTTATTTCGTGTAGAAAGGTGTCAACGGAGGTGCGGATAGATGTGTCATAAACAGCGGCCAGTTTCCAATTCCTGGTGGGTGTAGTATATGGCAAAGCTGAAGAAAGCTATCCTGGACCAGCCACAGACAAGCGCCACTTGGCCGCCTGAGAGCAGCTGTCCCAGAGGCGTCTTCATGAAGGGGCAGAAAGTATCAATGAGCTAGCCAGGGACTTTGAGAAATTTCTCGACCAAGGCTTCCAGTTGCCACCCGAAAAACAGAGCTACGTTTCCACCTCATAAACTCACTTCCGGATGTCGTATCCTTTCAACTGAAGCTCCAACCTCAGGGAAACTACTCAGCCACCATTGCCAAGGCACGAGAGCTTCAGCTGATATACAGCAATCCCATCCTGTGAACTTGAGAGTGACCAACTGGAACAGTCATTATTACAGATGACAGAACAATTGTCTGCCCTCAGCGGCATCCCAAACAGTGAGACGCTGCTTCAGTTGTGGTCAACCTGGCCACCTAGCTAGGAACTTTCATTCACAGAGGATGATTGAGTGCTTTAATTGTGGGAGGACTGGTCATGTGGCCAAAGACTGCTGGAATTAGGGAAATGGACAATGTGATGCCTGAATTCCACAGGCAGGGGGTACCCCCGGAGGCTGGTGAGTGCTCACACAACTATGCATGCACCACAGCGTTGAAACCAGGTCGGGTCATCCGGGTCACATTTTCTCTGGGTCATCCGGGTCCAACCCGGTTTACAAATTATACGAGTCTGATCCGGATTGGATCACGTGAGAAACGAAATTGTTCGTTTGACGACGTGGAAACTTATAAACGCTATCGCGTAGCTCTTTCGTGAGCCACGCCCACTTATCGCCTTACCAATATACGCTCAGCTACGCCCATTTATTAGTAAGTGCAGTATGTAGCACGAAACTGAGGGTATCTATGGTGAGGGGTAGCTATTGTCAGTAGGTGATGACCTTTTTTTTTTTTTTTTGTCTTCAACCTACAGCTAGGCTGAAGTTGCAATATTTACTCAACACGAATCGAACGCTCAAAACGTAGTCTCGCTCGCTCGCTCGAGACTAACCGAAACAGCTCTTATCGCACGCCTCGGCTTTAATTAATCCGGGTCAGTGGGTCATCCGTAGTGACCCGGTTTCAACGTTGATGCACCATGCACAAACATAAATGCACATACTGTTTCCACTAGGCTTGCGCCAATTATGCCGGCATAATTTCGAGCATAATAGGCTAGCAAAAGCATGAAGCATTATACCAGCATAATAGGATGACTTTCAAGAATTTTAATTAAAACGTGCAATGCACGTTCCAAAAATACTACACAACATGAATACACTGCACATTACTACTGCATTTCATATCAAAAAACCTTTCAGTGTTATTATTTTTACTCAACTAGAGCTAAATAAGGTTCATTGGTGGTGTAGCAATGGCACAGTGACGGGTGATACACTATAATTATGTATACAAAAATTGCAGGAGATAGCTACACAATACTGTAGGAGTATGCAAGCCAGATTAACCAGATAAAGGAAGACAGCCAAGCCAGCCAGAACCTAGGCCAGGTGAAGGAAAAAAAAGATTAAGCATGTATTGAATTGCCTGACACCAACACAAATTATATTGTAAAGAGCGTGGCATGTGTTTTAATGTTTTCTTGTATTGTTAATTAATTACATATTATTATTATTTTTTATGTGACTGGCAGCTGGCATGGAGACTTGAGACATTACAAACATAAAAACTTACTTGTAATTTTTTTGTTTACTTGTAAAGTGGCCTCTGCAAGGGTGTGGTACTGGGCATTATATATAATTACACATATGGTCAAGTCATCGGCATGAACGGGCGCAATGATTATACATTTGTGCCTTCGTTCACAGGCGAATTGATCCCCGGTTAGTTTATGTCTCTAGGCCTTGTAGTTTTCTCAAACATTAATTATTTATTTATTTATGTCGTAATTTTAACCGCGTTTCGTATTATTCTTAGTACTTGGTTGTATAATCACTGATTATTCACACTTTATAGAAATAAGATCGAGATACTCTAATAGAGCAGTCACTTACTCTAACATAGCAGTCAGGAATTGCAGATATACTCTAATAAATCAAGCATAATCTTGATTTTGAGAACATAATTTTGAGCATAATAGGCAGGATTTTAAGCACTGCTCAAAAGCATAATAGGCAATTTTCAAAGCATAATTGGCTCAAGCCTAGTTTCCACACTTACATACTACAAGTACACAAACAGGGTGGCACATGCACATGGCACACTTAACAACAGAGATGTACCGATCTAGTATCGGATTGGTGCCAATCTCGACAATTTAGAAGTTAGAACCGATTTTCTGTTGAAGCGACTGATTCATGATACCAATCTTTCTAATCACCATTTCTTAGACTTCTTCTATTATTTCTCTGCTACATTTATGAAATAAGCTAAAGTATAGTGCCATTTTTCCATTGAAACTATGAGAAGCCATATAAATATGCATGAGTTAGCTGTTTTAAATATTGAAACTTACCCTTGAACTTACCAGAGGTCCTTGGCATAAAAACAGTGAATAGTGCTACACCATATCAAATACACAAAACTATTAGAGTCTCTGCTACAACCCATTCCAGGTAAGTCTTTGGAGGAGCATGCATTAAAATATTTGTGGGTGCTGTCATTGCTGATTGTCTGGGTGGTATAATTGAGGCCATGCCACCATTGGTATTGGCTCCAGTAACAATGCTGCGATCATCATTCAGCTAACAATTGACCAATTAGCTTAGTCTGAGATTATAAAATGCTATAAGAACTACCTGTACAAGATAAAGTCTTTGAGCAGGCTGTAGGACCAGGTGTCCTACAGACCTTCAGCACTTGTGCTGTAAAGCATTAATAAATAAATAAAAAATAAAATAAAGATCATCATATATGATAACTGATTTCAGATCGGTACAATATTGGCAGATCGATAGTAAATTTCCTAGATTGGATCAGTATCAGTAAAGCTCAGAAAAGTTGAATTGGTACATCTCTACTTAACAACTCCTAATGCTGCTTGATTCTGGAGCATCATGTTCAGTTATCTCAAGAGCACATATTTATCACATGCTTATTTCACCCACACACACAATGAGATTAGTCAATGCTGACGGTAGAGACATCACACCTTGTGGAGTAGCCACAGTGACAGTTTGCTTGGGAAAGTTTTCAGCCAGACACATGTTTGTGGTAGTTGACCACTTATCTACACCAGTACTTCTTGGCTGTGATTTCTTAATGAGCCATGGCTATGTGCTGGACTTTGAACAATGTACGTTTCATAGAGCTCAAAACCCAGAGGAGGTCTTGCAGCTGTTTCCTACACAAGCTATATCCCATCCGCTCCACACTATCACTATGGATGATGATTGTCCCCAGGCAGTCCCCAACACAACAGCTCATTCGCGTTAGACATGCCCATTGATGCACACTCAGCCCTCACACCTGTTGCTAGAAGAGTTCAAGTTCCTGTTTTCACTAATGCTAGATCACACAAACACCACACAACATGTCATTGACAAAAGTGATGCACCACCTATTAAAATCCCACCCCACCCAATCCCATTCCACTATGCTGATAAGCCTTCTGGGAAAATCAGGATATGTGTGGACTATGTAAAGTTAAACAGTGTCACCAAGAAAGATTCTTACCCAGTTCCCTGTGCTGAAGGCCCCCAACAGAAGTTAGCTGGCAAAAAGGTATTCGCCAAACTTGACCTCTGTAGTGCCTATTGGCAGTTTCTCATGCGTTCATAATCAATGGAGAATACTGCATTCTGCCCTGGGCCAGGCTATGGATTCTAGGAGTTTACCAGAATGCCTTTTGGTGTAACGGATGTAATGAGTACAACACAGACCTACCAGAGAGGCCTTGACAGTATTCTGCAGAACTGCAAGGACTGTATCGATGACTATGTAGATGACTGCATCATCTTTTCTGATGACATGAGTGCACACATCAGGGACCATACTTAGTCAGTTGTCAGCTGCATGCTTTACTCTCCATGGCTCTAAATGCTCCTTTGGGAAAAGCAATACTACCCATTGAGGCTTTGAGTACTCAGTTGAGGGAGTAGCTCCTTCCCCGGAGAAGACTAAGGCTATCTCAACTTGGCCTGTCCCAAAGACCACCAAGGATCTTCGATCATTCCTAGGCCTGGTAAATTTCTATCATCGCTTTGTGCCAAATTTTGCACACACAGCTGGTCCCCTCATTGAGCTCACAGGCAAAAATGTCCAGTTTAAGTGCGAGGCCACACGCCAACAAGCCTTTGACACACTAAAGCATGCATTAGTTAGCCCACCCATATTTGACTATCCCTAGCATCATGACACTTTTGTGCTCATCACTGATGCATCAGACACTGGCCTAGGTGCAGTCCTTTCCACTTCCAGGGGCACAGTGATTGAATATGTTAACTGAACACTAACCAAAGCAGAATGAAGCTACTCTACAACTGAGAAGGAGTGTCTGGGCATCGTCTGGACAACTCACAAGCTATGACACTACTATCTTGTGGGTGCACACTTTGTCATTGAAACTGACCACAAGCCTTTAGAGTGGCTACAGTTGAACTGACCTAGTCATGCATGCTCCCAGAAGTTGGAAAGGTGGGCCCTGCAGTTATGAGGATTTGATTTTTCGATTGCATACCATCAGGGATCCCATAATCAACATGCTGATGCACTTTCCCACAAACCAGTCTCTGTGGTAGCTATTAGCAATGAACTGGACAACACAACGATTGCAGCAATTCAGAAGTCAGACTCAGTGCTTGATACAGTTCTTCAGCAGATAACATCTAAAAAGACATCATCACTTACCAACAACTAGAGAAAATTCCCTCTCAAAAGATATTACCAGATCTGGTCCCAGCTGACCCTCCACGATGCTGTACTGTACCGTAAAGTGAAGACACCAACCATGCAAGAAGAAAAGCTACTCCTGCAACTCTTGAAGAATTCCCATGATCAGGCAGGACACCAAGGAGCTGATAGAACAATGGCATGACTCTCCGAAGCAGCCTACTGGGTGGGAATGGGAAAGGACATACACAACCACCGTAACTGTTGTGTCACATGTCAACGCACCAAAGCAGCAAGTATCCATCCAGCCCTACTACAGCCAGTGGTAGCAAGCAAACCATGGGAACTGGTAGCAGTTGACATCCAAGGGAACCAGTGTTAGCAGATTCGCAAATTAACCTGACAATTGACTACAAAATAGCTTTTAATCAGCAACTCAATAAACAGTGTCACACAGTGTACAGCTACTCAATTCTACTCTAAAGTATTAAAAGTTACAACTGCTTTTATACCTACAAAACCACAGAAAAGTTCTGTACAGGTCCAGAAACTTCTAGAAGCAAGTGAATACAATTACAAAACTAATTCAAAACCTTAACTACATTATGTGGTAATTTACAGAGACAACCTGTCTGATTACATAGCTACACAGTAATACACACATGTATTATGTCATATTACAACACTCCCACTTAATCGACAGGTTACATACTTAAAAGTTCAGTTAGTCCCATAGCATCACGTAACATTGTAAAACGTCCTCTTGGTAATGGTTTTGTTAACAGATCTGCTATCATGTTCTCAGATGGACAAAAGCACAAGTTAATAGTTCCATTTTGTACAGCTTCACGGATATAGTGATAACGAATATCAATGTGCTTAGTTCGAGCATGTGCAACAGGATTCTTGGCAATTGAGATGGCACCCTGATTGTCTTCCATCAAAACGGTTGGTTTTTGTGAAGTAGACTTGAGATCAGTAATCAATAATTTCCTCAGCCATACAACTTCCTGGGTGGCAAAACTAAGAGCAACATATTCAGCTTCAGATGTAGATAATGCTACAATTGCTTGTTTTTTGCTCAACCAACTAACTGGACCTCCTCCCATCATGAAAATATTACCAGTTGTAGAATGACGATCGTCCAAGTCTCCTGCCCAATCTGCATCTGTATAACCAATCAATTCTTCATCTTCTAATTTTTGATATCTAATAATTGCTAAATTCAAAGTTCCTTTAAGGTATCGCAATATTCTCTTGGCAGCTGTTAAGTGGGATTGATTTGGTGAGGAACTAAACTTTGCCACTACTCCCACTGCTTGAGCTATGTCTGGGCGAGTTGCTATCGCAGCATACAGCAAACTTCCAATGATTGATTGGTAGGTAACTGAATCAACTTTGTTGCTGACACCATCATCTTTCTTAAGTTGAACACTAACATCTGCAGGAGTAGAGACAACCTTTGCATTGGAGAGTGAATACTTCTCCAGCATATTCAGAATGTACTGCTTTTGGTGTATCCACAAACATTTCCTTTCTTCATCCTGCTCAATACTTATTCCCAGACAGTAATGTAATTTACCCAAATCTTTCATCTGAAAACGTGACTTCAGGGTTTTTTTGATCTGCTGCATTTCTTCTAATGTACTGGCCATTACAATCAGATCATCCACATAAACAGCAAGAATGGCAATTGCATCAGTCATCTTGACATAGATACAAGGATCTGCCGTACTTTGTTTGAACTGAATTACTTCCATATATTCTTGAAATGCTGTGTTCCAGCACCTAGGCGATTGCTTGAGCCCATACAAGGACTTTTGCAGCTTACACACGAGATTTTTCTTTCCACCATCAGGTTGCTCCATGTATATTTCTTCTTCAAGGTTTCCATTCAAAAATGCTGTAACTACGTCCATTTGATGGATCAGCAGGTCATTCTGTACTGCATAGGCTAACAATGCTCTGATTGAGGAAAATCTGACAACAGGAGAAAATGTTTCATCATAGTCAATACCATACTTTTGAGCATAGCCTTTTGCTACCAGACGTGCCTTGAAACGTTCAATTTTGCCATCACTACAGTATTTGACCTTGAATACCCATTTACAACCAATTGGTTTACGGTCACTTGGTAGTTCCACAAGTTTCCATGTCTCATTCTTCATTAGTGATTCAAACTCAGAATCTGCAGCAGCTCTCCACTGATTGGCATGTTCTGTAGCTAAAGCCTCCTCTAATGATTTTGGCTCTTGAACCTGGTTGACATTGTATGCATGATGAACAAACTCATGCATCACTGTGTCTGCATATTCGTCTTGACCATACCTAACAGGAGGTCTTCTCTGTCGCTGTGGACGCTGCTGCTGTTCTACTACAGGTGTGTTAGCTTCTCCTTGGCTAACATCTACATCAAACTTGTCAGTAAGCTTCTCTTCAGCTTGACCAAAATCTGTCTCGTTAAAGACCACATCTCGTCTTACAATCACCTTCTGATTTTCATCAAAGAGTCTGTATCCCTTAGACTGTATGCTATACCCAACAAATCGCAGCTTCTCTGATTTCTTGTCAAGTTTTTTTCTCTGTGATTCAGGTATGTGAGCATAAGCCATACACCCAAATACCCTCAAATTACTTACATCTGGCTTTCTTCCATACCACTTTTCATAAGGTGTTTTATCTTCTCTGATTGCTGCTGTTGGCATGCGGTTTCTGATGTATGCAGCTGTGGCTATTGCTTCTGCCCAGAAACTGTTGGGAAGCCCTGCATGTGACAGCATACTACGAGCAGACTCTACTAGGGTGCGATTCATTCTTTCCGCTACCCCATTTTGTTCAGGTGAATGAGGGACAGTAAACTCATGAAAAATTTCTCTTGATTTCAAATAATTCTCAAACTCTTTTGAAACGTATTCACCACCATTGTCAGTTCGTAGCCTTCTGATTCTCTGACCACTGCTAGTAGTGGTAGCTGTTTCAAACTCTTTGAACTTTTCAAACACTTCATACTTGTGTTTTATGAAATACACAGAACAACAACGTGAGTAGTCATCAGTAAAGGTGACAAAATACTTTCTTCCCCCAATGGAATCTGTGGACATGGGACCACACACATCACTGTGTACCAATTGTAATTTCTCAGTTGATCTAATTTCTCCCACTGGCTGAAAAGATTGACGGTGTATTTTTCCTACGACACACCCTTCACAAAAAGATAACTCTTCCATTTTTGAAACATTAATACCACTCACAAGTTGCTTGTTCACAGTCAGTGAAAGGCGTTGTTTTCCAGGGTGTCCTAATCTCTGATGCCATAAATCAATCACACGACTTTTCTCAAATGCCACTGACACACTCTCTGAAGGAACCAGTTCGCAATCAAGATGATACAATTTGTCTACCAGCGAGCCCATGCCACAAACATCCCCAGCTCTATTGTAAATCCAGCATTTGTCATCAATAAACTTCACTGACTTGCCCTTTGATGCTGCTGCTCTCACTGAAAAGAGGTTGCACGCAAGATTTGGAACATATAACACTTTGTGGATCACAAACTCTTTGGATTCACCTTTTGCTAGCTGCATTCTAATATAGGCATTTCCCATTCCAATTGCATCAACTGTGTGGCCATCTCCTAGGCCAACTTTTTCAGGTTTCTTAAATTCACGAAAGTTAGCCAGTGTCTTCTTATTTGATGTCATGTGACTAGAGGCACCTGAATCTACCAGCCACTTGTCTACCTGAGGTAATCCCTTTGAACCAGCTGATGTACATGTAGCGAACGCACTTTCGTGTGGATGGTCATCAAGTTTGACTTCAGGAGGTTCCCCAACTACAGTTTTTGCTTTGTGCTCTGAGTTGTTTCTCTGCTTTCTTTTGGGACAGTCTCGACGAAAGTGTCCTGCTTGTCCACAGTGGTAGCACCTCAAATTCTGTGGCTTGACTGTCTTCTTGAATTTACCGATTAATGCAGAGTCACCCTGCTCTTCACTGTTGTTCTGCCCTTTCATCTTCAGCTCTTCGTGTATTAATGCCTGCTGGACGAAATCTAACTTGATGTCGTCTACTCAAGCTTCAAGGGCTGTTACGAGAGTAGAATAGCTCTGGGGCAAACTACCTAACAAGGTAACTACCTGATCTTCCTCAGTAATGGGAGCATCAATTGCTGCCAGCTTGTCAGTAAGCTCTTTCATATGCTTCAGGTGGGATTCCATCGAGGTACCCTCCTTCATTTCAGTTCGAAAGTATCGCTTCTTCAAAAACAGTTTATTTGCTAGGGTATCTCGCTCGAAATGCTTTTTCAAAACATCCCACGCATCTTTAGGTTGCTCACATGATGTGATCAGGTACAGCTGTGACGTACTGACAGCTAAAACTATTGTGGAAAATGCCCTCTGAGATTTTTTACGAAATTCAGCCTGTGCCTGAGCATTTGCATCCTCAGCTAGTACCTCAGTACCATCCACATGCCCCCAGAGCCCCTTCGCGAGTAGCAAGTGACGCATTTGAAATTTCCATGTAGTCCAGTTTGAGCTGTCAAGTTTCTCAATTGACCACTTTTCATCTATCGCTGATCCTGCCATTTCCAGCTTATTTAACAGCTGATACAGCACTCGATACCAATGAAATTAAACCAGTTACGTATGCCAGTAACTCCTGTCGATTACTTAAAGCTCAAACACTTAAATAGCTACAATACTCAGTTGCTATAAAAGTTTAACCACTTCGCTCTTCCAATGTCAGATCAGTTAACAACTCCAGGTGTCTGGGCCCATAACCTGTTAGCAGATTTGTAAATTAACCTGACAATTGACTACAAAATAGCTTTTAATCAGCAACTCAATAAACAGTGTCACACAGTGTACAGCTACTCAATTCTACTCTAAAGTATTAAAAGTTACAACTGCTTTTATACCTACAAAACCACAGAAAAGTTCTGTACAGGTCCAGAAACTTCTAGAAGCATGTGAATACAATTACAAAACTAATTCAAAACCTTAACTACATTATGTGGTAATTTACAGAGACAACCTATCTGATTACATAGCTACACAGTAATACACACATATATTATGTCATATGTGACCGGATTTGCGAAAAGGTACCTTTTTCACACACAAAATTTGACCCATTTTTTGAACTTTAAAGCTTCATAACATTTTGATCATGGCATAAACATGCTTACAATTTTCACTGAATGTGGCTACAGTATCTGGCTACAATTTGATACTAACAGCAAGTTAATCAGTGTAAGGAGTCAAGTGTTACATCATTTCGTTTGTTGGTATGTCAAATGTGTGGAAAAGGTACCTTTTCGCAAATCCGGTCACATATTACAACAACCAGT